>NC_090652.1:218890501-219233001 GCF_040937935.1 Hyperolius riggenbachi
TGTCATATAAACTGCTGTAAAGGCAGGTTAACCTCGGTTTTACAATAAAATGTTTAAAAGTGGCCATACACCATACAATTGGTTTTCTGTACTTCTTTTAAATTCAATTTATTGATGATTGCTTTGTTTATATAAAAAAAAACAAAAAAAAAAACACAACAACAACTATACACTTCTTCAGTGCCCCCTCAGCTTTGCCAGCCTCTCCTCCGTTTTCATGCTTTCCCTCCCGTGCAAAGCTCTGACGGAGCCCAGACAAAGCAAGAGTGCATGCTCTGTCCTTTCCGCAGGATCCCCTTGATTGTGCTCCTAAACCACTCTGCATGGCAGCCACTGCCAGAGAGTTCTGGGCATATGCATTTTGGATACATTTTGGATACATTAATAACCATACATGTGGAGGACGCTTCTAGCTGAGGCTTCAGCACATAGCCGTGGGTCATACATGCAAAAAAGGCGGTGGGAAATTTGTGCGCAGGTGAAGCCAGAAAGCCGGAAAACTGCTCTTCCTGCTATTGCAAAATTTCCTGACAGCGTTAATTACTATTCCTTCTGCATGCCGCCATGGCCTCAGGTAAGATGCAATTTGGCTGCCAGATATTGCTAGCGGCTAAATTGCACTGTTTTTTGGATATTTGAGCTACGACTTTTTTAGCAGCCCAAATTACCCTCTGAGTGCCGCTGTAGCCGTAATTCACATAACAGCCTATGGCGGTGCCCAAATATCTGGCGCCCTTCTCGTCTGTCTCGGCTGTAGGGGGAGTGTTTAAGCCGTAACTGGGGGTTAGCCTGCAGGTGCAATGAAGCAGAAAAAAAGTTACTTACCTCAGCAGGTGGGGGGGATGCCTCTAAATGGTCACGAGGCTCCTGCGCTGCGACCTTGTAAATAATAAGATCGCATGTGGCCGTGATCCCCTCATTGTACAAGTGCAGCTGCACTGCGCAGGCACAAAGTAAGGCCCGCGTCTGCGTAGTAGCACAGAGCCCCTCATGCATGGCTTCATACTACTTTGCAGTCACAAACCCACTGGCATCTGCTCAGTGTGGCCACGCTCACAAACGGAGCAGATCATGGCCATGAAGAGTAGAGTATCGTAGAAGCCTCTGCAGCATCAAGAGGCTCACCCCTACTGACTTAAAGGACAACTGTAACGAGAGGGATATGAAGCCTGCCATATTTATGTTCTTTTAAACAATACCAGTTGCTGGGCATCCCTATTGATCTATTTGGCTGCAGTACAGTCTGAATAACATCAGAAACAAGCATGCAGATAATCTTATCAGATCTGACAATGTCAGAAACACCTGATATGCTGCATGCTTGTTCAGGGTGTATGGCTACAAGTACTAGAGGCAGAGGATCAGCAGGAGAGACAGGCAACTGGTATTGTTTAAATATGGCAGCCTCCATATCCCTCGTTACAGTTGTCCTATCTCTGTCTCTTCTTTTTTTCCTTTTTACAAAGAACATGGGTTGGTATCCGGCATTAACTTGCAAACCCAAAGTTTCTCTTGCAATAACTTGATATATTAATGACTTTAGCTGACAATACTAAAGTAAAGACATCTTACCAGAGGCATCACGCTGTAAAGGAAAACGACCACTGAACATTGCAGCCAACATTGAATCTTGGAAGCGACAGAGAGACTCTCTTCTAGCTGTGTACAAACAGCCCCCTACATTAAGGCGAAGAATATCTGACACATCGCTCTGCACTGCTTGTTCTTCCATTGGGGAATCTCTAAACAGAAATAGCAAAACAAGGTATTTATATCAGGAAAAACTGTTTCAGTGTTTATATATTGTTCCAAATTTTTGCTTTGATTTTATCTCACTCTGGAGAGGTTCTGATACTTCTTGTTAACGGAGCTGGGAAAAAAGGGCGCATGCCGCTAGTGGACAAAAAGGGCGCCGCCATTCACTCCCATAATAAATAGCGTTTAATGGGCGCCGAGTAGGAAAAAAGGGCGCCGGAGCTAAATAAAGTTTATAAACGGCGCCAGGAGCTAAATAAAGTTTACAAACGGCGCCCGGCGATGTTTAATGATTTATAACTGAACTTGTGGTGATTTACGTTTATAAAATGCACCCGTGCCGAATAACGTTTATGAAAATACTAAACATATTTATCTTATTTAAATAATTAAAACATTATTTAAAGTTTTATCCCTTACTGTTTGTAAAACATTATTATTCACAAAATAAAGCGATCAGTACGTAACGTAAATTGCAAAATATTTTTTGAATCCACAATTAGTAAAACATTATTATCCACATAATAAAGGGGGGTCTTAGGTTTAGGCACCAACAGGGGGGTCTTAGGTTTAGGCACCAACAGGGGGGTCTAGGGGTTAGGGGTAGGTACAGGGAGGGGTACTTAGGCACCAACAGGGGGGGTCTTAGGTTTAGGCACCAACAGGGGGGTCTTAGGTTTAGGCACCAACAGGGGGGTCTTAGGTTTAGGCACCAATAGGGGGGTCTTAGGTTTAGGCACCAAGAGGGGGGTCTAGGGGTTAGGGGTAGGTACAGGGAGGGGTACTTAGGCACCAACAGGGGGGGTCTTAGGTTTAGGCACCAACAGGGGGGGGTCTTAGGTTTAGGCACCAACAGGGGGGTCTTAGGTTTAGGCACCAACAGGGGGGTCTTAGGTTTAGGCACCAACAGGGGGGTCTTAGGTTTAGGCACCAACAGGGGGGTCTTAGGTTTAGGCACCAACAGGGGGGTCTTAGGTTTAGGCACCAACAGGGGGGTCTTAGGTTTAGGCACCAACAGGGGGGTCTTAGGTTTAGGCACCAACAGGGGAGTCTAGGGGTTAGGGATAGGTACAGGTAGGGTTCTGTGTAAGAGTAGGCTTAGGTATAGTTTTATTAAAATTTTAGTAATAATTACTAATGTATTACAACACTTATTACGAACGTAGTTATATTTATATCATCTTTATAAACAATATTTTCAGATTTTATTATAAGAACAAACCATAAATGACGGTTATTCACAATAATATACAATTATAACAATTAAACATATATTATTGTTTTTTTTATAAACGTAATTATAAGTTTAACTTTTGAAACAGGGAAGATTAACGTTTTTACAATTTCCGATTTCATAAACATTATTTAATGATTTATAATTTTGTTAAACATTATTTGTAAACGAAATATAGCACACTATATTTATAAACCCTATTAATGATTAATTATTATTTAGAGTTTACACCCCGCGCCCTTTTTGTCCAGGCGCCCTTTTTGTACGTACGCCTTGTTAACACCACATTGTGAAATATGTGAGAGCAATACAAATGTAAAAGGTTTTTAGCCATTCTCTGCTCAGTTCAAAGTTTTAGGGTAATTCCGCATTTACCCCCAAACTGCTAACCTTTCTCTCCTATGCCCAATTTTGAATAATCACCCTAAATATTGATGTGCAGCCATGATCAAACACAGCAACTGAGGGAAACAGAAAGAAAAAGTTAAAAAAATAAAAATACACCAATTGGCAGCTGTCACCCATTACTGTATTGTTTTCAAATAAAAAGTGCTACTGTATGTAAAAAAAATACAAACTATATTTGGCTAAAAGTTAGTTGATGTTGCTGATACTATGTATGATAATACAGTTGGTACATATGCACTATCTCTCCCTAGGAATGAGCTTGTGCATTGCTAGAGAGGAAGATCTCAGGTGCTGCACATGAAAAGTCTGCTATTCATCAGAATGGAGAAACAACACGTCCTTTCAGTCATTTTATATCATAATGCGTGGAATACATACAAGTACCTGTGTGATAAGTTCGTCGAGTCTCTGGTCACTGTGCTACAAACAAGAGTTTGACAAGCAAGAAGCAACTGAAGAAGTCACGTGACCTCATTGTTGCATCCCGATATTCCTCCTCCCGGTCAAAATACACAGCACATTCTGTTCCGTCTAATGTCTGTTGTTCCAGGTCAGTGATCGCCACCACGTGGAAAAAGCTTGTACTGCAGTACAGAAATTTAAACGTTCTAATTCAAAGTATGATACAGTATTGCACTGTGCTAATGACAAAGGCAGCTGAAGACACTGAAGCGAAAAAAAAAATATGATATAATGAATTGGTTGTGTACTATGAATAATTTCTAGAAGATTAGCAGCAAAGAAAATATTCTCATACTTTTATTTTCAGGTATATAATGTTTTTTTCTAACATTGCATTATTCTATAATATGTGCAGATTACACAACACTCAGCATTCAAAATGATTCTTTCAGAGCAGTCTGTGAAGTAATGACCTCTCCTCTATCAGAGAAAAAGTAAACAGTTCACTTACAGTTGAGATAATAAAAGTCAGATAACAGCCCTCTCCACGACTAACTTAGTCGGAGAGCTTAATGGCTTGTTTGCATAGAGATAACAACTGGAGTTTCTCAACTCTTCCTGTACTGGAAACAATTAGACTGATGTATCTGATCTTAATGTTTTATTTCTTAGCTGTACTACACATACAAATCATAATATCATAATTTTTTTTTTCCGCTTCAGTGTCTCTTTAAAGAGACTCTAAAGCGAGAATAAATCTCGCTTCAAAGCTCATAGTTAGCAGGGGCATGTGTTCCCCTGCTAAACCGCTGCTATTGCGCCGCTAAACGGGGGTCCCTTCACCCCCAAACCCACCCCCGCAAGACTTGGTCGCAGACTTGGTCGTTCCTGGAGGCAGGGCTAACGGCTGCAGTCATGCAGTCATAAATGTAATACAGATAAGAGGTTCCGTAAAAAGGGACCGGCAACGCTAACCCAGCAGCAGCACACGTGATGGAACAGGAGGAGGCGCAGGAGGAGAAGGCCACGCTTTTAGGCGCAACCCAGGCCTTGCATGAGGACAAGAAGCGTGCAGATAGCAATGCATTTTGTCGCCATGCAGTCATAAATGTAATACAGATGAGAGGTTCAATAAACAGGGACCGGAAACGCTAACCCATCACAGATGTTCATTGTTCATGTTACTTGGTTGGGGTCCGGGAGTGTTGCGTAGTCATTTCCAATCCAGGATTGATTCATTTTAATTTGAGTCAGACGGTCTGCATTTTCTGTGGAGAGGCGGATACGCCGATCTGTGACGATGCCTCCGGCAGCACTGAAACAGCGTTCCGACATAACGCTGGCTGCCGGGCAAGCCAGCACCTCTATTGCGTACATTGCCAGTTCGTGCCAGGTGTCTAGCTTCGATACCCAATAGTTGAAGGGTGCAGATGGATTGTTCAACACAGCTAAGCCATCTGACATGTAGTCCTTGACCATCTTCTCCAGGCGATCGGTGTTGGAGGTGGATCTGCACGCTTGCTGTTCTGTGGGCTGCTGCATGGGTGTCAGAAAATTTTCCCACTCCAAGGACACTGCCGATACCATTCCCTTTTGGGCACTAGCTTCGGCTTGTGTTGTTTGCTGCCCTCCTGGTCGTCCTGGGTTTGCGGAAGTCAGTCTGTCGGCGTACAACTGGCCAGAGGAGGGGGAGGATGTCAATCTCCTCTCTAAAGTCTCCACAAGGGCCTGCTGGTATTCTTCCATTTTGACCTGTCTGACTCTTTCTTCAAGCAGTTTTGGAACATTGTGTTTGTACCGTGGATCCAGAAGGGTATAAACCCAGTAATTGGTGTTGTCCAGAATGCGCACAATGGGTGGGTCGCGTTCAATGCAGTCTAGCATGAATTGAGCCATGTGTGCCAGAGTCCTGCCAGAATCCTCATCATCCTCTTGTGAGCGTTGTGATAGTTGTGATGCATCATAGTCGTCACCTTCTTCCTGGTCTGCTTCTGCTGACCATTCGCGCTGAATTGTGGAAGTCCAACGTGCACCGCTCTGGCCCTCGTCAGTGGTGGCATGAAATTCCTGCTCCAACTCCAGCTGTTCCTCCTCCTCTTCTTCGTCATAGCTGCTGGGGCCAGCGTTTCCTAAAGCAGATGGCCTGATGTTGGTATCATCACGCTGATCGTTTTCTCCTTCAGATTCCCCCAGTTGCATCATGACAGCTGTTTCCTTGATTTTCAACATTGACTTCTTCAGTAAACACAGCAGTGGTATGGTAATGCTGACTGAAGAGTTGTCACTGCTCACAAGCAACGTGGATTGCTCAAAATTTTGGAGGACTTGGCAGAGGTCCAACATGTTGGCCCAATCGGATCCACAGAAGCTTGGCAGCTGTCCGGATGCGCCTCGGTACTGCGCCGTCATGTACTGGACCACTGCACTCTTCTGCTCGCAAAAACGGGCTGGCATGTGCAGCGTAGAATTCCAGCGCGTAGGGACATCACACAGCAAGCGATGGTGGGGGAGATTGAAGCGCTCCTGCATCTTGGCGAGTGCCCCCGAAGCAGTACTGGAATTTCTACAATGTTTGGCCACTCGTCGCACCTTCAACAGAAGATCGGACACGCCTGGGAACCGCTGAACTACTAGGTTCATCACGTGCGCCAGGCAAGGGATGTGTGTCAGCTTAGCCAACCTTAAAGCGCGAATGAGATTACTCCCATTATCACACACAACCATGCCCGGTTTCAGGTCCAGCGGTGCCAGCCACAAATCCGTCTGTTCCTTTATTCCCCTCCAAATTTCCTCCCCTGTGTGCTGCTTATCCCCAAGGCAGATCAGCTTCAGCAACGCTTGCTGACGCATGCCAACAGCTGTGCTGCACTGCTTCCACGATCCTACTGCTGCTGGGTTAGCGTTTCCGGATGAGGTACAGCTTTGAGATGCGTTGGAGGAGAAGGAGTCAGAGAGGTAGGTGCTGCTGTTGTTATCCAGTGGGAGGGACGGCGGTGCAGCTGTTTGCGGCGTGGGCAACACCCGCGCCGTAGCAGGTGAGGAATCGCTGCCAGGCTCCACAAGGTTCACCCAGTGCGCGGTAAGGGAGATGTATCGACCCTGGCCAAACGCACTCGTCCAGGTGTCAGTGGTGAGGTGAACCTTGCAGGCAACGGCATTCTTCAAGCTTCGGGTTATTTTGCTGACCACGTGCTCATGCAACTCAGGCACTGCAGAGCGCGCAAAGTGGTAGCGGCTGGGAACCACGTAACGTGGGATGGCCACTGACATCATGCCCTTGAAGCTGTTTGTCTCCACCACTCGATATGGCAGCATTTCGCAGGCCAGAAGCTTGGCTATGCTGGCTGTTAGTGCCACGGCCCGGGGGTCATTTGCTGGCAATTTCCTTTTGCGCTCAAACATCTCCAAGACAGACAACTGAACCGTAGGGCTGCACACTGAAGGGCTGTTGATTGTTGTGTTTGATGAAGACTGGGAGACCTCAAGAGCACTATTCCGGAAAGTGACAGTGTCAGCGTCGTCTGATGTTTGTGAATGTTGTTGTGAACCACGCAATGGCTGGGCTACTGCTGCTGCTGAGGAGGGTCTGGTGGTGAGTCTGGTGACCAAAGGGAGGCAGTGTTGCTGGTACCCTGTCCTGCCGCGTTTGCCCACAGAGTGGGATGTTTGGATACCATGTGGCGGGTCATGCTGGTGGTGGAGAGGTTGTTAATATTTTTCCCCCTGCTCAGGCGGGTCTTGCACACCTTGCAAATCACCATGGTACCATCCTCACTGCAGTCTTCAAAGAAAGGCCAGACTTTGGAGCACCTGCCTTGCTGGCGATTTCTGTTTGCGCCTCTTTTGCGTCTCACTTGAACTTCCACGCTTGTGGTGCCTGAAATTTCGCGCCGCCTACCTTGTGGCACAAGGCGAACTCGTGCAGCAGTGGGTCCTTCAACAGACTCATCTGTGCTGCTACGACGGCGATGTTCTCCTTCACATACAAAATCTGGGTCTGTGTCCACATTGTCCAAACCCTCCTCTTCCATCTCCTCAAACTCGTCATATGTGATTGTGGGCCGCCGCCGTGGAGTAGAGCTCCCCAGAACAACCTCTGCGCAGCTCACTCCAACGTCGTCTTCCAGATCTTCTCGGCCGACCTCCTGCAATTGAAACCCCTCCTGCCCAACTTGCTCTGGGATTTGGGTTTCAAAGTCCTCGGACTCGCCTTGCATTTCAATGCGCGGTGCATTTCCCACAGTAAATGGTTGTGAATCCGGGCACAACATTTCTGGCTGTTCCAGTGACCTTTGAACGGTGGAAGTTTGTTGGGCTGGGAATAGCTCCTGCGAATACCCCATTGTGTCCTGAGGAAATTCTTCGGACTGGTTATTTGGCAGTTGTGTGCGTGGTGTCGCTGCCGGTTGTGTCAGCTTTGTGCCCACTGGCTCCTTGTAACTGGCTGAGGACTCGGACCTCGTGCGTGATGTGCTGGTGCTGCTTAACCCACTGCTGGACGCTTGAGAGGTCATCCAATTAATTATCTGGTCCTGTTCTTTTGGATTTGTGAGAGTTGATTTCCTGGACAACATGGGCGGTATTGAGTGGGTTTTCTTCGGTGCTCCACTGTGGCCTGTACGTGAACCGTCAGGGGAAACACCTCTTCCCTTGCCCCTCCCTCTTTCACAGGATTTCTTCTTCATTTCACTTATCCTTAAAGTACACGCTGACTGGCAGCAGTACAGTGGCAGTACAGAAATGCTATATAGTGGTGGGTGAGCGGTGTACTACTATTCCCAGCAGCGACCCAGAGCACAATGCTATACAGTGGTGGGTGAGCGGTGTACTACTATTCCCAGCAGCGACACAGAGCACAATGCTATACAGGGGTGGGTGAGCGGTGTACTACTGTTCCCAGCAGCGACACAGAGCACAATGCTATACAGTGGTGGGTGAGCGGTGTACTACTATTCCCAGCAGCGACACAGAGCACAATGCTATACAGTGGTGGGTGAGCGGTGTACTACTATTCCCAGCAGCGACACAGAGCACAATGCTATACAGTGGTGGGTGAGCGGTGTACTACTGTTCCCAGCAGCGACACAGAGCACAATGCTATACAGTGGTGGGTGAGCGGTGTACTACTATTCCCAGCAGCGACACAGAGCACAATGCTATACAGTGGTGGGTGAGCGGTGTACTACTATTCCCAGCAGCGACACAGAGCACAATGCTATACAGTGGTGGGTGAGCGGTGTACTACTATTCCCAGCAGCGACACAGAGCACAATGCTATACAGTGGTGGGTGAGCGGTGTACTACTGTTCCCAGCAGCGACACAGAGCACAATGCTATACAGTGGTGGGTGAGCGGTGTACTACTATTCCCAGCAGCGACACAGAGCACAATGCTATACAGTGGCGGGTGAGCGGTGTACTACTGTTCCCAGCAGAGACACAGAGTGGCAGTAAACACAATGCTATACAGTGGTGGGTGAGCGGTGTACACAGAGTGGCAGTAAACACAATGCTATATAGTGTGGGTGAGCGGTGTACTACTGTTCCCAGCAGCGACACAATGACTGGGGGGACCCTGGCTAGCCTGGCTGGAGAGAGAACTACCCTGCCTGCCTACCCAAAGCTAAACCCACAGACAAATGGCGAAAAAATGACGTGGATCGGGTATTTATTTACCCGAACCACGTGACCCGTTCGGCCAATCACAGCGCTAGCCGAACGTTCGGGGAACGTTCGGCCATGCGCTCTTAGTTCGGCCATATGGCCGAACGGTTTGGCCGAACACCATCAGGTGTTCGGTCGAACTCGAACATCACCCGAACAGGGTGATGTTCTGCAGAACCCGAACAGTGGCGAACACTGTTCGCCCAACACTAGTTGTTACGATAAAAACATATTAGTTATATATATCATATAGTAGACAAACACAGTGATATTTGAGAAGTGAAATTAAGTTTATTGGATTTACAGAAAGCGTGCAATAATTGTTTAAACAAAATTAGGCAGGTGCATAAATTTGGGCACCACAAAAAATAAATTAAATCAACATCTGGTAGATCCTCCTTTTGCAGAAATTACAGCCTCTAAACGCTTTTTGTAGGTTCCAATGAGTCTGGATTCTGGTTGAAGGTATTTTGGACCATTCCTCTTTACAAAACATCTCTAGTTCATTCAGGTTTGATGGCTCTCGAGCATGGACAGCTCTCTTTTACTCACACAACAGATTTTCAATTATATTCATGTCTGGGGACTGAGATGGCCATTCCAGAACGTTGTACTTGTTCCTCTGCATGAATGCCTTAGTGGATTTTGAGCAGTGTTTAGGGTCGTTGTCTTGTTTAAAGATCCAGGCCCGGCGCAGCTTCAGCTTTGTCTCTGATTCCTGGACATTGGTCTCCAGAATCTGCTGATACTGAGTGTAATCCATGCGTCCCTCAACTTTGGCAAGATTCCCAGTCCCTGCACTGGCCACACAGCCCCACAGCATGATGGAACCACCACCATATTTTAATGTAAGTAGCGGGTGTTTTTATTGAAATGCTGTGTTGTTTTTCCTCCATGCATAATGTCCCTTGTTATGCCCAAATAACTCAATTTTAGTTTCAACAGTCCACAGCACCTTATTCCAAAATGAAACTGGCTTGTCCATATGTGCTTTAGCATACCTCAAGCGGCTCTGTTTGTGCTGTGGGCAGAGAAAAGACTTCCTCAGCATACAGCATCTCCTTGTGTAAAGTGCGCTGAATGGTTGAATGATGCACAATGACACCATCTGCAGCAAGATTATGTTGTAGGTCTTTGGTGCTGTTCTGTGGGTTGACTCTGACTGTTCTCACCATTCGTCGCTTCTGTATATCCAAGATTTTTCTTGGTCTGCCACTTTGCGCCTTAACTTGAACTGAGCCTGTGGTCCTCCATTTCCTCAATATGTTCCTAACTGTGGAAACAGACAGCTGAAATCTCTGAGACGGCATTCTGTATCCTTCAACTAAACCATGATGGTTAACAATCTTTGTTTTCAGGTTATTTGAGAGTTGTTTTGAGATCCTCATGTTGCTACTCTTCAGAGAAATTTAAAAGAGAAGGGAAACTTACAATTGACCCCCTTAAATACTCTTTCTCATAATTGGATTCGCTTGTGTATGTAGGTCAGGGGTCACTGAGCTTACCAAGCCAATTTGAGTTCCAATAATTAGTTCTAAAGGTTTTGGAATCAATAAATTATTATTATACAATTATTTGCGCACTTTCTGTAAATCCAATAAACTTCATTTCACTTCTCAAATATCACTGAGTGTGTCTCCTATATGATATATTTAACTGACAAATTTTATCGTAACAATCAACGATTTATACAGGAAAATCATGACGATTAATAGCGTTGCCCAGACTTTTGCATCCCACTGTATACAGTACTTTCAGTTCCCATCAATAATGTGTTTATTGATTTATTTTCAAAGGCATACGTAGAAAACAAATATACAATAAAAAAAAGAGAGCTCTACATCTTTTGCAAAATCTTGAAAGCTAAAGGGCTAGTTTCCACTTGCTGCTTTTGTCTTCCTATTGGAAATGACACTGCAGAAGTGCCTGGAATAATGGCTGGTTATGTACATCAGATGGATGTGGCTTATGTAGCTTGTCTGGAAACAGAGACCCTTGTTTTTTCCCATGCTGGCCATAGCAATGGTAATGCAGCCATAGAGGCTGCTACATGAGTCAGGGGTAGAGGAGTGCTCGTTTTATCCCAGTCTGCCCCTTTCTTGTGACCTTCACCCTGAGGTGTTTTGTTGAACTTCTTTTGTGGAGTTATCTCCCCTCAGAAAGTAAATGTTGTTGTCTTTATTTCTATTATACACTTCTAATCACTATTGGTAGCCTAATGTGCTTGGGAGGTACGCTGTCCAACACAGGTTTGGTGTAGGCTGCATCTGTGGGAATAACTGTCATTTGTATCTGCTTTATTCACTGTATGTGAATGTACAGTATATTACCATGGTTACTAAATTCTATGAATAGACTTAAACCCTCTTGAGGTCGCTCAGTCCCTCGCTGACTCCTCGGGTGGCTCCTGTCCTCTGCAATATGGCTCGAAAGGTGGCCCCCAGTAAATGTAATACACTGTGACATATCTGGGAGTGGTGCCCCTCATAAGATTGGTTAACAGTCTGCGCTATGATTGTGTCCCTATTTTTATTGCATGATTGGGAGGATCAACTTAAGGCTTAAAGGATTCGGGAAGCCATTACTGAGATAACCTGCTTGGTGTGCTGCCTGTGGGTTGGGGCAGCCATACCAAAAGGTGAGAGAGATTCCTAGTGGTGGTGGAGCATGCACAGGCGATGAAATTGTAACACACCACACGGGTAATTTATGGTGGAAGATTCTTTGAAGTTATACACCCTATGCGATGATCCGTCTATTCAGCGCAGAATGCTCTCAGGGATGGCAGCGCAATGGGAGAGCGCACCTAGCCAGGCGGCACATGCGGAAGGAGCCACGACTCGGCCAGGCTACTGGGCCATTCTGCAGGGGACAGGAGCCACCCGAGGAGTCTGCGAGGGACTGAGCGGCCTCAAGACGGGATTAAGGAAACCACAGATAAGTGTAGAACCTGAGAAGGCTTTCATCTCACAATCAATACCCTCTGACAGGGATTGGGAACAGATTCCTCGGGAGATATAGCAGGGCCACGGCTGTTCAGGTGCATCACTTGCTGTGCAAGTCAGCAATGTGTTATGCTCTATACGATAGGGAGCTCTATACGGGGGAGGGGGTTAGTTTGGGGGCAAGAGGAGTCGTGCGGGAATGATGTTGCAAAGGGTGGCAGGGTAAGTGGGGGAAAACAATGCTATCTCCCATTACTCGGCTGAAGTGATCTGCCAGGATGGATCGCTGGCCGACTGTTCAGGGTTGCTGTAAACACTCTGCATTCGTTGCAGGTGGCGGTCGTTAATGCCTGCCTTGGCCGAGATTCATCTAGCCTGTGTACGGGGCTATAGTTCCACCTCTGACACGGTCAGTGGCATAGCTAAGGAGTTTTACATTGGGGGCCCCCCAAGCACTCTATACATAACAATTGATACGGCACTTCTAAACCTGCCAATGGCAACTACAGTGTCAAAGGTGCAAGGAGGGAATGGGGAGCAGTGTGTTAATAATTAGCACTATTCAAAGCATCTATAGAAGTGATTATTATGAGCACAGGACAAATAGAGAGGTAATACTGAAGTTGGGGGAGGGCCCTGCGGGGCCCCTCTGGCCCAAGGGCCCTGATGCGGTCGCAACCTCTGCACCCCCTATTGCTACGCCCCTGGACACTGTGAACAATGTGGATAGGAAATACACGAAGTGGTGCAGCTACAGAGTAATGCGCCAAGTGCAAGTTCACACTGGGCCTCTTATTCCAGCACTGTATGTATAATAATTGCATAATACAGACCACCACTGCATGAGAGATGTATAAGCAGAAGAAAGAGATTGGACTTTTAATGGTTATCATTATTCACAGCACATATAGAGATGATCATTACCACCATAACACCAACAAACAGCTAACGCAGTCACTGGAGGAGGAGCTTATGCGAGCCCTTTAGATCCAGGGGCCCTGGTGCAATGCAACCTCTGCACCCCCAATTGCTAAGTACTGAATACATGTCAGTTCTAAATGGAACTAGTGTTTATAATTTCTAGGACACGTGTTTGTAACATTAGTTCTCTAGACAGCCTTCAGGTAAAACCTGTCTGGCTTAAATGTAGAGTAAATATGAGTTTGTGCAGCATCTGGCGTATTTCACATATTCTGAAAGCAGACTGTCCATCCTTCCCTGTCGGCTCTACTCCCCCACCCAGAGAATTTAACGCTGCTGATAAAACAAAGACAGCTCAGCTCTCAAATATGTGCTCTGTTGGTTTAGCATAGCTACAGTTGTATCTGGGGTGTATGAAAGAACCTTTGGAATGAGAGCACCTGCCAATGTGCACCAGCTCCCACCCAACCTGAATGCTGGTCTCTGGACTATAGAAAGCACTACTTCAAGAATATTAGCAGACCTGGCTGTCGGGTACAAATTAGATATAGCTGACAAAGTGACTCATCGAAATAATAAAATAAGCCAGACTGCTCACACTTTACATGAGTCAATTTCTAACAGCCAACCAGGGTCATTTCTAGCTTTTTTGTCACCCCAGATAATAAGCCCCCCCCCCCCCCCCCAAAAAAAAAACAAAAAACTGCACACATTAGAGAATATAAACCATGTTTGTATAGGGTGGATGCATAACACAGGGAGTACCTTAGATACAAACAAGCCACCAATGCACTCCCCCAGCCCAGTGTGTAAATGCAGAGCATTGCACAGCGGAAGCTGTGCTCTCACCTCTCCACGGGAGTCCAGTGCAGTGCTTCCGCCTGTCTGCTCGCCGCTCAGCCTAGTGCTCGACATCTCCTACCGCATGTAGTGTGATTACACACGACACAGGGAGAGTAAGTGCCAACTCTAAAGGGATCAGGAGATAGACAGGATGACAGGAGTCACAAAGAGGGACAGAAGGAGGCACAGGGGGACAGAAGCAGGCACAAAGGGAAACAGAAGGAGGCACAAGGGGACAGAGAGATGCACACGGTGGGGGTAGAGGTGGCACTGAGGGACACAGTGGAGGCTGCCTGCATCTTACGGTATCCAGACCTTGTGATGTCTGCTCTCTAGGAACCGGTGAAGCTCCTGCTTCTCAGGACACTGAGAAGGTCTGGATGCTGCTTGCTTTTTTGGCAGTTGAACCCAGCTGTAAACAGCTGTTATTTCCCACAATGCAATGAGGTTCATAGACAGGAGACTGTCAGGACTATGGTCCTGACATCACACTGTGGGAGGGGTTTCACCACAATATCAGCCATACAAAGCTCCCTGATGATCCGTTTGAGAAAAGGAATAGATTTCTCATAGGAAAGGGGATATCAGCTGCTGATTGGGATGAAGTTCAATTCTTGGTCACGGTTTCTCTTTAAACATTATATCCAATCTCTAATTCATTGCCTCACTAATATGCAAATATTAGTAATATACAGGAAGATTGGTGATTGCAGAAAGCAGGGCTGTTTCTGGGCACATGCCATCCAGGCAAATGCGTGGGGAATCCCCTAGTGTACAGGGTGCAATACTGCACCTTCTGAAGTACAGTTTTTGCAGTGGCCCTGTGATATCTTGCAGTCTTCCAGTGTCGCCTGCAGCGTAGTAGTTGGCTGAGGCTACCTCATTAGTCCTAAACAGTAAGTTTATTTCTGAAATTAAGAGTTTTATGGATTTCATTTTTCATGAATATACTGCATTATGCCCCAGTAATTGTCAGATATTCACAAATAAATGCAGCTATGCTTCTCCTGAATAGATGGTCAAGTAAGATGCTAATATTTATATTTGACTGAAAGAAAAGGTTCATTTGACTTTTCTATTTACTCATATTATTGGATAAAACTAAAAAGTGAACAATTTGGCTAGATCACTGTTTCACTGTTGGCTACCATTACCGGGTCAGTGAAAAATGGCGCCCAGCACCGTTAGATAAAAATGGCGCCCCATTCACTTACATTATCAAACGATATTTATCATTTTAAAAGGTTAAAAAATGGCGCCAACCTTTTGAACGAAATTTATCGTTTTAAAACTCTTTTTCTTTTCCTGCCTGAACAATATTTATCGTTTTAACCCCTGCTTTGCTGCCGTTTGGAAAATATCTGCCCGCCGGCTTTAATGTTTAATAGCAAAGCCCCCTTAAAAGCTAAAAACACCAAATTTGCAGGGAATGTTAAGAAGAAAATTGTGAACAAGATGAAAAATTTTGTTTTCAAAAAGACCTTATAGTTTTTGAGAAAATCGATTTTGAATATTCTTCTTCTGACCGTGGGAAAATTAAACACCCGCCGACTTTAGTAGTTAATAGCAAAGCCCCTTTAAATGTCAGAAACACCAAATGTGTAGGGAATGTTAAGAAGAATAGTGGGAACACGAAGAAAAAAAAATTGTTCAAAAAGACTTTATAGTTTTTGAGAAATTCGATTTTAAATCTTCAAAGAGGAAAATGTATCTATTTAAATCGCGCAATGACATTTCCGTGGAAACAATTCCCGCCGACTTTAGCAGTTAATAGCAAAGTCCCCTTAAATCCTAGCAACACCAAATTTGCAGGATATGTTAAAAAGATACTGGGAAACATTATTTTTTTTAAAAAAATTGAAAAATGTTTTTGTTTTTTTAAAATTTATATTTTTGGGTTATGTTCAGAGTGTGGGAAATTTTTTGAAAAAAATGACGTGGGGTCCCCCCTCCCGAGCCTCTGTAACCCCTTGTCCCCCATGCAGGATGGGATAGCCAGAATGCGGAGCCCCGGCCCACTGGGGCTTCGCACCCTGAGCTATACCAGCCCGCATGGTCCATGGTATGGGGGGGGCTTCGGGGGGGAGGGGCGGCCAAGCCTTCCCTTCCCCCCCGGGAGCCCTTGTCCAATCCATGGACAAGGGGCTCTTCCCCACCTCTGGTGCCCCAGGAGGAGGTGGGGGCGATGACTCCCTGGGGGGGGGGGTTCATGGTGGCATCTGGGAGTCCCCTTTAAGAAGGGGAACCCAGATGCCTGCCCCCCTCCCAGGAGAAATGAGTATAGGCATGCTAAGTACCCCTTACCCATTTCCATAAAGGGTTAAATGAAATAAAAACGCAACAACGAGAAAAGTCCTTTAATGTTCTAAATTAACCAGAAATACTTACCTGTACCTTAAAGAAAAAATTGCCACGCCAATTAGGTCCCACGACAGTATCCTCCATCTTGCGATCTTCAGAAATACTTACCTGTACCTTTAAGAAAAAAATCCCACGCCATTATCCTCGGAAAAGGTCCCACGCTATAATCTGTTATGTCCCACGACGACAGTATCCTCTGTCTTGCGATCTTCAGAAATACTTACCCGTACCTTTAAGAAAAAAATCCCACGTCAATTAGGTCCCACGACAGTATCCTCCATCTTGCGACCTTCTGTTACATCTTGATTGAAGATCTCCGCCGCCCCGACGCCACACACGCCGCCTCCACCGCACTGCTCTCAGCTATACTTAGTATAGCTTAGAGCAAAAAGCATCTTTAAATTTTAGCTCCAATGGTCCCCATTGGTTCCTTAACAGACCAATGGGGATCAGGAGGATCCCCATTGGTCGATAAGGAACCAATGGGGAGCCTTGGAGCCAAAGTTTAAAGATGCTTTTTTGCTCTCAGCTATACTAAGTATAGCTGAGAGTGCATCTATACAGACGCATTACCAATGGCTGCCGCTGCTCTCCCTGCCTCTCTCAAACCTGTCACCCTCACCCATGCTGGCACCCATGGACCATGGGTGCCAGCATGGGTGAGGGTGACAGGTTTGAGAGAATTTGGTGTTTTTAGCTTTTAAGGGGGCTTTGCTATTAAACAATAAAGCCGGCGGGCAGATATATTCCAAACAGCAGCAAAGCAGGGGTTAAAACGATAAATATCGTTCAGGCAGGACAAAAAAAAAAAAGTTTTAAAACGATAAATTTCGTTCAAAAGGTCTGCACTATTTTAACCTTTAAAATGATAAATATTGTTTTAAACATATATCGGGCAGAAGGGGGCGCTATTTTTTTGCCGGCGCCATTTTTCACTAGACGCGACATTACTGTGTATACTTGCACACAGTTTACTGTTTTAAAATGAATATCTTTCTGTTATTTTTTAAGGCTATTCTTATGGTGGCTCTTTATCTGCATATGAAGTTATGGTACTTATCCGTTAGCCGGGCGCATCCGGCAGGTGGCGCTTTTGTTACTAATTCCAATCATAATTACTTCACGTAACAAAACTGTGAATGTAAACGGCGCAGGTGGCGCTAATTGCATTCCTAGTTAAGGTAACAATATGTATATTAAAAAAGTGAGATAATTAAATGACAAATAAGCGGGCAGCAATGTAACAGATCAAGCCGCCGGCTTCGTGTCTCGCTCTCCTCCCCCCTTGCCCTCTCTCGTATAGAACACTGCCAGCCCTGGGGGAGTCGTTCGTCGCAATAAAACAAGCAGGATTCCCTGCCGCGACGAACGACTCTGGGGGGAAGCCGCCGGCTTCGTGTCTCGCTCTCCTCCCCCCTTGCCCTCTCTCGTATAGAACACTGCCAGCCCTGGGGGAGTCGTTTGTCGCAATAAAACAAGCAGGATTCCCTGCCGCGACGAACGACTCTGGGGACACACGCATCCCCCCCCCCAGGGCTCTATGCGAGAGAGGGCAAGGGGGGAGGAGAGCGAGACACGAAGCCGGCGGCTTGATCTGTTACATTGCCGCCAGCTTATTTCTCATTTAATTATCTCACTTTTTTGATATACATATTGTTACCTTAACTAGGAATGCAATTAGCGCCACCTGCGCCGTTTACATTCACAGTTTTGTTACGTGAAGTAATTATGATTGGAATTAGCAACAACAGCGCCATCTGCCGGATGCGCCCGGCTAACGGATAAGTACCGAAGTTATTGCATAGCTACTGAAACAAGACGTGACTTTTTTTTTAACCAGAAATAGAAATTGTAATACAATATAAGAAAGTAAAGCCTACCAACTTTGCACAAAATTAGGGGTGGGACGGCGAATCCGGCGAATCCACGAATCCCTCGAATATTGAGAAACATTCGAGATTCGTGGATTCGAATCCCGACGCCATTTCCCCCTAAACGAATCCGCCGAATCCCGCTGCATCCCCGCACCACCGCCGATCCCCCACTCGTCCTATTCCGACCCCCCCGCACCTCCTCCGCTCGCCGCTTGTATAGATGTGACCATTAGAGTTGGGCCGAACGGTTCGCCTGCGAACGGTTCCACGCGAACTTTCGTGGTTCGCGTTCGCGTCCCGCAGGCGAACTTTTGCGGAAGTTCGGTTCGCCCCATAATGCACCATAGAGGGTCAACTTTGACCCTCTACATCACAGTCAGCAGGCCCAGTGTAGCCAATTAGGCTACACTAGCCCCTGGAGCCCCACCCCCCTTATATAAGGCAGGCAGCGGTGGCCATTACGGTCACTCGTGTGCCTGCCTGCATTAGTGAGAGTAGGGCGAGCTGCTGCACTGTCTCTCATAGGGAAAGATTAGTTAGGCTTAGCTTGTTCCTGGCTGCATACCTGTTCTGTGAAGCCACCACTGCATACCTGTACTGTGAACCCACCACTGCATACCTGTTCATTGAACCCACCACTGCATACCTGTTAATTGAACCCACCACTGCATACCTGTTCAGTGAACCTGCCACTGCATACCTGTTCATTGAGCCCACCACTGCATACCTGTTCATTGAACCCACCACTGCATACCTGTTCATTGAACCCACCACTGCATACCTGTTCAGTGAACCTGCCACTGCATACCTGTTCATTGAGCCCACCACTGCATACCTGTTCATTGAACCCACCACTGCATACCTGTTCATTGAACCCACCACTGCATACCTGTTCAGTGAACCTGCCACTGCATACCTGTTCAGTGAACCCACCACTGCATACCTGTTCTGTGAACCCACCACTGTATACCTGTTCTGTGAACCCACCACTGCATACCTGTTCAGTGAACCCGCCACTGCATACCTGTTCAGTGAACCCACCTGTTAAGCTTGGGGGTGTAATCTCCACAGTCAGCATACAACACATAAGCTGACGTGAAGGAGGTACACACACCAGCACAAGGGATCAGGATATCCCCAGTTTAGTGGAGGAGAGGACTGACTCCAATAGGAGATTGTGGTGCACAGAGCCGGTGCAGATCTGAACAGCCACAAACACTTTCGTAATAACGTGTCAGCGCAAAGTAGCGCTGAGCGCATAAACCAGGACTGAGGAGATCAGGACAGGTAGACAGAATGAACGCTTGCTAGCTAGCGATTACTTAGCGACAGCAAGCGTCCAAAACCAGACATACTGGAATGAGGCAGCCAATGCGTTGCGGCGATGGCGTGCCTCACAAAGACAGGACAGGAGAGACAGGAAATAGCAGGATCGAGATAGATGAACGTAACACAGATAAATATACAATAAGTATGTTTTCCTAGCGTATTACAATTACAGCTATCAATGAAACTATTTGTAAGGTCTGACTAACATATGTATATATCGGCAATGAACCGATATATGACATAAGCAGGAACGCTGACTAGAACTGGAGTAATACAGGGAACAGGACTCAGAAGGATTCGCTATCTCTTCGCAGAGATGAACGCAATCCACAAACAGGACCAGGAACAGGATAACTAGCTCAGCACGGGTGTTCACGATACGCGCAAACTACCAAAACGTGCTGGAAAACTGACTAACTGAACACAGGAAATAAACAGTTCGTGTACGTATATATCAGCAACACTGATATATCAACGTAACACGGATACAAGGAAAATAACAAAATGCGCAAGTATGCGTATATATTGGCGATGAACCAATATATGACACAAGACAAGCAAGTAACAACTTCTAGAACAAGAGCAGAACTAGGAGGACTCGCTGACCCCTTCGCAGGAGTCAGCGCAGTCCACACGGACCAGGAACGAGGTGGGGCACGAGCAGAGTAACAGATAGAGTCTGAAACTATGGTAGCCCATGAGGCATTGCAGGAAGCAGTTCTTTATACTGAGGTCATCCAATGGGAGCAGACCTGCAGATTCCCACACAAGTGAATGGTAATTAATCACAGGCTGATAGCAGGAAAAGGCAGACAATGATATGCAGCCTGCAGGAAAGGGACCGCCCCTCCACTGCAGCAGACAATGTTTGTTTACACAAAAGCATATTAAACTGTCATTAACTTCAGAGCGACTGCAGATGGAATCAGCAACTAGTTTAAGTGCAAACCAAACTATGCAAGCAAATGCATGTAATGACATTAGAACTGTTTGGTTTGCAATACCACTGCAGTCAGCAGTAAACGCTGCAGAAGCGATCATAACAGTACCCCCTCCCTTAAACGCGGCCTCTGGACGCCTATGAAAACTGACATATTTCTCCTGAACCACCCAAACCAAAAAATCAGAAGTGGGAAATCCAGCAAACTGATCTGACTGAAAATTCATGAAGGTCGGATCCGTCCGACAAAACCAAATTCCCAAATCAGTCTCACCAAAACTAGACCAATTGGAACCAGAACCTACCGAACCATGCCCGTCAGCACTACAAGCCTCAGTGTGACACCCATCAGAACCACGACTTCCAGAGAAAAGCCCCCAGAAACTCTCTGAGCGATACCCACCGCCTTCCCGGGACTGTCCAAAAACGCCAAAGCCTTTGCAATGCCCACCGGAACTGTCCCCACCAACACAAAACCCACCGTTGAACCAGTCCAAGGTACCAGGACAAGTTTCCTTAGAGATCTCCCAGAACACTTGGAAGCTCCAAAGAGATCCCCACAGGTCAGAACGCCCCTTAGGCTCACATGGAGAACCATCAAGAACCCCTATGGAACCCAGGGCAACTCTAGAGTCAGGGTCACAAGGACAAACATCAAGATCAGGGTTTTTAGGGACCAGAACCATCTCCGGGCATGCAGGCCAACCGGCAACATCAGAACATGTCTCCACTAGGGAAGCGTGTGAGCACGCCAACACAGACACACTTGGGCACTCTGGCATACGAAGCGCATCTGGGCACACCGGCACAAGAGAGACTTCTGGGCATGTCAAGGAACTGCAAACCTCAAAGTCAGTCAAGGTAGGACCGAAACCAGGACTGGGCAAAAAAAAATCATCATGACTAGACTTCACAGTTACTGGATTCTCACTAAAAAATGCAGGATCAGACTTAGATGTCTCTGATTCCAGCAAAGTTATTAACAAATCATGTTCAGGGGCATTTACAAGACAGGACAAATCTTCTGATGTATGCACCGAACTAGACAGGGTTCCCATAACTTCTTCTGGACTAGACAGAGACTCATCAAATACACTGGATTGGAGCTCATGAAGGGCTGCAAAACAAGTCAGTAGTGCAGCAATCCCCACTGAACTAGGCAAAACTGAGTAACTCACTGGACAGGAAGGGGACTCAGGAACTTCTGCCACACCGGCCAGAGAACCAGAATTTTCCAGGATACAGGGCTGGGTTTCAGAAACACTCATTAACCCGGACTGAAATTCTGAGATTTCTATTATTTTTTCCAGCGAGTCAGAATTATCCATGTTACAGGGCAAGACTTTTGAAACATTCAGAGGACAGGGCTGGAGTTCCTCGGCTGTTACAACACTGGAGAGGGACTCAACAACATTGGTTAAATCAGACTGTGTACAGGGCAAGGTATCTAACACACTTGCTGACGAGGACAACCTTTCAATGGCTTCTGCTTCGCTGGGCAGAAATTCATCAAGTTTTATTAGAGCAGACTGTAATTCCAAAACAGCTGCTAGACAAGTGAATATTACTGCAACACCAACTGAGGTAAGCAGTGCCTCAGACTGTTCTGCTAGAGGGTTTGAAGTATCCAAAGTACTGGGTGAAGCATAAGACTCTGCGACCACAGCTTCACTGGACAGGATCACCGAACAGTCCACACTGCAGGGCAAAACCATGGAAGCACCTGCTGGACAGCATAATGACTCTGTGACCTGAGTTTCATTGGAGAGATCTACTGCACAATTCATGGTACAGGGCAAGTTCACTGGAACATTTTCTGAACACGGTAATAATTCTGCGATTTCGGACTCACATAGCAGACGCTCTGAGTTATTCATGAAACTAGAGCGAGGTGTAGAAACAGGAAGATCAAAACACAATGTTTGCGCATCTAAATCACCATTCAATTGTGAAATTGGAAAATTCAGATGCTGGGGTTCTGAGATTTCTGGACAGGATTGCTGGGACTCAGAAACTGATGTAGTGCATCTATTGGCATCTGCTGGATCAGACAGGAGTTGAACTTTATTAACACAGGTAATTTCTGCAGAAATGTTTGCAGAGACAGGCAAGATTTTTCTGGTGTCTGTTTCACTAAACAAAGAGTCATGAGTACTGGCTAGGCTGGACTCAAAAGTCAGCAGGACCTCTGGGTCCTCTGCTGAGAAATTTGTGCAGGGCAAGATTAAGGAAGTATTAGTAATTTCTGTCTTACTGGGAAGTAACACTGAGTTATCCATGGTACAGGGTGGAATTACAGGAACTTCAATTTCACACAAAAGGAGCTCTGAATCACTCGCTGAATCAGCCAAAGGTGCTGAAGCAGGCGAGTCCTCAGGAACTGAGGAAGTGGAACAATCTCCACTTGACAGTGTGTCTTCCCTGGTATCAACTGATTGAATCGCATAAAAATCGTCAAGAATCATTCTCCACACATTGATCAATGGAGCCACAAAGTCATACCCACACACACCAGTTTTTATTAGGTTATAGGCAGACTTAATGCATGCATTCAATACTAATTCACTTTTTGCACTGTAAAACTGACAAAATGAACTTGCATCTTTCTTCCATTCATAGACCAGAGCTTCCATCTCTCCTTTCTCAAATGGAGGATCCCATGCATATTTAACAGCTGAGCATTCCGGCTGATCATAGTTTGCAAATGTGTTAGTGGCAGAAACATACATTGGGTTATTTAGCAGGTAATTGGCCGATTTCTTATTCCTAAGGATTTCCAATACCTGTAGCAAGTGTTGAACTGTAGTGTATGCAAATTTCCCTTGCTGCACGAATAAATTGATCTGTTCAATACTCTGTAATATATCTTCATAATCATATTCAGATAATTCATTTAAACAAGAACTTTTATTTTCCCTGGCTAGCAATGAAAGTTCATTAGTAGTTTCATAGGTCCATTTGACTCCCCTGAATGGTGACTGAATTTCATTATCTGCTAATGGTGGAGTCTCGTTACAGATCTGATGCGCAGTCGCTAAGGGCAACGACTCCGCTGATTGTAACGCTTTTCTTTTGGAGCGTTTACGTTTGGCTTTAGACCCTGCTGCCTTAGCAGAAGAAAAGTTATCAGTAACACTTTCTGCTTGCTGCTCATTCTTGCAAGCAATTGAAGGAGCAGCTGATTGGCCTGCTGCCAGGAGTTCATTAAGAGGAAAAGGCAATGGATCTATGCGCAACCAATTGTGAATTACAAAAGCTATAAATTGCAAAGGACTTTGTCTAAACTGAGTGTGATCTAAGACATCGATTGCCCAATCAAAAAGTTTGCCCTTAAAAAGAGCACAAACGATCCAATCAGACCAGGTAGAAATTGCAGAAGCCCGAAAGTCGGGATTGGCCAGAACTTTAACCAATTCTGATATAAATTTGTCTGTAACTTCAGGACCAAGCTTTTCAAATTTTTTAAAGGAGCAGGACCCCTGACAAACAGTGTCATAATTTCTGGAAATTCCCCCCACAATAGGGATTGGTAATGGGGCTACCATAATGTTAAGCTTGGGGGTGTAATCTCCACAGTCAGCATACAACACATAAGCTGACGTGAAGGAGGTACACACACCAGCACAAGGGATCAGGATATCCCCAGTTTAGTGGAGGAGAGGACTGACTCCAATAGGAGATTGTGGTGCACAGAGCCGGTGCAGATCTGAACAGCCACAAACACTTTCGTAATAACGTCTCAGCGCAAAGTAGCGCTGAGCGCATAAACCAGGACTGAGGAGATCAGGACAGGTAGACAGAATGAACGCTTGCTAGCTAGCGATTACTTAGCGACAGCAAGCGTCCAAAACCAGACAGACTGGAATGAGGCAGCCAATGCGTTGCGGCGATGGCGTGCCTCACAAAGACAGGACAGGAGAGACAGGAAATAGCAGGATCGAGATAGATGAACGTAACACAGATAAATATACAATAAGTATGTTTTCCTAGCGTATTACAATTACAGCTATCAATGAAACTATTTGTAAGGTCTGACTAACATATGTATATATCGGCAATGAACCGATATATGACATAAGCAGGAACGCTGACTAGAACTGGAGTAATACAGGGAACAGGACTCAGAAGGATTCGCTATCTCTTCGCAGAGATGAACGCAATCCACAAACAGGACCAGGAACAGGATAACTAGCTCAGCACGGGTGTTCACGATACGCGCAAACTACCAAAACGTGCTGGAAAACTGACTAACTGAACACAGGAAATAAACAGTTCGTGTACGTATATATCAGCAACACTGATATATCAACGTAACACGGATACAAGGAAAATAACAAAATGCGCAAGTATGCGTATATATTGGCGATGAACCAATATATGACACAAGACAAGCAAGTAACAACTTCTAGAACAAGAGCAGAACTAGGAGGACTCGCTGACCCCTTCGCAGGAGTCAGCGCAGTCCACACGGACCAGGAACGAGGTGGGGCACGAGCAGAGTAACAGATAGAGTCTGAAACTATGGTAGCCCATGAGGCATTGCAGGAAGCAGTTCTTTATACTGAGGTCATCCAATGGGAGCAGACCTGCAGATTCCCACACAAGTGAATGGTAATTAATCACAGGCTGATAGCAGGAAAAGGCAGACAATGATATGCAGCCTGCAGGAAAGGGACCGCCCCTCCACTGCAGCAGACAATGTTTGTTTACACAAAAGCATATTAAACTGTCATTAACTTCAGAGCGACTGCAGATGGAATCAGCAACTAGTTTAAGTGCAAACCAAACTATGCAAGCAAATGCATGTAATGACATTAGAACTGTTTGGTTTGCAATACCACTGCAGTCAGCAGTAAACGCTGCAGAAGCGATCATAACACCACCACTGCATACCTGTTCAGTGAACCCACCACTGCATACCTGTTCAGTGAACCCGCCACTGCATACCTGTTCAGTGAACCCACCACTGCATACCTGTTCTGTGAACCTACCACTGCATACCTGTTCTGTTCAGTGAACCCGCCACTGCATACCTGTTCTGTTCAGTGAACCCGCCACTGCATACCTGTTCAGTGAACCCACCACTGCATACCTGTTCTGTGAACCTACCACTGCATACCTGTTCTGTTCAGTGAACCCGCCACTGCATACCTGTTCTGTTCAGTGAACCCGCCACTGCATACCTGTTCTGTTCAGTGAACAGTTTGGTGTGTCAGTGTGAAGCAGTACCTTAATTACACTACCTAATTGATGTATACACATGCAAGATGTTTTAAAGCACTTTAGGCCTGTCATTTAGCATTGAATGTGATTTCTGCCCTTAAAACGCTGCTTTGCGTCAAATCCAGATTTTTCCCGGGGACTTTTGGCGTGTATCCCACTCTGCCATGCCCCCATCCAGGTGTTAGACCCCTTGAAACATCTTTTCCATCACTTTTGTGGCCAGCATAATTTTTTTTTTTTCAAAGTTCGCATCCCCATTGAAGTCTATTGCGGTTCGCGAACTTTAACGCGAACCGAACCTTCCGCGAAAGTTCGCGAACCCGGTTCGCGAACCTAAAATCGGAGGTTCGGCCCAACTCTAGTGACCATTGGCTCACCTAACACCTGCCCTGGATTCCCTACCTGCCGCCAGCACAGAGCCGCAGACCTCTTGTTTCCTCCTCTGTTCCCCCTAGTGATCCGCTTTTGCATCGCGTCATCACTGAAGCGCCGGGCGGGTTACTAGAGGGAACAGATGAGGAAACAAGAGGTCTGCGGCGCTGCGCTGGCGGCAGGTAGGGAATCCAGGGCTGGTGTTAGGTGAGCCAATGCTTACATCTATGCAAGGGGCGAGCGGAGGAGGCGCGGGGGGGTCAGAATAGGGCGAGCGGGGGATCGGAAGAGGACGAGCGGGGGATGCAGCGGGATTCGGCGCTGGATCCCCTTGTTAGGTGAGCCGATGCTTTTTTTTTCTTTGTAGGGGGTGAGCAGAGGAGGCGCACAGAGGGAGGGGTACCCTAGCTAGCTACACTGAGGGTCCCTATACCTAACTAGCTACACTGATGGTCCCTATACCTAACTAGCTATACTGAGGGTCCCTATACCTAACTAGCTATACTGAGGGTCCCTATACCTAACTAGCTATACTGCATGCCCCTATACCTAACTAGCTATACTGAGGGCCCCTATACCTAACTAGCTATACTGAGGGCCCCTATACCTAACTAGCTATACTGAATGCCCCTATACCTAACTAGCTATACTGAGGGTCCCTATACCTAACTAGCTATACTGAGGGCCCCTATACCTAACTAGCTATATTGAATGCCCCTATACCTAACTAGCTATACTGCATGCCCCTATACCTAACTAGCTATACTGAGGGCCCCTATACCTAACTAGCTATACTGCATGCCCCTATACCTAACTAGCTATACTGAGGGCCCCTATACCTAACTAGCTATACTGAATGCCCCTATACCTAACTAGCTATACTGCATGCCCCTATACCTAACTAGCTATACTGAGGGCCCCTATACCTAACTAGCTATACTGCATGCCCCTATACCTAACTAGCTATACTGAGGGCCCCTATACCTAACTAGCTATACTGAATGCCCCTATACCTAACTAGCTATACTGAATGCCCCTATACCTAACTAGCTATACTGAGGGTCCCTATACCTAACTAGCTATACTGAATGCCCCTATACCTAGCTATACTGAGGGTCCCTATACCTAACTAGCTACACTAAATGCCCCCATACCTAACTAGCTATACTGAGGGTCCCTATACCTAACTAGCTATACTGAGGGTCCCTATACCTATCTAGCTACACTGAATGCCCCTATACCTAACTAGCTATATTGAGGGTCCCTATACCTAACTAGCTATACTGAATGCCCCTATACCTAGCTATACTGAAGGCCCCTATACCTAGCTAGCTATACTGAGGTCCCCTATACCAAACTAGCTATACTGAATCCCCTTATACCTAGCTATACTGAATGCCCTTTTACCTAACTAGCTATACTAAGGGCCCCTATACCTAACTAGCTATACTGAATGCCCCTATACCTAACTAGCTATACTGAATGCCCCTATACCTAACTAGCTATACTGAATGCCCCTATACCTAACTAGCTATACTGAGGGCCCCTATACCTAACTAGCTATACTGAATGCCCTTATACCTAGCTATACTGAATGCCCCTATACCTAACTAGCTATACTGAGGGCCCCTATACCTAACTAGCTATACTGAATGCCCCTATATCTAGCTATACTGAATGCCCCTATACCTAGCTATACTGAATGCCCCTATACCTAGCTATACTGAATGCCCCTATACCTAGCTATACTGAATGCCCCTATACCTAGCTATACTGAAGGCCCCTACCTAGCTAGCTATACTGAAGGCACCTATGCCTAGCTAGCTATACTGAAGGCACCTATGCCTAGCTAGCTATACTGAAGGCACCTATGCCTAGCTAGCTATACTGAAGGCACCTATGCCTAGCTAGCTATACTGAAGGCACCTATACCTAGCTAGCTATACTGAAGGCACCTATGCCTAGCTAGCTATACTGAAGGCACCTTTACCTAGCTACCTATAGTGTGAGCACCTAGCCTGTCTACCTATACTGTGGGCAACCATTCCACGGAACGCAGGATTCGTTAGATTCGGGATTCGAAAGGTTCGAGATATTCGAGAACCTTTTTAGATTCGTATTCGGATTCGAAGAAATTGTGGATTCGTCCCATCCCTACACAAAATCAACCAAAACAAACCACTCCCTGGAAAAAGAAGAAACAAACCTAGAATGTGTAAGTAGTTAAGCAACTGACTACATACAAGTTATATTGCATAGAGGTTATTAGTGATGGGGGTATTATAGCTTAGGCTATAATATAGCCTCCTTCACAGATTGTTAACTCCTACAGCAAAGAGAAGTAGTTCCGCTGGCGTTGGAGTGTTGTTTGCTTGTATATAGCATCCCAAAGAGGAATCATGTACATTAAGAAAGCTGATTAATGGAACTTTTATGAAGGATGTTATTTCAGAAGTTAAGCAGACCTATCTTTCAGGTTTTACGCTACACTGTAATTATATGTTTTAATGTACTGCGTTACGGTTATTTTTTGAAATTCTTCATACAAAAACTTTGAAAAAAAAAAAAGCACAACTAAAACAAGAGCAAGATAAAGCTGCATTTCAGAACTGCCAAGGGTTCTTTCACATAGATGGACTGGCCAATCACAGCCACCCCGCTGCTCCTCTTGCTAACTGGTGCCGATGGTCTAATGGGCGGGACCACGGTATCGTCCATGGGCCAATCACTGCACTCGATCATTAGCATTAACCTAACAGATGTCACTGCTATTGATGGAGTGCAGTGATTGGCCCAATGACAGTGCCATGGTTCCACCCACCAGACCATCAGCACCAATTAGCAAAAGGTGCAGAGGCCGGCTGTGACTGGCTGGTCTGGTGCCAGCAGCCCTGCCTGATTGGTCACTTGCCAAAGCTTCCACTCTGACTGGCCACGGTAACAGGTGATGGGGTTTTACTATAGCCTGTCCTATGATGTCATAGGCAAGGGTAGCAGGTGCCACTGGTCGAATAAGGATAGGGATTTGGTGATGGGGATGAGGAGGGTAGTGTGTGTTCCAGAAAGGCGGGTGGGAGAGCAGAGCGGACGCAGGTGCCAGGTGGCGCAAACTGATTGTTCAAACGCCTCCCCCTAGATTTTACCACTTGAATCACAAGATTCAGGTGGCTTCATGATATGTCTGCACCTGAGACTTGTCCTAGTAGGAGTCTGAGAGATCCTGATCCTCCTATACAAGAGAAACTCTTTAACAAGTGAAAGGACCTGGCTATAGAGAGAGGTGGAGAAGGATAGTTAGGACTGCAGGCAAGGTCGGACTGGGCCACAGTAGTACAGTTTTTTCCCTCGGTGGGCCCCGCCTCCAGGTCTCTGGTGGGCCCTCCCCCTCCTTGTCTGACAGAGCTCCAATTGCTGCCTGCAGCACAAAAATTCTCTTCTCAGTGCTGTAATCCCTCATGCTGAGAGCAGTGGCGTAGCTAAGGAGCTGTAGGCCTCGGTGCAAATTTTACAATGGGGTCCCCCAAGCACTCTATACATAACAATTGATACGACGCACCAAAACCTGCCAATGGCAACTACAGTGTCAGAGGTGCAAGAAGGGGATGGGAAATAGCTTGCTAATGATTACCACTGTTCAAAGTATCTATAGAAGTGATTATTATGAGCAAAGGACAAATAGAGAGGTAATACTGTAGTTGAGGGAGGGCCCTTCGGGGCCCCTTTGGCCCCGCAACCTCTGCGGTTGCAACCTCTGCAACCTCTGCGGTCGCAACCTCTGCAAAGTAGGACATTACTTAATATTGAAGGAGGGGACTCTATGCAAAGTTTTGCTGGGCAGCAGTGTCTCTGAATTACAATGCTGCTAAGATTATGTACATTTGGCCCTGTCCATAATACATCATGACCACGCCCACCTTCCGTTGCATGGTCACGCCCTTTTTTCACCGCAATCATGGGATGTGTGGGCCCCAGGTTGAAATTTCTTTGGTGGGCCCCCAGTGTCTCAGTCCGACCCTGACTACAGGTGTATGGTATTATGTTTTAATTATGAATTGTACCAGTGTACCTAGAAGGACAGACAAGTGTGTGAGAGCAGTAATTTTGGGTGCCTGCCATAATTTTGTACAAGTTTACAGAAATTCAGTTCAGGCACATATTTTCCGATTTGAAAAAAATATGTAATTTGCGGAGTTTAGATTACATCAAAATCAATTTCTGGGAAAGTTCAAACCCTTTACAGGGCTAATAGACAAAGTATTTGCAGCAAAATAAACACAACAAGCCTCCATAAATGCGGGAAACATGCCCTAATGAAAAGAAATAATAAAAAAACAAAACCAAGCTGAAAGTTCCCTTGCAGTAATGCCAACCTTCCCAGCAACCAAACAGAAGCCAATAGTCAGCAATAGTATGCAGGAGCATCGGCAAGTATGCAAGTGTGCAGACTTCCGCTAATCAAGACCGCTCACATGTCTTTCATCATTGGGGTGTGCCGTGCAAGGCTAATCCTTTCCAAGTGAAAAGTAGAACCCTGCCTGCAGGTAAAAATTAAAAATGAAAAAACACACACATTTCACAATGTATTTTAACTGAACAAAAACATGCAAACAAAAGCTTGCACCTGCTTTTATGATAAAAATAATGTAGGTCCTTTATGCTGGGTACACAAGATTTTCCATGCGATTTTCTGACCCGATCGTTTTTTCCGCTTGATTCTCTTATCTTTAGTCGTTTTTCTTATCTTTTTCCATTCACTTCTATGAGAAATCGAGAGGAGAATCGATCGGGAGTAATATCGGACATAATATCGGACACTGGTATTACTTGATCAACCTCCAACAAAAAATTACATTGCCAGTACTGCTGCATGTGCATCAAGAAGTTTCCAAATGTTATTATGTGACAGGTTCCACAATACAAAACGGTCAATGACAACACATTTAAAAACAAGTGCCTAAAAACATGGACCAGCACAGTGAGTGCTCAATTGTTACTACCACTGACCGCAGATCATAATTGTCTGTCCAAATCGCCCAGCTGATCGCCTATGCAAAAATGGACGAAAAAAATCACAGTGGACTTGCAGCAAGTCATTTAAAGGGGAGGTTACCAACATAGGCAAGCCTTCTATTTAACCAACGCAGGGGAGTTTCGATACAACAGAAGCTTATTGTATAGTAATAATAGATCTTTAGCGAGAGTGTGCATGAGGCCTTGGTGGTGGGACCACATATGACCAATAAGAATTGTGGGTCGTCCATTTTTGCATAGGCGATCAGCTGGGCGATTTGGACAGACAATTATGATCTGCGGTCAGTGGTAGTATCATCTGAGCACCCACTGTGCTGGTCCATGTTTTTAGGCACTTGTTTTTAAATGTTTTGTCATTGACCGTTTTGTATTGTGGAACCTGTCACATAATAACATTTGATGCACATGCAGCAGCACTGGCAATGTAATTTTTTGTTGTTAATTATATTTTCAAACAGCAGAATGGTTGCACAGATCTCATTTTCTGCCTTGTCAACAATTATTGGCATTCACCGTGTTGACTCAATTAAAAAAATAAAAAAATATGCTAGCTGAATTTGAATTAAAATCCAAATTAATGTTTAGGCCAAATCTGGCTCTCATCCTTTGTCCTCGATACAGTTTCTTTGAGGCTGCATACTTTTTTCTTTACATTCACTTTAAAATACCTGCTTTGTACTGATACAGACCCTGGGGGAAGAGGGAGAGGGGATGGGGCTTTCCTGTGAAATATTGTTTGTCTCCAGTACATTTGGAAATTTCCATAGCAACAGGGAGTGTCTTGTCCCTCCTTTAGTGACTATGCAGTGTGTGATACACGTAAGTGGAAATTCTCCTCAAGCCCCTCCCCAACCCACCTTGCTGTCCTTTTGTATTCTTGAAATAATACCAGCAACTTTCTTATTGAGCCAAACAGACTTTCTTGACCTGTCTGAGAGGTGTGTAAGCAGTTCCGTCTCCTGTGCTGTGAGTAATATGTAAAGTATATAGCAGATCTATTATCTGTAACTGGCTACCCTTCAGGCTTTTGACACTTCTACTCTTCTGGTGGATGTTATTATGTGCAATATAGTATTAAAGTTAGCAATGCTGAAACTTAGACGGGTGTTTGTGTGTGTGTTTGAGTTTATCAGTTCAACTGGTGTGCCTGAAATTATTTGTGTAGGTTTGGGAGCATCCGCAACGAAACAGCAAAAAATAATGTACACAGAAACTAGCACAAACATGAGATGTGGTCAGTTGCAGTTCATTTCTAGTCAACAAATGGTGGCACAGCCTATAGGCATTTTTTGGGCACAGGTGGCACATGGGACAAACGTGGTGAACCTCGCCATTTTTTTGTGGCCAGCTACAAATACGAATGATTGTCTGAAATAAGGTCTATGCTAATTTAAGGCGCACATTGCCAACAAAAGTACATTTCCCACAATAATGCATTTTTATTTCATAACCCGCAAAGTGACATCTGGCTGCTAGAGTTTTTACTTCAGCGTTTCACAGCTGCGCTCATATGCAATTCACTTTTCCTCCTGAGTTTTCTCCTTGGTCATATTGCACAACTTGTCCTAAAATGCCTTTGAAGTCACCAGCAAGCAAGAAAATACTTGAAATAAATTTGCTTGTGCTTTTTTCACCAACTTTTGGGCACTGTTTCAATTGTAAAATGCTGAAAATTTAGTTTAGAGAGAATATAAAAATTATCTCCTAGGAGAAAACTCAGGAGAAAAAAATAATTGCTTTTTAACCCACCAGCAAGCAAGAAAATACTCAAAATAATGTTGATAATATTTTTTCAGCAACTTTGGGGTACCCCTACAATTGTGGAATAAAGTTAATCTAAGGGGAATACAAAAATTATCTCCTAGGAGATAACTCAGGAGAACAAAAAAAATAATTTTGATACCAAACATAGAGCGGAGTATGCTAAACATACTCTTCAAGAAGAACATCAAATTGTTAAAGAAGTAAAAGTCAGAGTGGTATCACTGCAATTTACTAAAGCTTCAGTCAACATGATGCAGCAATGAAAGCTAGCTTTATTGTGGCTGAAGAAATCACTCTAGCTTTTGACGCCTTTATTGAATTTGACACTTGTTATATGTTGTTATCATTTTGTTATCATTTTGTGGGCAACAGGGCAAAACATTTTCCCCTGAAATTATATACATAGCTCAGAAGGATACTAGATTAGTCTGACACAGCTTACCCATTTTAGCCCAAGTTTAATCATTTATCAAGATATTGCTGAAAAGGATAGGAGGAAGCCAAAAATAGATGAAAAAAATGGGAGATGATGAGTAGGAAGCATCAAAAAGTATCGATTGGTTATTTTTCACCTCCATGGATTGCTGAAAAGAAACTTTGCATGTTGGAGGACAATTAACACATAGGCCCAGTGCACACCAAAACCGCTAGCAGATCCTCAAAACGCTAGGCGTTTTTGTGAGCAGATTTCAGAGCAATTCTAGGCATGTTTAGAGACGTTTTCTAAACATGCCTAGCGTTTTTGGGAGCGTTTTTGTGTAGCAGATTACAAATATCGTTACAGTAAAAGCTGTTACTGAACAGCTTCTGTAACAAAAACGCCTGAAAAACCTCTCTGATCTAGCGTTTTTCAGAGCAGTTTTAGCTTTTCCTATATTTTACATTGAGGCAGAAACGATTCTGCAAACCGCAAACGTGCAGCTAAAACCGCTCGGTATGCACTGGGCCTCAGTCACTCAAAATGATCACAATCAATTAGGTAACAAGTCTATAGTAAGCTTGCAGTTAACATCAAAAGATGCTGCAGACAGGCACATTCAGTCTTCTGCTGCCATGTAGCTCTGCAACAGAAAACATTCTCTTTTCTTCAATAAATGTTTATTAATCAGGCTGTATGTTAGTTTACATTATAGTTATGTGTTTATATACATTTTTATAAAGTGCTTTACAGTACACATTGAATAACTGATGTCACAAGCTATCCCTAAGAGGGGCTCACAATCTAATGTCCCTACCACGGGCATAAAGAAACAACCAAGTCAAGAATACCTCAAAAGTACCGCACCAGACTGAAATATAGGCACAAATAAATCCATCTTTATTGAACAATCAATTAAAACAATTAAAATCAAAATATTCCGGAGGTAAGCATATAAACGATCAAATGTCAGAAAAATATATTGTAGATAAACAGGGGGTCCCCAGAAGGGATAATTAAGGTGCTAATGGTGACATAAAGTGCATGATTTGGACCAAAGCAACTGAACAAACTGCAACAGTAACAAACATAGGTGAACAATGATGTGTAAAAAATATGAAACTATCAAATAGCACAAAGGTGGAATAAAAAGGGTTGGCGAGTCCACAGCAAGGATATATGAAAGTGCAAGTACAATTGCCAACGAACAGACTCCAATTAGGAGAAACGGTCCCAAAGTGCAGTGCAAGAGGATAGGAATGAGGTAAGGTATTGAAAGTGCCACAACCAAAATGCCATAAGTGTTTGAGTCCCATGGGGAGAACCTCCCTTGTATTGTCTTACCTCCGCTATTGCGATTCGCCGATTATGCAGCTTCCTAGGTGCTCTGAGGAAGCCGCATCAACGGTGAATCACGACCCACTTCTTTTGCCTACCACGGGCATAGTCTAATGTCTTCTCTACCATAATCTAAAGCCAATTCATATTTTTTTGTATTTTTCCGGGTAGGCAATAACCGTTAACTTATCAGTGTGGGGTTTTTATGCATTTATGTGACAATCAAAGTAGCACCTTAGATAAAATGCATTGTTAAGGTACCCATACATCTAGCGATGATGGGCAGATTGGACCAAGAGACAAATCTCTCTCTAATCGAATTCTGATTAGAGAGATATCTGTTGGCTGCCCATACACCACAGGCCTATTCCCCATCGATTTCATGCTTAAATAGAATGGGAATTAGCCTTGTGACGTCACATCCGACCTCCTTGCCGGCATGATGCTGCCCCCCTCATGTGAAATGTGCCCCCCCCGTGCCCGGTGCAGTATACTTTACCTGTCTGTGTCTGCCTGCTGGCTCTGGCCCTTTCTGCAATCCACATACATGCACCCCACGTGGTTGCCAGCGTATACGTGGACGTGTGTGTGACATCACACTCGCACCCACGTTACTCCGGCAACCATGTGGGGCACATGTATGCAGATTGCGGACACAGCTTGGAGCCACTGGCGGACATGTACAGGTAAAGTAAAGTATACTGCAGCGGGGGCACATTTTATATTTGGGGACAGTGCCGGGGGTTTAGTTGCTCGTCACGATATTGCTCGCCATTACCGCCTGATCGACCACGAAGGCCCATCATCTTGCAGCAGATCGATACATGTGACCAATTTAAGGCCGAAAATGGTCGCATTGTTGATCGGGCATGCTCTTGGCGGCACAGATTTTCATCCAATTCGATAATTATCGAATCGGATGGTTGATGAACGGCCGCCAAGTTGTTAGATGTATGGCCACCTTTAGAGTCTAGGGGCTTGATTCACAAAGCCGTGCAAACTGTTTAGCATGGGTGTGCTAAACAGTTAGCACGTGAAGTGCCGTTCACGGACTTTTGCGCACGCAAAGGTCCGCGATCGCTAACGGATAAGTACCCCTGCTAAACAGTTTGCATGGCTTTGTGAATCAAGCCCTTGGTCTTCTATAAGAAGTGAGCATACATTGTTCATAGCTTCTGTGACTCTGTTTAATGGCTTCAATGTTCTGATTTAGTAAACCTTCCCAGCTGGTTCTCAGACCTGCCCTTAGGGCTTTCCAGCAGGCTTCAATGGTCTGATTTAGTAAACCGCCCCAGCTGGTTCTCAGACCTGCCCTTAGGGCTTTCCAGCAGGCTTCAATGGTCTGATTTAGTAAACCACCCAGGCTGGTTCTCAGACCTGCCCTTAAGGGCTTTCCAGCAGGCTTCAATGGTCTGATTTAGTAAACCACCCAGGCTGGTTCTCAGACCTGCCCTTAAGGGCTTTCCAGCAGAAATGGTTATGGATTAGGTCCTAGGACACCCAAGGGTGAATCACTGACTGATGTACTAATCCACTATACCTGCAGTGTCACAAACAGGTTTTTCAACATGAGAAAAATCATCCTGAGAAATGAATATCTGTTCATTACTGGCTACAGATTTTTCCTTATTATCATTTACATGTACTATCATTTTTAGTTTGGGAAAAAATAAGGTACTTATCCGTTAGCAGGGCGCATCCGGCAGGTGGCGACAAAACTCCACCAGAGTTACATCTTTCCCTACTATCCATGTCGGCCTGGAGGGGGAATAGTAATTAGCGCCACCTGCCGGATGCGCCCGGCTAACGGATAAATACCAAAAATAAATAAAGCAAGTATCTAAAGCTTGGTACAAAACATTCGATTTTTAATTCAGATCAAATAATCAGATCGTTATTCAGATCTGACATCGATCAACTACAAAAGACAGCTAGCATACACACATGAGCTTTGAGTCCTATGGGAGAAAAGCACTTTCAAATGTTATAGTATAATTATATGCAATTTTTCCAAATTCAGATTGTTTGATATTTTTTTCTGATTGGAAATTGATTGAAAGGACATTGTAACAATCTTACCTGTCAACGATGGGTCCCACGATGTCCTACACAGTGTTTCCAGCGGGACTCGTTTGCATGTAGGGACTTCCGCTCCGGTGTCTTCTGAGGGCATCCCCGACATCCTTCCGACTTCTTCTGGAGGCATCCTCGGCATCCCTCCGGAAGTGCATCGGAGGTCCCACACGCACACTTCCTCCTGTCTGGCGCGTGCAGGGCAGAGCAGCTTTTACAAGCTGAGAAGGCGTGTCTGACAGGAGGGGCTGTCATCCTGGGGGCTGGATCTGATTTGCCTCCTGGGTATATTAGGCCAACTGAGTCAGTTGCTCACTGGCCTTGATACTAATCAGTTCGCTGATTCTAGGTCTAGCTATTGATTTTGAGCTACATTGATATATTGTGTAGACGCACAATATATATGTACTCCAGTTAGTCAGTCTTGTTATTTTCGTATTATTGTAATATTATATATTAGTAACATCTCATTGTATATTTTTCTGTGTACCGACTCCTTGCCTGCCTTCTGACCCTGCTCTTGTCTAATCCTTCTGTACTGCTGCCATCTGATACACGTGTTTGACTCGGCCTGTCCTTGACTACTCTATTTCCTGATCCTTACAATACGACTGACATCTGACTTATGTGTATGACCCTTCCTGTTATTGACTACGATATTGCCTATTTCCTCAGTACCTCAACATCTCTGACTTGGTGTACGACTATGGCCTGAATCTGACCATGCTTACTCAGCTGTTCCGTAAATCACATTATTTACGCTACCTCATCACGTATCAGCGTGACAGACATACACATGGAACAATAGCCTGTACTTTGATACATATAGCCAGTAAAATAGACAATATGTTCCAACCCTTTTGAGCTGCTTCTGATCAATTTCGACCTGGAATCAGTTGCTGGCAATCAGTATGCTGTACACTTCTTTGCCTGATCCAATCTGAATACAGTCTGAAGTAAATTTTGCATGGTGTGTATGAGGCTTAAAAAAAACCCCAATGGTTTATTGCGTACAACTATCTGCATGAAGTTTATATGTTTGTGTGGGTTTCCTCCCGTCGCTCTGTTTTCCTCCCATACTCCAAATACATACAGATAATTGGTCTGGTTTCTTCCACAATTTGGCCTTAGGCTAAGATATGACCAGAGATGGAAGAAGATGCAATGGTGCCCTAGGAAAGATAGTAGATTTGAGTCCCCCTTGTGGTCCTTTTGGTAAGCTGAAGTAGAGAGAGGCCAAATACGGTGGCTAGTGGGCCCCTTGACACACACCAGGCCCCAGGCACCTGCCTAGGTTACCTGGTGGATGATCCTGCTCTGGATATGACTATATTAGGGGTTAGAGTGTGAGCCCCTGTTAGAGACAGAACTCTGATAACACGCCTTATCAGAGTAGCATAGCGAGCGCTACAAACTTACGCCTGCTAATTGGCAATGACGAGAGCTCCACTCATCGTGCCCTGAGCCCCTGCAGGTCCAATCACTTTAAAGGACATTATCCCCGCACTTTGATTGGCCCAGTAGGCTGCCTGTCAAGTTTCCTGTCAAGTGACAGGCAGCCTACTGGGCCATTTAAAGTGCGGGGATAATGTCCTTTAAAGTGATTGGACCCGCAGGGGCTCAGGGCAGGACAAGTGGAGCTCTCGTCATTGCCAATTAGCAGGCATAAGTTCGTAGCTCTCGCTATGATACTCTGATAAGGCGTGTTAACTCTGATAAGGCTTGTCACATGTCTAGTGAATCAAGCCCAATGTGTATAACACTATCAAAGATGCCAGCACTACATAAATATTAAACAATATAAATACTAAGGAAACACTATACCGTATATTCCCTTACAATTGTTAGTAAAGCTGCATATGGTTATATCTGCCTATAACAGAGCAATGCTTACAGCATCTTTCACCATGTGAGAGGTCATTTGGATGCATTTCCTGTAAATACTAACATATTGCATTGTTTTTACTTCAACAGATCTGTCAACATGTCACATCCACATCAAGGTAAAGCTGAAAAATGTTTGCGGCCTGCTAAAAAGCATCATTATCAGCAAAACTTTATAACTCAATTATTATTGTTTTTTTTATTTATATAGTGCCAATGTCTTCCGTAGCGCTGTAAATAGTACAAATCAAATACTGGGGATTTAAAGAGACACTGAAGCGAAAAAAAAATTATGATATTATGATTTGTATGTGTAGTACAGCTAAGAAATAGAACATTAAGATCAGATACATCAGTCTAATTGTTTCCAGTACAGGAAGAATTAAGAAACTCCAGTTGTTATCTCTATACAAAAAAAGCCATTCATCTCTACGACTTTCAAAGTCGTGGAGAGGGCTGTTTTCTGACTTTTATTATCTCATATGTTTGTTAACTATTTACTTTTTCTCTGCCAGAGGAGAGGTCATTAGTTCACAGACTGCTCTGAAAGAATCATTTTGAATGCTGAGTGTTGTGTAATCTGCACATATTAGAGAATGATGCAATGTTAGAAAAAACACTATATACCTGAAAATAAAAATATGAGAATATTTTCTTTGCTGCTAATCTTCTAGTAATTATTCATAGTACACAACCAATTCATTATATCATATATTTTTTTCACTTCAGTGTCTCTTTAAAGCAAACTTGAGTGCCATAGTTACTAGCGATGATCAATGAGATGCAAATATTTCTGAGTTTATGCAGGATTATGTAAATTTGTATGCAACTTTATGCAGCTTGAAAATGGACCAATCAAGTCCCAACAAGGTTTAAATTGATTGGTCCATTTTCATGCTGCATATTTTTGCATACACATTTACGTAATCCGGCATGCATCTCACTGATTATCCCTAATAGTCACCATGAAACCACACGTGTGGGCAACACTGCTGTACAATTCATTCCAATGTCTGAAGTGGCTCATTCATGTCTGAAGTGGCAGTGGGTTTTGTTCACAGCTTAACACCAAAAATTATTATTATTATTATTATTATTATTATTGAGTTATAAATCACCAATATATTTTGTGGTGCTGTACAAAGTAAGAAACAAACATGGGGTGCATAATACATACAATGGTGTACACTACTATATAAGATACAGAATTGGTACACAATACAGAATTGGTAATTACAGTGACAGAATTAACATGATGAATAAAATGTATAACAAGTTCCAAGGCAGGTGAAGAGGGCCCTGCCCTTGTGAGCTTACAATCCTAACCCCTTTAGGCGCTTTGTAACGCACCTTGCTGCACAGCAGTGCACCACCTATAGTGACATTCACAGTGTGGCAGGTGCGTTACCACATAAAAATATCTTAAATAGGCATCATTTCACAATAATAAACAGATTGTGCCCTCATTTGGCTTCTGTGTTGGCCTGGGTGCTGTGCTCAGCTGGCCTGGTAGGGATGCTGCGCTGTCTGCCTTGTCAGCGATGTGTGCTGGCTGGAGGTGACGCTGTCTGGCGGTGACACACAGAAGCACACAGAGACAGGTACAGAGACACACAGACAGACACACTGAGAGAGAGAGAGAGAGAGAGAGAGAGAGAGAGAGAGAGAGAGAGAGAGAGAGAGAGAGAGAGAGAGAGAGAGAGAGAGAGAGAGAGATCTACAGGAATCAGTCAGACTGTAGGTATTTGCTGCTGCCAGTGGCTCCCAGAAAACCTCATGGCCGTGCAGGGGGTGAAGCTGCAAACACACACCTCCTGCCTTAAAACCTATAGAAGCCATGAAACCCCCAACCCCCCCCCCCCCCCCTGGATTGGCACTGCAAATAGCAAGGCTATCCTACATTAGACAGGCTATCAGTGATTGGATAGGGGGCGCAGCTTCACAGTGGGCAGGCCAGGCAGACTCGGCTGAAGCCACAGCAGGGAGAGGGCTTGGCCTCTGTCTTCCATGCTGTGGCCAGCCTTCACCGCACCACGGGCAAAGATGGCAACACTACCAAACTATAGCAACCGGTATGCTGTTGCTGGCGATTTGGGGGACCCAGGTGGTGGGCACTTTCAGGGAACGTGATTGGTGCAATAGATTTGGGGCACAAGCTCTGGAACTTTGCCCCTAGCAATTCACCTTGGCAGTGGAACTCAGGACTTGCAATCCTTACAGTTTTGTCATGTAATTACTACATTACTGTAATAAGTAGTTTTGATGGTTTAATCTCTGAGCAATCTAAATATGTGATGATTAGGATTCTCTGAGTGGCTTGGGCCCAGCTATGATGAGAAGAATAATTATCTATATTGGATGTGACGCGATTGAGATATCAAAGCTATAGATCAATTATATATGTGATATTGATAAGACTGATTGAAAGAAATCTTCTATTATCTAGCATAGGCGTACAAGGCTGGAGTGGAAATTCTATAGTCCTGCTCTCAGGAATTCTATGCCTAACCATCCCCCCCAGTCAGAAGCTGGTCAAACAGCTGTATCTAATTATGCCACTAGTCCATAGCGTTACAATGAGGCTGTTGGAATACCAGTTTCAACCGGATTGAAACATGTGCTCTCTTTGTGATATATGAGGAGTTAGCTGAAGCAGCTAGGTATGGAAGTCAGCAAATAGAGACTACAGCATTGTTTGAACAAACCAATCATAGATAGCATTGGGACACACTGTGGGGCCAGCCCATTTCTTTATGTAAGGAGTTTTAGGCGGGAGTGGGTCATTCTGCCATTTTCACTTCACAGACACACACATACTTTCATACATACAGACATACAATCAATTTGTTCATTTTTTGTAATCATTTGTAACGTAACTAAGATTTGTACCTTTATTGATTTATATTTTTGAATATTCCTGGAAAATCAATAATGATAAATAAACAACCACATCCTTTTAAAATGATTTACTCTGGTCTCTGAAAGACTTTGTGTTCAAGTTACAAATCCCACTTTTTAACATTTAACAATGGTGAGCCAGCCACTCGTAAAATAAGATTTACAAAGAACACAGCTAAATCGCAAATTCGTTTCAAAATCGGGGAACGAGCAAAAAAAGGAAGCGGAGCTGTCTTCTTGTGAAACTCTATTGCGTTGAATCTGAAGCAAGGGATGAGACCAGACCAGAGAGGAGATCTGATGATTGACGTCATGTGGGTGATACCAGAAGTCTGTCTGCATAAGGTGACTATGCTTTATTCCCTGTTGAATTAGCTAAAAGTCTTAAAAGTCAGATGAGTGCCCAAAGTTGTTGAAGAAATCAAGATTATTTGTTAGTTAATTAAGGGAAATAGTTATTAAAAGTTCGCTAAAATGAATAGCAGGCAAAAGGAATGTTCTTCTTATTCCTATGTAAAATGCTTTATTGGTAGCAGACAGGATGCAGACTTTAATGGTGTTGTTTATTTAAAAATGCAGATATTCTTGATTACAGAGCTGCAAGCTAAACGTGGAAAAAATGGTTTAAATTGAAGCTTTTGATAGTGTAATTGGATCATAGAAGCAAAACTTACCATAATGGCTTCTATAAGTAAAGTAAGGATTTTGTATTTATGCTAATTGGCCACTTGTGTAAAAGAAAATGTATAGACCATGAATAAGTGACAGTTTATATAAAAAAGAAATATATCTGTAATAGTGGTTTATTAGAAGCGCAGTAATCTTGAAAGCCAGGGAAGAATAAAATGTTTCTGGTTACCAAAATGACATGCATCAGCAGCAGCTGCAGGTTTCATGCAGGTTTCATATGACAGCTATTCTAGTTGGAGTGTTAAATCATTGCAGATGTCACATAAAAGTATTTGTATTGCAAGCTATGTATGTTATGAAAATTTCATTCAAGTTTCAGAGTTGTTGTCCTATATTTTGATGATAGACATATCTGTTTCTGTATTAGAGGATTGATGAGGATATGGTGATAAGGTTCAGCATTCATAAGTAAGATGTGATTGCTGGTGTCCATAGATGACAGATATATATTTCGACAATCGATTTACACAAAAGTTGATAAAATAAGTTTTTTTAAGTTATAGGTTTAGTCAGGAGGTTATTCTTAGTGAGTTTATTGTGAAATAAAGAGATTTGAATTAATTTTGATTAAAATAAAGCTGAATTGTTGCAAATAACGATTGCATCAATCACATAAGAATTTGATCTGTAAGGTATAAATAAATTTGGTAGGTCATGACTATAGTTATTACTTTTAGATGATTTTGACACTTTATTAGGTAAAGTTATTTTAAAAGACAATATGTGTGTTCAGTCTAAAGTGAGTGATGATTGGAAATATGATCAGGATATATATGTGCTGAATGCTCAGTCCCATAAGTGATTTGTCATGAATAAGTATATCCTTATACTTATATAGGCATTTTTTTTGTAAAGATCTGTTTTTCTTTACCGGAGGAGAAATGGGAATTTATAAAAATATAATTGATGAATGGTGACAGGTGGTTTCATATCTTTTCCGGTCAGAGGTGTGAAATCAGTTGTGCCAGTTCAAATTATTGGTATACAAGGGACTTGGTGTTGGTGTATCAAATATCTGAAATAAAATTGTATATTTTGGTCATTGCTGTAGATTATTAATACAGTAATGTATGCACTGATATTTTAGACTGTACACAATATATTCAAATTCAAGGAAATTTTAAAATTAAACGTTTAAAGGACAACAGGTTAAAGCACAACTCTGATAAAAGTTATTGGTTGTGAATTCTATATGTGTTTATGTGATAATATTTTTTTTATTCCCCTTTTATGATTTGGTGTACACATGTATTCTATCTCCTTAATTATTAAATTTTGTTTCCTGGGAAGTATGTGAAGAGAATCAGAGATGGTGGTGATTTCCTTCCTTTCTGTAAATTGATGAAAATTGAGGTACAATATTGAATGGGATATTGGATTTAAAAGTAATTCGAGTATCAGTTATTTATAGGAAAGTGGATTTCATGTTTCCTTGAGTTTATTTTGGATACTAGCAATTGGTTACATCAGTTGCAATGTATTTTAGTAAGATGAGGTCATTTTAAAGTAAAAATTAAAGAAAGGTTTCTAGTTAAGTTTTAGTGACATAGAAATGTTTCAGCAGAAGCTGTTTAGGAAATGCTTTCCTCTGTTTGTATGAGAAACAGTGGCATCTATGTTAAGCGAGAGTAGGGTTAATTAAGAACAGCTGGAGTCCTGTAATCTGAAGCCATTAGCTGTCACTCAAACTGCATGAGTAAAAATACGTCAGAAGTTGTTATAAATAATGTATTGATCATTTTTGAGATATCATTGTGAAAGAAATGTAAGGGTATCATTTAGTTACTTGCAACTTGCACACACACACAGCAGGTATACTAATAATGACATATACACATGAGATTAGCATGTTATATAAACGCACACACACATATTAACATGCTGTTACACATTTACATAAGAGAATATAACTTTGTTGTCCTCACAATTAAAGTGTGAAGGATATTTTTTAGATGACATTGTGTGTTTTTTTTTTTTATTTTATTGGGCTTTATCTCAGGTTTGTCTAAGGTTATGTTTATTAGATAAACGAGATTTATTAAAGTTCATGGTTTGTGTCCTCATCAAAGGATTGCAATTTAGACAATGTCATATGAGTTTGTTTGTTCAAAGGGGAACAAAAGTTTAAAGTTATTTTCTTGAAATAAGATCATTGATACCATATTTTTCTAATTATAGATGTATCTCTAAAGATTGATTGACTAAAAGGTCACATGCAGAAAGGGCGAAAATTACAAGGCTTTCACATGCTAACGAGCCTATTGAGAGGAGATTCCATGCTTCCATTGATAAAGGAATGAACAGAAGTGCTTGAAGACATGAAGAGTTTTTTTTCTTTTCCCTCTCCACTTTTCATGAACTGAACTGAGAATCTAATCTTTTTAAACACATATAATTTTTAATTGGACACACATGAAAAAGACATTTTTGGTGTTTTGAGTTTAATTGTTTGTTTTATTTGTTACAGAACAGAATTAGATTTTATGTGATATTTTCATAAAGTAATGAAAAGTTTAGGGAAAAATATTGGTAAGAATAGAAAAGGTTTTTAAGGAAAGTTTTTTTTTTTTATCCAATAGCTTATAGATCCTTTCAGTTTTAAAAAAAAAAAAATAAGGTAAATTTTTGATTAATGTTTGAAAATTGATATTTTTGATAGAAAGGGGTTTCCATAATATATCTGGTATGCAAAGTTATTTTGAGAGTTTGATCAAAATATTAGAAAAGGAATTTTAGATGGTGCAAAGATCATTGATATAATTAATGGGTTGTATTAAGAAACTTTGAAATCTGATTTAAAGATAATAAGGCTTGTCAGAAAGCAAAAGGCTTGTCAGAAAGCAAAGGGCTAGTTAGATAGCATAATAAACTGTTAATGTAAATCAGATGATGAGAAGGTATCATTATACACATTGCATCAGTATTATGTCCTTAAATGACACATTTTTATGATTTAATATTTTTGATTTTGATTAATAATGGAAACCATATTTGATTAGGATATGTTTGAAACTTCAAACTGCATATATTTTATAGATATTTCCAAACAGTAATACAAACTTTTTAAGGAGGTATGACATAATTGAAGAATACAGGTATACATTAATTTATATTGATTTGGGATGGATAAGTGATATGAATTCCACCAAGATGAATGAATAATATTTTAATGATATTAATAGTTGTAAGGTAATACATCTGATTATTATGTAACATTATTAGGTAATCCAGTTAATTATATACATTATTATGATTGTTTTTATAAACAGGGTTTTATGATCATTTTAAAATGGAAGAAAAAGTAATGAAATTCAAAGTTTAGATTTGTCATCATGCTTGCATGTTTAGTTTAAGGGTATTAGTTTAATTTTAAGAAGAATCTACCGTTTTTGTCAAAGGTAAAATTTCCTATACAACTAGATGTGAAAGGGTTAACACACACTGTTTCAATTACACATGAGAGTACAGAAGAAGTTGCTGTTAAAGTTAAGTCTAGCAAGGAAGAGGTTAAGGGTTTTTTTTTTTTTTCCTCTGAGTTCGTACACAAGGGATGTATGAAGAGCATATACATGCAATTAGTTTAAATAAAAGTTATTAATTTGTCTAAAAATTTAGAGGTAGCAAAATTTGAAGGTGATTATTAATGAAAGATGACAGAATATGACTGTTATATTTTAACAAAAATTTTGATAATGATTAAAATATATAAAAGGTATTTATAGAAGTGAAAGTAATTTTAATATATGATTTTACTTCTATAAAGGGGGAAATGTAATAAGTAGTTTTGATGGTTTAATCTCTGAGCAATCTAAATATGTGATGATTAGGATTCTCTGAGTGGCTTGGGCCCAGCTATGATGAGAAGAATAATTATCTATATTGGATGTGACGCGATTGAGATATCAAAGCTATAGATCAATTATATATGTGATATTGATAAGACTGATTGAAAGAAATCTTCTATTATCTAGCATAGGCGTACAAGGCTGGAGTGGAAATTCTATAGTCCTGCTCTCAGGAATTCTATGCCTAACCATCCCCCCCAGTCAGAAGCTGGTCAAACAGCTGTATCTAATTATGCCACTAGTCCATAGCGTTACAATGAGGCTGTTGGAATACCAGTTTCAACCGGATTGAAACATGTGCTCTCTTTGTGATATATGAGGAGTTAGCTGAAGCAGCTAGGTATGGAAGTCAGCAAATAGAGACTACAGCATTGTTTGAACAAACCAATCATAGATAGCATTGGGACACACTGTGGGGCCAGCCCATTTCTTTATGTAAGGAGTTTTAGGCGGGAGTGGGTCATTCTGCCATTTTCACTTCACAGACACACACATACTTTCATACATACAGACATACAATCAATTTGTTCATTTTTTGTAATCATTTGTAACGTAACTAAGATTTGTACCTTTATTGATTTATATTTTTGAATATTCCTGGAAAATCAATAATGATAAATAAACAACCACATCCTTTTAAAATGATTTACTCTGGTCTCTGAAAGACTTTGTGTTCAAGTTACAAATCCCACTTATTAACATTTAACAATTACAAAATTTCTTCCTGCTTTTATATTTTAGGAACACCATGCTCTGGGGGTGGATGTGCACCAGGTCACCCTGAACATCCCCCCACTGGTGGAAACCCTGGAGGGTGTGCTCCTGCATGTCAACCAGGGAAGCCAGGACACCATGGGGAACATGGACACCATGGGGAACATGGACACCATGGGGAACATGGACACAAGGGGGAACATGGGGCCCCTGGGTGCCATAAAGGATCTCCGACTGGCTGTGGCACACATGGAAAGGACAAGGGACATGGACATGGACATGGAAAAGTAAATATTACCTTTTGTTTGGTATAATAGACAAACTGGGTTAAGCGTATGCTTACTTGTATGGTTTGTACATAAACCCAAGAAATCAGATTTTATTAAGTCAGAATCTGTTTTGGTATACTGTATATGATATATAACAACTAGAGTTGGGCCGAACGGTTCGCCGGCGAATGTAGGTGGTTCGCGTGCGGGTACCGCACGCGAACCTTTTGCGGAAGAAGTTCGGTTCGCCCCATAATGCACTGAGGGTCAACTTTGACCCTCTACATCACAGTCAGCAGGCCCAGTGTAGCCAATTAGGCTACACTAGCCCCTGGAGCCCCACCCCCCCTTATATAAGGCAGGCAGCGGCGGCCATTACGGCCACTCGTGTGCCTGCATTAGTGAGAGTAGGGCGAGCTGCTGCAGTCTCTCATATAGGGAAAGATTAGTTAGGCTTAACTTCTTCCTGGCTGCATACCTGTTCTGTTCAGTGAGCCCTCAGCCCACTGCATACCTGTACTGTGATCCTGCCACTGCATACCTGTTCAGTGATCCTGCCACTGCATACCTGTTCTGTTCAGTGAGCCCTCAGCCCACTGCATACCTGTACTGTGATCCTGCCACTCCATACCTGTTCAGTGATCCTGCCACTGCATACCTGTTCTGTTCAGTGAGCCCTCAGCCCACTGCATACCTGTACTGTGATCCTGCCACTCCATACCTATTCAGTGATCCTGCCACTGCATACCTGTTCAGTGATCCTGCCACTGCATACCTGTTCTGTGAACCCGCCACTGTATACCTGTTCTGTTCAGTGGACCCGCCACTGTATACCTGTTCTGTGAACCCGCCACTGTATACCTGTTCTGTTCAGTGGACCCGCCACTGTATACCTGTTCTGTTCAGTGGACCCGCCACTGTATACCTGTTCTGTTCAGTGGACCCGCCACTGTATACCTGTTCAGTGAACCCTGACCTCACCTTTATCAAAATGAATGAGGCATGGATCCCGGAGGGCTGCTGCTGCCCGCCCCAAGACTAAGTCAGTCCCCGCACACACAGCATCTCTGCCTGCACGCCGTGTGACTGGCTGCCTGGCCTTCCCCTAAAAAGACTAAATCGCTCCCAGTCCCTCCACACAGCATGTCTGCCTGCAGGCCGCTTCACTACCTTCTCCGCCACCACCAACAGGGTCCGGGACTCCAGGCGGATTGCTGAATTTTTTAGGCCGCTGCTAGCAGCGGCCGCTGTAATAATTTTTATGGTGCGTGTACATGACTGCCTAATTTTTCTGGCTGCACTGAGGGCAGCTGCAACAACAAAAGAAAAGGCATGTACATGCGCCCATTCCCCTTCGTGATCATTACCTTGCCGTGGTGAAGGGGCTTGCGTATCACAATGAAGCAATGACCAGCACCTAGATGAGTGTCTCGGGGGGCACACAAAAGATAATAAGGTCGTTGCTTCATTGTGGTCAGACCAAATTTGATCAGCTGGACAGTCACTGTTCTGTCATTCAGCTACATCAGCCAGGCCGACCATATGGGCTGTAAAGCCACCAAAACCTGCACTCTCGCCATGGTGCGCACCAGTCCAGCACGGCCGTCACTAGTACAAACAGCTGTTTGCGGTGCGTTACACGGTGAGTTTGGTGTGTCAGTGTGAAGCAGTACCTTAATTACACTACCTGATTGATGTATACACATGCAAGATGTTTTAAAGCACTTTAGGCCTGTCATTTAGCATTCAATGTGATTTCTGCCCTTAAAACGCTGCTTTGCGTCAAATCCAGATTTTTCCCGGGGACTTTTGGCGTGTATCCCACTCCGCCATGCCCCCCTCCAGGTGTTAGACCCCTTGAAACATCTTTTCCATCACTTTTGTGGCCAGCATAATTATTTTTTTTTTCAAAGTTCGCATCCCCATTGAAGTCTATTGCGGTTCGCGAACTTTAACGCGAACCGAACGTTCCGCGAAAGTTCGCGAACCCGGTTCGCGAACCTAAAATCGGAGGTTCGGCCCAACTCTAATAACAACATTCCAGTCAGTACTACCCATAATTAATCCAGCCTTTAGGTACATTGCAGACTCTAATTGACAGACTACAAACATTGGAAGCCTTCAATCAGTTCATGATGGTCAAACATTACTTACCTCTTGAAATGTGTGAAGTGTTTGAATCAGTGGGTAAGGGATACATTTAGTACATATACTCACACACATACATACACATATTGGGGCTTATTTGCTAAGTCTTAGGGCTAGCTAGCAGACTGGAGATAGTGAAATTTACTATGTGGATACAAGATGCCCTGATAGCCATCATCTGCAATAGATGGCCACCAGGCATGGGCGCAAATTCGGCTTCGGATAAGTCCAGATAGTTCTATCTGGATCTCACCCAGTAATGCTGTGCGGGCTGGGTGGGGGGGGGGGGGGGGTCAAGCTTACCTGTCTGACATGTTCTTTGGTCGTCCCTCGGCGCCTCCCATGATGCGGTCCACGTGCGTCACGTGATTACAAACACTTCCTCCTTCAACCCGGAAGGAGGAAGTGTTTGTACTCACGTGACCGCAGTTTGGACCGCATCGTGGGAGGCGCTGAGGTACAACCGAAGAAGACTTCAGACAGGTAAGCTTGACCCCCCTGCCCAGCCCGCACAGCATTACTGGGTGAGATCCAGATAGAACTATCCGAACTCACCTGAAGCCGAATTTGCGCCCATGTCTGGTGGCCACATTTCCGTGCAGGTAGTACTTGCAACCTGTGGACTGATGATTTCACTTTTACCTGCCTTTCAGTAAGTGGCTCAGCTAACCCTGGGGATCTTAGGCTGGGCTAAGATTGTCTAAGGATCAGAAATTGGTATAAGAGACAGTTCAGAAATCTGTAGCTTGTGAGATTACTTTTCGTCTCCTTGCTGTATAGCCTAAAGCCTTGTACATATGCTCAATTTTATTGGCGTAACAATAGCCCCTGCGGCCTCCGCGATTGGGGGGCCCCAGAGAAACCCCTCTTCCCATCCGTATGCAGAGTAGCAGAGGGAGCTTTATATTTACCTGCTCCTAGCGCCGCTGTTCTCCATGCATTACAGCAGCAGCCCTCTCTGCTGCCCTTTGCCAAGCTCCTGATCACAAGACTCGCATCAGTCATGTAATAGGGAGCCAGTGAATGGCAGCAGAAAGAGTGTGCTGTGATGCACAAAGTAGACCTGCAGCACTGGAAATATTGCACAGGTAATATTGAACTTGCTACCTGTTCCAGTGCTGCGGGTCCCCTCCATGCATCACAGCTTCACAGCCCTGTCTCTGCTTGGTGGAGATTGTAATGAGAGATGGGCAGTCCCTGCCCCAGTTCCACCCCTCATTAAAGCAGAAAGAGATATGAAATGTCTATAAATATCATATCTCTGTGGCAATTCATCAGGCAGTGTCGATGCAAATAATTAAGGATTGATCAGGTTCTCTCTTGTTCATAGGTATCAAAACACGGTGTAATTATTAGTTATTATCAGAGAATCGCCATATGTCTGCGGCAGAATGTGCTATAAGGAATATTATTGCCTGGACACATTTATGTTGTGTCCAGCAACAATGCCACAAATTTTCATACGACTGGCGTTAATCAAAGTATGGAAATATAATGGAAATCTATATTATTTATTCCTAAGTTGATTAAAGTTATCATCAAATTCCCTCTCCCTCTGTCCCACTTTATTTGCTACTCTCTTGAAGCTGCCTAAGAGAGATGTGTGGCTTTGGTTAGGGCTCTAGCATATCAGAAAGCCTGTGAGGTCTGTATCAGAGAGCTTGCTAGCCTCCACTATGTTGGCCTATGTTTGCTCTGGTAGAAGGTTTTTTATGGCTTCTTTGTCACTTTGCTGGTAAACACCACATTTCCTGTAGAAAGCGCTGGATTGTCATTCCTGACAGAAACATAAAACTAAAACTTTAAGAGGAATTCTGGAGCACATCTTGCGCACATACTTTTGTGAAAATATTGCATCCGCAAATGGAAAATATATACCTGTCTGATGAAGGCCGCCATTGTTGGTCCTACAAGTTGTATGCTAGTTTGGCATGAATGAGTGTAAGGGTAGCCTTAGAACTAGCATGTGGCTTATTCTGTACTTAAAGGGTAACAAAGACAAATGATATGGGGCAATTTATACTTACCTGGGGCTTCCTCCAGCCCCATGAGGACCGTGGGTTGGATCGCCATCCTCCCCGGGCACTCCATTAATCCAGGATTCCCTCCAGTATTTTTCAAAGTTGGAGTCAGTTGTGGCCTTCTGCACCAGCACAGCTGGGCCACGCGCGCACCCCCATTGTGCTCCCACAGCCTGGAGCGTTTGTTTCGAGCTGCGTAAGCGTGACGGGGGGCAGGCGCGTGGCCAGGCTGCGCAGGTGCAGAAGACCATTGCTGTTGACGATACTGGAGGCGATCCTGGGTTAACGGTGTGGCCGGGGAGAATGGTGATCGAGCCCACGGTCCTCATTGGGCTGGAGAAAGTCCCAGGTAAGTATAAATTGCCCCATATCATTTGTCTCCGGTACCCTTTAAGTACAGAATAAAGGGAGCCTGAAGCAAGAAATATATATCGAGGCTGCCATATGTATTTCCTTTTAATCAATACCAGTTGCCTGCCAGCCCTGCTGATCTTTTTAGCTGCAGCAGTATCTGAATTGCACCAGAAACAAACATGCAGCTAATCTTGCCAGATTTGAAAAAAAAAATGTCAGAAACACCTGCTGCATGCTTGTTCAGGGTCTTTAGCTAAATGTGTTAGAGCCACAGGATCAGCAGGATAGCCAGGCAACTGGTATTGCTTAAAAGGAAAAAGAATATATATAGCAGCCTCCATACCCTCTCACTTCAGGTGTTCCTTAAAGTGGAATTGAAGTCTATTTACTTCACTCTCTATAAGAGCACAGTTAATGACTGACACAAAAATCAATAATCTTTACATGTAAAACATTTTTTTTAACTATGAGAAATCCATTTTATAGCTTTAGCCCCTCCCCTTTACCTCTTCTGCTACTGTGTATTACATTTAATTGCTAGGACTTCCAACATGAGGAGAATTAAACAGAACAACTTGTGAGCAACCAGCGCCACTTGTAAGAAGCTGTAAAATAACATGCTAACACAGTTGTGACTGAAGAATGATTTTATTACAGTAATAATTGTGGTTTCAAAGCCACTTTTAGACAATCCTATCATCCATTGATCAAAACCAGGTTCTCTGTAATGCTAATAAAGGTGTAAACAAGTAAAAAGCTGTGTAACACTAGACACCATGTACCTGTGAATGTTACAACTGCATTTCAAGTTGTAATCCGCTCTCTCTTTTCTCCATTGCAGTGTTGAACTGGACGCGGCTCAGACTGAATGCACCATATCAGGATGGTTGTTACACTCAGCTCTTGGGGGGGGGGGGGGGGGGGATTCACTGTATGTGCATATAAAACAATATACAAATGAATATGCATATTGTGTATGTTGTGAGTGGCTTATAAAATGATACTTTTGTGGTTTTTCGTTATGGTGGATGAGGTCTGTACATTTTCATTACTGTCTGTTACTAATCAGTTACTCAATATTACAAAGGGAATCTTTTAATTCTATGAACTATTCTTCTTTTTGGATATGAACTTTCTGTCAGAAATGTTAATTAAACAAATCCAATAAAACAAGGTGTAAAATGCTGTTCAGACACTGCTTATTGCTTGGAGGCATTAAACATGCCATGATGTTTAATAATCAGGGACTAAATAAGAATAACATTTGCAATTTACATATTGATGAAAACTCCAAGGCCCAGATTGTCTATATTGCAAAACCTTGTCTAGGGCTGTAAGGCCAGGAACCCACTAGCAGTGCTTTTCTTAGCGCTAGTGATTTGTAAAGCTCTTGCTAATGTAATGCTATGGGGGAATTGGAAAGAAAAAATCAAAAAGGGGACACCAAGAGCCAATATAGTGTATTATGTTGAGACGTAAAATAGGGGGTTTTGTGAACACAAATGAAATATACTCACTGTCACAAGAGCCAGTCAGACCGCAAATGGCCTTCCAAACGGTGCCAGTGCACGGATCGTGCGAACTCTGGTCGCAGTCAATGCGCAGGAACCGTTGGGAATTGGCCACAGACCAACCAGAAGGGAGCCTGTGAGGTACAGTAATTACAACTTATACACAATTCCAGGGTATAACTGCCACCACCACTGATATGGGCCAGTGGACCCGACTGCCTGACTGATCCTGCGAATAAAAACGGTTAAAACACGCTGTATTCTGTCTAGCCAACAACACACAATAGTAGCGTCTCCTCAGAGACCTGGGAACGGTTCTGTGTGTGCTGAATAATAGGGTAGCTAGAACAACAACTGACGATAGCGTCGGTTTATTGAAAGCAATATAAATAATTAATATATACAGACAATTATTAAAATCAACAATTATTAAAACAGTAATAGCCAGTATGAAAAATAAAAGAAGGGAGAAAAAATACTTAGTTCCTGGAAAGATGTCCTTTAGTGGGAAAACTTGTAGAGTTCCTTTTGTTCAGTTCAGCAAAGTTTAAAATCCAAGCAATATGGAAGATGTCCTTTGTTCAGTTTCAGCAAAGATGGCCGATCAAGATGGCCGCTAGCCATGTGTCCTTTGTTTCAGCTTAGACAAGATGGCCGCCAACCATGTGTCCTCTGGCTGGCAATGTGCTCTCAGGAAGGTGGAATTTGGAGGACTGAGGGGAGGGCCCCTCGCAGATACTTTTGAGGAAGCTGGTTTGGGGGTGTGGCAATGCCGGCCCCTCTGAGTTACCAACAAATGACAGTTCATTCCCTTTGAGAGATTTTAGGGCTAAACTTATGAAATGCTGTAAATCCTGAACCATACACATTATATTTAGGGGGGTAACAGATTCATACTTGTTGGAAAATACAGATTAATATGACATCAGACATGGCTAAGCCAGCAGGTCAGGCTCCTGAGAAGATTCATACCTCAATAACCAGACAGGCTATCACAATGAATGTCATATCAGCACGATGGCCAGATTTTACCGAACAAGACGATATGAATTTTATAGCTGTGCGACATACGGTTTTCGTATACCGACAGGAAATCATACCACCCATGCTTTTCTTATGGCTGGCTAAGTGGCTCCGGCCAGTCTGGGAAAGAAGCAGGTTTTTGAATAGCTCCCTGCTGGGATTAGCTTCCTGAGCACAAGGGTTTGTTCCTGCTCATTAGCATATCAAAAGAGCCATTCTGCAGTTAAGCAGAGGCTCCTACACAATCACTCCCGATTCTAGTGATCAGAAGCGCAATCAATGCAGAGAATCGTGTGCGATCGCTTTTTCTTCACGGGCGGTTCCAGGACGCGTCTGCGGCCCCACAACCATCCGTGACACTCACAAACAAGGGTTACCAATTAGGCAACCACTTTGTAGGCAGGTGAGGAGATTAGACCTGACCCCACTCAGGTTAAGAAGTCCCTCTCTGTAGATAGGAAAGAAAGGGGTAACACCCCTCCACCTAGGGTGGACATAGCAATATACTGATAGTTTTAACAGAGGCACAAATGCATTGCACGGTGGAGTAATTGAATACATTTATTGTCAACTATTAATCAACAGAATCTGTGTCTACTTTGAGGAGGTAAGTCCACCACTACCTCTTCTTGTAAACAGCTTTTAACAAGTTTTATCCTGTATTGGAGCCTCTGTTGAAACTATCAGTATATTTCGGAAAATCACATCCCTCAAGTGAGATCCCATACATAGCATTACATTAGCAAGAGCTTTTCAAATCACAGGTGCTCAGAAAAGCACTGCTAGTGGGTCACAGGCCTAAAGGTGGCCATACATGGTACAATTTTTCAATTTTTTTCGATTAGATAATTTAGTTCGATTATTCCGTTAGATCGAATATAAAGATTTTTCCAGCATGTCCGATCATATTTTTCTCGAAAAAACGGGATAATCGTTCGAATTTCTTGATCGAAAAAAAATATTATTTTCGACTTGCATTCGATTCGATCATTTACATCGAAAAAACGGGATAATCAAACGTTTTTATTGTACCATGTATGGCCATAAGGCTACATTGCAGTGCAGCATAACAACTGCTTTATATTGCGGCTTGTCACACTGCAATGCTCCACCTATTGGACGTTCACAAGGCAGGGGGTGTGTTGCGGTATATCGGCACGCGGCATCGTAATGCACTGCATACAGGCTCCATATCTCATTTCAGTTCAATGAAGCTTTCAGGTAGCAAATTACACTTGCTAATTCTAGACTAATGCTACGTACACATTTGCGATAACGATCGTTCGCTAGGAACGATAATTGAAAGACAAACGATACGGCAATGATAGGAATGCAACGATGGGATGCAGCCAGGGTCGTATTTGTACTTTCCAGTGCCCTAGGCCTGCTGTCACCAAGCACCCCCCCCCCCCCCCCAAAAAAAAAAATTGTCCAACACACTGACTAGCGATCATTGGTTTGAATTGGCTCATCTCAGTTGTGCTGCTTTGCCTCCCATTCAACAAATAATTCCTGTAATTTGCGCTCCTGCCCGGGTGTGCACAGCGGCCGATAGTGTTCTGGGCATGCATACTTGAGAAATGACGCTGATGTATGACCGGTACTTGTCAAGAATGCATAACACTGTACCTGCCATGGGCAGGAGCGAGGAATTACAGGGAGCGCGAGTGGCCAGAGCATGCGCTGCTTCTTTGTCCTCTGTGCGACTGGCTGCAGTCGGAGCCACAAACAGGTGGCAACTGGCAGGGCAGTGCAATGGAGAGAAGCCCATCCAAAACAGAGAACAGGTAAGTAGCAAACATCCTATCAAGACCCACTTTGGATGTGCTGTTGTAATTATAGTGGACCTGAACTCAGAAATTCCTCTCTGCTCTAAAAGATATGCAACAACATATCCTTTCAATAAAAACATTTTTGTTACAGCTGATACAAGTCCTGCAATAAATCTGCAGTGTGTCTACTTCCTGCTTTTATGGAAGTAGACATATTTTGAACATCCTGTGCTTTCAAATGAGCTTAGCTGTTGTGGCAGTCAGGTGACACTCACAGTGTAGAAGATCAAATTACAACTTGTGACACAGAGGAGGGGGAATTAGACAGGCTCTTGAAATACATACATGGTACATATCTCTGTTTTCCTTCTGTCCTGTGCAAGAGTTCAGCTCCACTTTAAAGCATCTGAATGACATTTACGGTATTTATATTTGCTGAAAAATCTATGCATCTCTTTTGAATGCTGAATGTACATATGGTGGTGTGCTCTAACATATAGACAGTATACGGGAACAAAGTCTGAAGAAGGCTTATTTAAATTGCCTTTAAAATGTTTTTTAGGGTAAATGAGGCATGTAGCATCATGTTTTTTTAATGATGTGGGGACTTAAAATCCCTCTCTCTCTCTCAGATGGGAAATCCGAGTTTGCTCGGACAGTGCTATTCAGAATTTAAAAAATATCCGAATTGCTATTCAAAGTTCGGATAGTGGAAAAAGTTCAGATTATCTGGGTAGTTCGGATACCCAAATATTGGATGAACACCACTGCTCAGGTGTCATTTAAAATGACAGTTTAGCAATGAAAGGGAAGAAAACAGCATTTTTTATCCTGCAGTCTCATAGATGGTAGGAGCTGGAGGACAGAAAATTAGTCAGGAAAGAGTTAACTAAGGAAGAGAAGCGACCACTGCTACTAGGAAAAAAAAAGAAAAACAGTCATAAATTAGGATTAGATAAATTAACAACTGCAGGGGCCAGTGTCAAAGCTGTAAAAGAGGTGAAGAAACTGCAGAGCTCACTGATGTTTGGGAATGCCTGCATTAAAACTCAGTGGAACTTAGTTCTATCTGCTTTGTAATGTAAATCTCTGGTATTTCTCACATCGATCTGTAAGTCTATCATACAAAGGAATGGATTATCAGGTGACCGTTATGATTGATAATGATTGTTTTAACACATCATGAAGTGAGAGAGAGATGCAGGGATTGGGGAACTCTGGAATTCAGCTATTAGTGCAGAGCAGGGCGCTGGCTGGCTGCGCTGCGGGACCAGAAGAGATGATTTACTTTGACATATGACCTCTTCTCTCTCCAAGTCATGCTGCCCTTCTTATCTTATCTAATTTTATCGCCCTAGGCCGTGGCCTTTCTGGCCTTTCTAGAAATCAGGCCCTGGGGAGAGGTCAGTGCAAGTACACCCACTGCCACTCCATATACTGGGGAGAGGTCAGTGTAAGCACACCCCCTGCCACTCCTTATACTGGGGAGAGGTCAGTGCGAGCACACCCCTGCCACTCCATATACTGGGGAGAGGTCAGTGCAAGCACACTCCTGCCACTCCATGTACTGGGGGGAGGTAAGTGCAAGCATATCCCTGCCACTCCATATAATGGGGAGAGGTCAGTGCAAGCACACCCCTGCCACTCCATATACTAGGGAGAGGTCAGTGGAAGCACATTCCTGCCACTTCATATACTGGGAGGAGGTCAGTGCAAGCATATCCCTGCCACTCCATATAATGGGGAGAGGTCAGTGCAAGCACATCCCTGCCACTCCATATACTGGGAGGAGGTCAGTGGAAGCACGTTCCTGCCACTACATATACTGGGAGGAGGTCAGTGGAAGCACGTTCCTGCCACTACATATACTGGGAGTAGGTCAGTGCAAGCACACACCCTGCAACTCCATACACTGGGAGGAGGTCAGTGGAAGCATATCCCTGCCACTCCATATACTGGGAGGAGGTCAGTGCAAGTATATCCCTGCCACTCCATGTACTGGGAGGAGGTCAGTGCAAGTATATCCCTGCCACTCCATGTACTGGGAGGAGGTCAGTGCAAGTATATCCCTGCCACTCCATGTACTGGGAGGAGGTCAGTGCAAGTATATCCCTGCCACTTCATATACTAGGAGGAGATCAATACGAACATATCCCTGCCACTTCATATACTAGGAGGAGATCAATCCGAGCATATCCCTGCCACTTCATATACTAGGAGGAGGTTAGAGCAAGCATATCCCTGCCACTCCATATAATGGGGAGAGGTCAGTGCAAGCACATCCCTGCCACTCTATGTACTGGGAGGAGGTCAGTGCAAGCACATCCCTGCCACTACATATACTGGGAGTAGGTCAGTGCAAGCATATCCCTGCCACTCCATATACTGGGGAGAGGTCAGTGGCTGTAATGACAATGCATTTGAGTGGCTGCTCTCAGCTGTGATTAGAGCACTAGCAAGCATCCCAGGAGAGCAGCTGGCAGGCATTGAATTCACCACTTGCCAGCTGCCCGGCTGAAAGAGGCCGTAGGGAGGAATGACACACGATATGTGTATTTGATCAAGCGAAGCTATATTTTTCCAGTAGCCAGCAAATTCCAATGAGAAAATGCATGCATTGTGCAGAAAAGTAGTGCAGGCTTTTTTGGTTTTATTTATATGCTATACATTTTTCGTTTTTTGCATGCGATTACGCATAGCGGCAAAACACATGCGATTCCCCAAGCAGTGACATAGCTAAGGAGCTTTGGGCCCCAGTGCAAGTTTTATGCTAGGTACAGACGATGCAATTTGCCATCAGATCGATGGGCAATCTGACAGGAAGTTACAGTGTGTTTACATGTCCAAACTGCTCCTGATCAATAACGGGATCGATTTTTAGATGTTGCCTTTCCAAAATCGATCCTGTTATTGATCTGGCGACAATCGGACATGTTGGAAATAATCGGTTTGATCTCATTGGCAGGAAGTTGTATCGTGTGTACCCAGAATTACATTGGGTCCCCCAAGCATCCTATTCATAAAAATTCATATGGTGCAACAAAACCTGCCAAGGACAACCACAGTGTCAGAGGAGTTAGCAGAGGAGAGGAAGAGTTTATCGATTATTACCACTATTCAAACTATTTATAAAAGTGAACATTATCAGCATAGTACCACTGAAGAGCTAATACTGCGGTTGGTAGGGCCTAGTGGGCACCTCTGGTCCAAGGGCCCCAGTATGGTCACAACCTCTGCATCCCCTTTTGCTGTGGCACTGCCCTGAAGTATGATCCCTGCCTCAGGGCTCAAACCCACTAGCAGCATATTCTATATATAGCGATTTTATAGCGATTCGAAAAAGCTCTAGCTAATTTAATGCTATGGGGGATTTTTATGGTATCACATCCATACCATTACATTACATTAGCAAAAGTTTTTTTTTAAATCACAAAGGGCTCTATTCTCAAAGACTTCCCGCATGCGGTAAAGTACATGCGGGAAGTTTGCACCCAAAATACCGTCAAGTTTGCATTCTCTAAATTTTCCGCATGTTTTTCCCGCATGCGGAAAAAGTGTGGTAAAAGTGCGGGATTCATGCGGAGAACTTTCCGCAAAAGTCGGTATTTTCCGCAATAAAAGATCAATTCTCAAAAATGTTCAGGCGCATCATTTCGTCGTTAATTACCGATTTTTTATCACCTACAAGTAGTAGGTGATATATTCCGAATCCCATTGACTTTAATGAAGTGTGGAGGCTTAAGGGCTGTGCTTGCTGGACTTTAACTTTTTTTTTTAAACACTTTTTCATGCGACCTTTTTACCGCATGATTCCCGCATGAATAATGGCTGTTTCAGCATCTTTTTTCCCGCATGCGGCAAACATGCGGAAATTGTTAGTGAATGCTAAAAAAATGTGGAGTTTACCGCTGGCGGGAATTTACCGGTAAAATTTTGCGGTACTTTTGGCTCTTTGGCCTAGTGCACACCGGAGCGTTTCCGCTGCGGTTTGCGATCTGCTTGCGGGTGCGGATCCGCTAGGGTAATGTATTTCAATGGGCTGGTGCACACCAGAGCGGGAGGCGTTTTGCAGAAACGCATACTCCCGGGCTGCTGCAGATTTTGGATTGCGGATGCGTTTCTGCCTCAATGTTAAGTATAGGAAAACCGCAAACCGCTCTGAAAAACGGCACTTCAGAGCGGTTTGCCAGGCGTTTTTTGTTACAGTAGCTGTTCAGTAACAGCTTTACTGTAACAATACATGAAATCTACTATACCAAAACCGCTACACAAAACCGCAAAACGCTAGCTAAAACGCTGCAGAAAAATAAGAAAAAGCGTTTCAAAATCTGCTAGCATTTTGCGGATCTGCTAGCGGTTTTTGGTGTGCACCAGCCCTTTGAGAATAGAGCCCAAAGCACTCAGAAAAGTGCTCCTTGTGGGTTTGAGACCTCAGTGAGCAGAAGCCTGCTTGGTGAATACAGTTTTTTCCCTGTTTGCTTTAGGGAATTTGCACAACAAGCTGTTAAAAATTAAAAGGACACACTCACTACCGATGTTTGTTTTCCCAAAACGCCCCCTGCCCCGCAGACAGTTATTGTTTTGCACACTTATTTCAGGCATCCTTCAGATCATCAGACACCACAGATAATTAGTTAATGTGTAACTCCTGAAATGAGCAGGATTTGTTGAGTTTAAGTAGAGTAGCTGCACAGAGGCAGCCAGCTGGATTGACAGAGGAGAGAAAATATGTCCAAACTGGTGGAGTGTGTGCCCAACTTCTCTGAAGGGAGAGACAAAAAGGTAAAGGAATCTGTCAGGCGTGTTCACATAAGGATTTCCCAAGCTTGATGAAATTGCCATCAAAACATTACCTTGCAATTACTGGTAGTACTGTCTGGTGTCTACTTGAATGATTGCATGCAGTACATCAGAGGCAGCAGAGGGTTCACCCTCACCATTGTGAGAAGCGTCAATTTTTTTTTTTAATTTTTTTTTTTTGCATTTGTTTAGTACATTAAAATGTGTTTTATATTTGCATTTTCCTGCATGTTTTACTGCAGCTAATGAAAGTCAATGGGAATTCACATGCAAATTTATGGTGGAAGATTTTTTTTTTTTTTTTTTTGTTTTTTTTTTCCACCCATGTGTAAACTTGAATGCACTTTTGTGAATTCTAGGAAAAGTGCAATTCTCCGAGGACTTTTATCAGATGTATGTTATTGTGTGACAACCCTGCCCTATGGCCACTTCCACTAGCTGCATTGTGATGCATACGCCAGTGGGTACTTCTGGTCACCATGTGATGCAGCTCAGTACTACTGAAATGGGAATCGGATGCATGCTGTGGAAAACTGCAGTATGCTATCCATAATGTTATTTGCAATGCATTGCAAATGTAAGCTTGTGTTTGATGTGCACTGACCACAGGGGGACACCGGAAGATTCAATAGCTTTTCCTGTGCCCCTATGTGGTCAATGTATGTCAATGGAAACTATTTCATTGAGGGCCTGTTTCCACCTGTGCTGCATGCGTCTGCAAACGCGCGGTGTCACTTCCTAGTGTGCGGAAACACAGACTAATCCCATCAGCGGTGCCATGCACGGCTATCGGATTCGCAGCCTCCCTCACCAAAAATGATGGAAATGTCGACCGAATCGCTAGTGCAAGCGGTTTGGCCGGTGGCGCCATTGTACCCTATGGCAGAGTTTCCCCACGCGATTTGCTTGCGGGAAAACTCTGCTGAAACTGCGCCAGTGGAAACGAGCCCTAAGGCCTGGAACCCACTGAAATCCGCAAACGCAACCGCTAGCGTTTTGTCTGAGCGGTTTACAAGCGGATTCATGCGCGTTTTTGGTCGTGTTTTGCAACATTGTATTTTTTTGCCCAGCGGGTGCGTAGCGTTTTGCGTTTTTATCCTGATTGGTCCTGTGAATTATTTTTCATTTTGTTAGTGTGCTGAACCGCAAAACGCTAGCAAAACCGCTCAGTTTAGGTTTTGCTGAGCGTTTCCGCTAGCGTTTCAATACTTTACATTGAAGCGCTAACACTCCCAAAATGCTGCACGTCCTGCGTTTGCGTTTCTGAGAAACGCAAACGCTCCTGTGGAAGTTGCCCCATCCATTAACATTAGCCCAGCATTTTGGCAAACTGCTAGCGTATCGCAGTGCTGCCAAAACGCTGCCAAAAGCGCTCCTGTGGGTTCCAGCCCTAACACTGGCTTCAGTTTGAATGTGGTGTGCTGTGGTAGTTGCATCGAGGCTAGTGAAAATGGGCTCTTAGGCTTCTTTTATGCTGCAAATCGCAGTACCAGTTGTCTGGCAGTCACCACACACCTGAAACCAGAATGTGGCATCAGATTTTTGTCAGAAACCCCTGATCTGCTGCATGCTTGTTCAGGATCCACTATTGCTAAAAGTATTAGAGGCAGAGGATCAGCAGGACAGCCAGGCAATGTGTAATGTAAGGGCTGGTGCACACTGATCGACTTTTTCAGCATTTCTGCAGCCGCTTGCGGCTGCGGATCTGCTTGGTCAATGTATCTCAATGGGGGGGTTCACACCAGAGCGGGAGGCGTTTTGTAGAACCGCATACTCCCGGGGTGAGGCATTTTTTGGATTGTGGATGCGTTTCTGCCTCAATGTTAAGTATAGGAAAAACGCAAACCACTCTGAAAAACGCCTGTTCAGAGCGGTTTTGCCGGCGTTTGTTACAGAAGCTGTTCAGTAACAGCTTTACTGTAACAATATATGAAATCTACTACACCAAAACCGCTACGCAAAACTCTAGCTGAAACGCTACAGAAAAATAAGAAAAAGCGTTTCAAAATCTGCTAGCATTTTGCGGATCTGCTAGCGGTTTTTGGTGTGCACCAGGCCTAAATTGGCGGTACTGGCTGAGTTGATACATTTTCTCCTGCAGAGACATCGTTAGTATAAAGAAGGCAGCCCCAGCATACCTTTACATGTGCATTTTTCTGCCTCTCCTCCTGAATGTGCGCTGAATCTGTCTATTAGTCTTCCTAATCAATCTATTTAATTGCTGCAGCTTAGAAGAAGTTCCAGAAATGTTACACACACAGGCTTTCTGATGTGAAATTTATCTGAAAACAGGTACCCAAGGGGTTAAAAAAACACAGCCTTGGTATTCCGGAATGCATTGTCTGCTCTCTTCTCACTGCAGCTGCCTGGGAGGTCTGTCCCCATTAGGGGTTAAAAAAACACAGCCTTGGTATTCCGGAATGCATTGTCTGCTCTCTTCTCACTGCAGCTGCCTGGGAGGTCTGTCCCCATTAGCTTGGCTGTTATTGCCGTCCTATTACCTTCTCTAAACAGCCGGGTTTCTCCTCACACATTCCGCCTGCTCTAATCTTTATGAATAAACCTTCAGTGACGTGTTGTGATAATCTCTGCACAAGGCGGTAATTTCCCCGCACTGCACAGGAATGTCAGATTTTCATGCGGAAACAGCCTTTATGAATGCCCACTTTGCTAAATGGTCGGAAAAGTCAGCTGTTTTGAGCGGAAAACTTGCGATAAAATTTTATGAATAGAGCCCTTTCTGTTTTCTTGTTCAGCAAGGGCTAAAAAATATTTAACCTCCTGTGTCGGGCAAGACCTTTTTGCAGAAAGCGGTATTCCCAGGTACAGGAGCCCCAGAGTAAAGGTTTTCTAGGTGTGGGGGCTCCTGTACACTGTAGGCAGCAATAAGGAAGTTAGTATAAGCATGCGCGTTCATCCCCCCCCTCCCCGCCTTGTTTGTTTCTGGCTGTACAACATTTATAGTAAAAATGTTGTACAGACAGGGTTTATGGTGTGAGCCACGGCCATAAAAAAAACCCACAATGGATGTGCATGTAGTCGATCAGTATTTTGGGGATATGACAAAAAGGAGGGGGGGTCCTTCTTAACCCCTCCACACCTTTTTAGTGATACCTGTGTAGGGTGTAACTATCCCCCTATGTCTCCCTAAAAACGCACATTAATCTCCTGAGCATTACGCCGCTTAGGAGTTGTTGTTTTTTGGCTGATTTTAAAATAATTGTGCCTAATTGCTATAAGCCCTTCAGCTAGCACTAGGCTATCTAGAAGAAGTCTCCGGCACCCCCCCCCCCCTCCAATCTCTCCCATTTATAAGTTACCCAGCCTGGATCCAGCTATCGGCGCAGCCTCCCCAGACAGCTCCAGTGTTCACTATGGGGAGAATTGCAGATGACGTCATGACGTCGCCGACATCATGCGCAAACCCGATCCTCCCCATAGAGAGACCAGAGCTGTGGCGGGAGGCTGCGCGATTGCTGGATCCAAGGAGGGTAACGTATAAACGAGGGGAACGGAGGGTGCCAGAGACTCTTACTAGCTAGCCTAGTGCTAGCTAGAGAATTTACAGCCATTTGCCACATTTATTTCATGAAGGACTCCTGGGGCCACAGAGCGGTATGCCCAACACCGTGTCGAGTGACAAAGCCTAGCGGGGAGTCAGATGTCTGGGCAGTATTTGTGCCTGTATGAAACTCTCTGACCTCTAGTGCCAACTCCTCGCATATGAAGGTCTGCTATAGGTCACTAGCCTGGGTAAAAGGCTGCAACTTCTATCTAAGAGGAGCTATATACATATATACAGTGACAATACATCCACAAACTCTACTTGTTTCAGGCTAAAGGCCATCGTCAGGAGTGAAATACACAGGTGCTATTTACAACATGTAGTACAATCACCCCCTCCAATATACATTAATTCCCCAGCATAAAGTTGCCCAAGACAGAACTCCTTGGGCTAAAAAGTATCGCAAAGGGAGGGAAAAAAATTGCATAGTGCGACGCATACAGTTCATGAAAGCTATGCTTCACTGTAATATGCGTATTTTCTGGTACTGCACAGCATGCCTCTCGTTATGCTAATGGATTCTGTCACTCTGCATTGCTACACACCGATGTGAATGTACCATTACGATATAACTGCAATGCGATATTGTCTAATGCAATGCCCCAGTAAGTATGAATGTAGCCTTACTTTTTTGCAGCTGAATGAAGCATATTTTATATCAAGACTGTTATGGCTGCTGAATTTTTCTTGGAAGTCTTAAAAAAATGAAGCCTTTAAACCAGGGGTGCTAAACTCAAAGTGGGCCAAAATTTAACACTGGTACCAAGTTGCGGGCCAACATCAATGTCTAGTGGCCACCTCCCTACCTTATAAGATTCCCTGGTGTGTAATGTCGCCCCCCCCAACCATACAATTCCTGCCATCTAGTGCTACCTCGCACCCCTAAATAGTTCCCTGGTGTCTAGGGCTTTCCTCCTCCCTCCACCATATGGCCACTCTCTGGTGATCAAGGGCTTCACCTCCAACATAGCTGGTGGTCTGATGTGGGGCAAACCTACTGTTAGACTAGCGGTAGCTCTTCCCCGAGAGGACCAGTCATCGCCGTGGGGAAGTCTAGTAGGGAATCATTTTGTGCACATATTTACAGGGCTGTGAAGTCGGAGTCGTGGAGTCGGGCAATTTTGGGTGCCTGGAGTCGGGAAAAAATGCACCGACTCCGACTCATAATGAATTTGTAACTGTAATTAAAATAGAAAATATGATAAAATGTTCTATTTCTCAGATAATAGTCATTAAAAATAATGTGTGTATATATACAGTAATAGCTGTGCTTAGTCCACACAAATTAAATAAACCAATCAAAATTAGTTACTTGTGCTGCTTCAATAAAGCAGTCCCCGTATTTTTAAGGTCAGATATACACATCTGATTGTGACTGTATATATGATGTGTACACAGGAAACTCTTATATATACTAAATAACATCTATGCTGTAAGAATAAAGCCTGATGTGTAGCTGTGTCACTAATAGAGATGGTCAATGAGATGGAAATAATTCTGCATTGATGCTGATTTATGCAAATGTATGCACTCCCTTTGCTGATGAAATGAAATAATTTGATATGTTGTTAAAATTTGGTTTAGTGACTGCAAATTAAAGGGTACCTGAGACAGATGAAAAGTAAAGTTTTATACATACCTGGGGCTTCCTCCAGCCCCCTTCAGGCTAATCAGTCCCTCGCTGTCCTCCACCACCCGGATCTTCTGCTATGAGTCCTGGTAATTCAGCCAGTCAGCGCTGTTCGGCCGCATGCCGCTCCCACAGCCAGGAACATTCTGCACCTGCGCAATAGTGCTGCACAGGTGTAGTATGCTCCTGGCGGTGGAGTGTGTGCATGCGTACTACGCCCGACTGGCTCAAGTACCTGGACTCATAGCAGAAGATCCAGGTGGTGGAGGAGGACAACGAGGGACGGATTATCCTGAAGGCGGCTGGAGGAAGCCCCAGGTATGTATAAAACTTTAATTTCATCAGTCTCAGGTTTACTTTGTTACACAGTAGTACTATACATATGCTCTCCCCACAGAGCTGCAGGGAATCCACTGAGAATGCTGTGCACATTGAACTCAGAGGTGTTGTCTGTTTACAATCTCCTTATTCCCCTGCAGAGTACCTGCACATCATTCTTACATGTACCCACACTTACATTGCCTAGGGTCTGATAGATGTTCTTTGTTCCGGTTTGTACCTTTTACAAGTACTCTTACTAAGGGCTAGTTTTAGTCTAAAGGGAATAAATATAGTAGTCTACATATCCTTCTCACTTCAGTTGTCTTGTAAAATTCCTAAGCGTTGGCAGTTAAGAGACGAATTTCACGTTACATACTTTTAATCAACAAAATTGTAATATGCAAATTAGAGGAGTCGGAGTCAAGTCGTCGGAGTCGGTGGAATCCTAAACTGAGGAGTCTGAGTTGGAGGATTTTTGGACCGACTCCACAGCCCTGCATATTTATACTGAAGCTAACGTCCTCCTTTGCTGTACCTGTTTTTGAATGCAAGTTGTGCATTTTAGTCCACTTTGTGGAGCTCTGCACATCTTTTGCAGGTAGTCAATTAGGGTGCAGCCTCTGTTTGGAAGTGCTGCCAATGTCTCCTGCTGTACAAACCTAATGCTAAGTGGGAAAACAACTTGCCGGCCAGTGCTGCTCATCAGGAACTTTTTTCAGTTATCCGACCGGATTCCAGATACCTGGGCCCAAATCTGGATAGCTATCTGCGGATATTTGGGCGCATAATGCAGATATCCGGATCTGTATACTGTAACTAAGGAGATTACATCATTGAGCCAATCAGAGGGCTCCCAGCAGAAGCCCTAGCAACCAATCACAGAAGGGACCTTGGCCATCCCCACCTGACCTCATTGAGCCAATCAGCGGCCTCCCAGCCTAAGCCCTGGCACCCAATCACAGAAAGGAACCCTGGCCAGCCCCCCTGTGGGTGCCATGATGAGAAATCTCATCCTGTGTGACTGCTCAGTCACTGAGAGACATGCTGCAGTGCTGCTGGCGGCATAGCAGTGCTGTATACAGTGATAAACCCAAAGCTGTTCATTGATTAACCCCTTCACTATCACTACACTATTGTTATATTGTTAATTAGCTTGATTTCATTGTGACAGTGTGCGCTGTGCTGCTGCAGCTATGTGTCTGTGTGCGTGTGTGCGCGTGTGCTGTGCAGACCAGGCCAGCTGCTGCCTGCTGGCCAGCTATTAGCCTTAGCTAGCTACAGTTTAGGTTAGGGATTATGGAATACGATTAATGTGTAATTTTGTGTAGCTAGTACTGTAGTAGTGCAGTCAGTTCTAGTAGTTGTTAGAGTCAGTGGCGGAGCTAAGGAGCTGTGGGCCCTGATGCAAGTTTTACAATGGGGCCCCCCCAAGCACTCCATACATAACAATTTATATGGCGCACCAAAATCTGCCAATGGCAACTACAGTGTCAGAGGTGCAAGAAGGGGATGGGGAACAGTTTGTTAATGATTACCACTATTCAAAGTATCTATAGAAGTGATTATTATAAGCACAGGACCAATACAGAGCTAATACTGTAGTTGAGGAAGGGCCCTTTGGGGCCCCTCTGGCCCAAGGGCCCCGATGCGGTCGCTACCTCTGCACCCCCTATTGCTACGCCCCTGGTTAGAGTAGTGGTACTACTGTGTTAGCTTTCTACAGAACTTCTGTGCTGTGAGCAGCGCCAGTGTGACAGTTAGTGTGCACTAGTGCAGAGGTCCCCAACCTGGGGGCCGCGGCCCCCTGGGGGTCCGTGGGCAGATTTTTGGGGGGCCGCGGCGGATCTGGCCTTTCTCTCCCCCCAGCGGCCGCCGTTCCTGATACCTTATGAGCGGGCGGCCGCTTTCTTCCTTATATTCCCCATAGCCCCTCTCCTCTTTGAAGCATCTCGTATTACAGCAGCGCTTGCTGTGGGACTGCTGTAAGGAGGGAAGGAGGCGGGGCAGCGTTCCCATGGTAACGGCGATCGCCGCTACAGGAAGCCGCTGCCCTATTTCCTACCCTTCCTTACAGCAGCCGCGCGGGAAGCGCTGCTGTAATACGAGGTGATGCAAGAGGAGAGGAGCTATGGGGAATATAAGGAAGCGACTGGCCGCTCGTCAGGTAACAAGAGCGGCCGGTGGGGGGGGGGGGGGGGGGGAGGGGGAGGGGGAGAGGAGAGGCTACATTGGGCTAACTGTACTGGCGACACTGGGGCAGCGATACTGGGCTTACTTGCTATAGTGTGGTAACTGTACTAGCTATACTAGGCTGACTGTACTTGCTATACTGGGCTGACTGTACTTGCTATACTGTGGTAACTGTACTAGCTATACTGGAGTAACTACTGGCTATACTGGGCTAACTATACTTCCTATACTGGGGTAACTACTAGTTATACTGGGCTAACTGTACTTGCTATACTGGGCTAACTGTACTTGCTATACTGGGCTAACTGTACTTGCTATACTGGGCTAACTATACTTGCTATACTGGGCTAACTATACTTGCTATACTGGGCTAACTATACTTGCTATACTGGGCTAACTATACTTGCTATACTGGGCTAACTATACTTGCTATACTGGGCTAACTATACTTGCTATACTGGGCTAACTATACTTGCTATACTGGGCTAACTATACTTGCTATACTGGGCTAACTATACTTGCTATTGTCACAAGAGCCCCACTGGCCGTGAACACGCAAAACCGTCCGATCCGATTCTAGCACACAGATTGAGAGCTATGGACGCAATCTGCGTAGAATTGGCGGAGTTTGAGCGTCACGACGCAGTAGGGAGCCTGTGAGGTTACGAAAATACACTTTTACTCCAACCCAGGGGTAGATTTGCCACCATCTCTGTTTTCTATCAGCCCAGAGATAACTGCTAACTGGCTATAGACCTGTGAAACAAACAACCGGTTAAAACTGTGCAATTCCTATCTATCTATCAAAACAGTAGCGTCCCTTCGGAAGTTTAGGTCTCGTCTGTGTATACTGAATAGAAGGTTTTACTGAGAGGTAAAGACCTTTTAAAAAGCCTTTATTTGTTACAATATAAATAATTAATATATACAGACAATCGTGAACAATTAAACGATGAGAGACAGTGATAACACAGTACATAAAAGAAAAAGGGATAAAAAGAACGAATACTTATGATTCTGTGGAAAGTCCGTTCGGGAAAAGACAAAGTTCCTTTGTTGCAGTTAGTTCGCAATATGGCCGAACCACATGGCCGTTGCTCCGCCTGCAAGATGGCCACTGCTATTTCCCCAAGCAGTGGCAGTCTTTTCGGTATGATGGAAAGTGGGGGAATTGGCTGGGGGTCCTCATGCAATCAGTTTTGAGCACTGACATTTCTGGGCGGAGTCTCAAGCTCAGCCCAGGGGCGTGTCAGGCAGTGAGTTCTCAGGGGAGGAACTTCCAGCCATCCACAAAATATGTCCAATTTCATACCCCGCCGGGGTTTTGTCGCACATGCAAACCGATTTCATATTCAGATTGGGCTGAGAATACACGTTCATAGGACATCAAACTTGCAATATTTGGGGCGCACGGGGACCCCATTATTCATATCTCAGCCCCTGCTCGGGTTACCTGGCTATGTCTAGTATCACCATATTCTACAGAATTAGGGAAACAAAATTATGTAATTTTCATATTCCTCCCATGGATGGTATTTGCAAAATGTGACAAAGTTATCAACACCATGCATTCCATACTCAGTTTAGTCGGTGCCGTCAAGACTGGGAGGAATGTAGGTGTCAATAGACCTCATGCTGTGCTAGCTTCCCCTGTTGAATAGACTCTGTTGGTATTTCAGCTCTGCCCAATTAGCACATTAGTGTCACCAGAGCTTTTCCGGGAGCCTTAACAGGATTTCTTGCTAAACCAGGTTGCTTTAGCCATATGCTAACGCAGGCCCATTCAGCCCTCATGGCAAAAGGGGGGGGGGGGGGGGAAGGCAGGAAGGAAAAACTTCTATTTTAAAAATAAAGAATGTCAGTTTTCCGATCACGGTTGCGATCGGACAATCGGCCGCGAATCCTCGGACGACTGGGCGTCGCCCGGCGTCACAGCTATACTGGGCTAACTATACTTGCTATACTGGGCTAACTATACTTGCTATACTGGGCTAACTATACTTGCTATACTGGGCTAACTATACTTGCTATACTGGGCTAACTATACTTGCTATACTGGGCTAACTGTACTTGCTATACTGGGCTAACTGTACTTGCTATACTGGGCTAACTATACTTGCTATACTGGGCTAACTGTACTTGCTATACTGGGCTAACTATACTTGCTATACTGGGCTAACTGTACTTGCTATACTGGGCTAACTGTACTTGCTATACTGGGCTAACTGTACTTGCTATACTGTGGTAACTGTACTTGCTATACTGTGGTAACTGTACTTGCTATACTGTGGAATCTGGGAAAAAAGGGGGGCTGCTGCCACCGACACTAGCCGCTCTCACTCACCCCCCCCCCCCCCCCCCCCCCCCCAGGGGGGCCCCGGAGAAAATTTTGGTCGGGATAGTGGACCCTGGGCTCAGAAAGGTTGGGGACCCCTGCACTAGTGTTTTCTCCTCTGCTGTCTGACTGGCACTTGGCACGTGTCACTTGGCACTTGCCAAGTGACATGTGCCACGTCCGGCATGCTCCTGGCACACGTTACACCTGCTGCTGCATTGCCCTGCTCCTGCTGCCTGTGCAGCTCCCACCGCCAGGGTGCCACAGGCCACTGATACCACCTATAGTTAATCCAAAACACAATTGCTGCGTAATTTTTTTTTTTTTTTTTTTTTTTTTTTTTTTTGGGAGGTGTCTTGGGCCTCTTGGCTGAAAACTGTCATGTCCCAGTTGTGCGGTTGGACTTTGGAGACAATGTGGGCTGCACGACCGCTGTCTGGAACCTAGGCCTGATGTTCATTGACGGCCTTTTTTTTTTTTTTTTTTTTTTTTTAGGGGGGGATTTTAAGTCCCCACATTATCAATTAGTGTTCCCCTTTAAAAAAATAATGATGCTACATGCCTTGTTTACCCCAACAAATGATTTAGAAGCAATTTAATGTGGACCCAAATTAAACATACAAGATTTCAGAAATAAAATCTATTTTCTAAATTATAATAATCAATAGCAGCCTTTTTTTAAGCTGCATGATGACAAATATAAAATATTTTACATTTATTGGAGAAACCCCTCCCTTCCTTTCAAATTGCTGGGATTTTTCTGGCAAACTGGTGGAGTAGATGGTGTCCGGCAATGGAGGAATTGCTAATGGCTGCCCCAGTATAACCCTAGCTATGAAAAGAGAAGGGTGAAAAGCATGCACTGAAATGATCATAGGTTTGAAGGAGTGTATGTGTCAGAGTGGTGCAACTAAATATTTTTAATTAAAAAAATGTTTGGTTTGGGTCCGCTTTAAAGGCCACTTCCGGTTTTCTATCCGGATATCTGAATCTGCCGGATACTGAGGTCGGATATCAGATTCGGATCGCAACATTTTGAAATCAGATATCTAGGTATCTGAAACTGATCCGGATTTTGAAAAGAGGTATCTGAGCAGCTCTGTTGCCGGCCAAATATGGTGGTTCTGTGAGATAGATTTAGCCCACGGGACAGAGTTTGACATGTATGGTTTAAACTTAAAATAAAAAATGAGACCTGGTACTGTTACCAATACTCTACTTACCATTTGTACTACACATAGAATAAGGCCTCTTTCACAGTGCGATGTTAAAGTCGCACATTAGAAAAAGTTTTAACGTGGACTAGTGCACAGCAATACTAAGTCTGTGCAACTTTCACAGTGCACACGTTGTGTTTGTAACGTGTAGCATTATTTGAAAGTGCTGCATGCTGTGCGTTATACACGTTAACTGCAGTGGACTGTTTGCATATGCTCAGTAATTACCTTTAAGCATACTTCTCATTGCCTGTATAGCTACTGTATGCGACGATAACAGGGCATAGTTGCGTTGTGACATTTTTGGGACGTTGCGTTGTTAGTTTGTGTTGCGACTTTAACGTCTCATCAAAACGCAACGTCCCACTGTGAAAGAAGCCTTAATCTCATTAGTATACTACACATGGGGCCTGATTCACAAAGCGGTGCTAACAGCTAGCACGCTGGTGAAAAGCCCTTTATCACGCCTAAACTCTGTTTAGACATGATACGTTTAGGTGTGATAAGTTTTTAGCGTGATAAGTTTAAGCACCAACTGGGTTAGCACCACAGTGCACAGCTGATCAAAAGTTTTGCGCTAGCAAAGTCTGGTGCACTTTGCATAGAGTTTAATGGCGCTGCTTTGCGTGCGGGACTTTGCGCGCGATCTAAACTTATCTAAACTTATCATGCCTAAACTGAGTTTAGGCATGATAAAAATGGTTATCATGCCTAAAGTCTTTAACTGGGTTATCACCGCTTTGTGAATCGAGCCCATAGAATTAATCTCATATCATCTCAAGTATATTTTCAGTTTAGGTCTGCTTTTAACATCACTGGTAAGCTTTAAATATCTGCCAAAGCAGGGAGGGGGAAAAAGCCCTCTCAATGCGCTCACTCTGGCATAGGCTGTTAATGGCTGGTTCATACCTGGGCTCTTTTGTGGAGCATTCCAGCACTTTTGTAATCACCAGCAATTTATTAGTGTTGTGACAAAGTGCAAAGGCCAAACATTCATGCCACAAAATTTCAATCCCTAGGCGATAGTGATTTGCGATCCAAGTGTGCACCATACCTAAGGATTTGTGAAGGGTAGATTGTTCTGGCTCTTTTTCGGTTGTATAATTCCACCTCCCTGAATATCCCCCACTCAGGTTATTGATGCACTGGCTGCAGCTATTTCACAGACTGAGGAATGTCGGCTGCTAGATGTGGACCCCGGAGCTTCTACTAACCGTACCGTATACACCTTTGTGGGTCCCCCAGAGAAAGTTGTTGAAGCGGCCCTGAATGCAGCCTGTATTTCTTTCAAGATGATAGACATGAGCAAGCACAAAGGTGAGTGAGGATCACCTCTTACCGACACCACTGGGCAGTAGTGAATAGTGACTGGGCAGTACTGCTTGTTGTCAGATTGAATTGGAAATTGGAATGTACTGTACATGCTTATTATTTGGTATAGCAGAGCGCTCAACAACTTTTTTTTTTTGTTTGTTTTTTTTGTTTTTTTTTATGTGCAAGTAACGTATACATAAACCACACTGAGTAAAAAAGGTTTCCACATAAAAAGTCCATACAAAAATGGCTAATAAACTCATAAAAATTCCAACATTCTTCTTCATATACAATTCATGGCAGTAACATTATACGCTCACTAGATCTCCTGGCCAACCACTAAGGATCAGCATTCACGTTTTTGGACCAAGCCAGTTCTCCAACTCGCCAATATCTCCCAGTTGAGACTTCTCAAACGTCAACGTGCATGGTGAAGAATAAGGGTACAGTAATAGTGTGATACCGTCTGGTTATGTATTAATCACTACCACCAGTGCTCCCAGTTCACTCCAGTATCACCCTACGTGCCTCCACCAGCTAAGCACTCAAGCCTCTCACCAGATAAGGTCACCGACCCATCAGACTTTCAACACTTTAAGTTTGTTAATAAATATCTCCCCTTCAACAAAATGGTCCTAGGACTCAAGCAAGGTGCAACATAGCGTAATTCCGTTTATTTATCATCAATATAAAAAGTAGTGCACTTACAAACAATCCATAAAATATGTGCATAAAAAGTTTCTCCTCAAGGTCTCTAAGCGTCTGACCGGCTCCTATAGCACTGGTGCTATAGTCCTATACTATACTATGGTCCTATAGCACATCTGCCAATGAGATGGAGCCACCCACACAGTCAGTCAATGGAATGCAGGTTCCAGCTAAAAATGATTTTACTCTGCTTCCTGAGTGAATCACTTCCTGGCTATTGATGATGCTGAGCGTCTGACATGCCCCTGTTGCTTGGCAACATTGGAGGAGGCCTGTCCATGCAAACTCGCAGGCACTTCAGAGATGCCATCCGCACACCAGCCACGCCATCATCCATGCTGGTAACTGACTCACTGCTGAAATGAGGAAGAGGCGAGATTGTGACAATCTTTTACGCCTTGGCATGATTTGATACATCTGCAAGTATCTCATTGGCTGGTTGCGAGAATATGTTCATGTCTCACTTCTGCTTTCTGTTTTAGCTACATTGGAATCAGGACTGAGAAGTGATTGTCATTAGAGATGTCACAAACATAGAATTTCAGTGAACGCGAACTTCCGCAAATGTTCGAACATGAGAACCGCCATAGACTTCAATGGACAGGCAAATTTTAAAAACTACAAAGTGTTTCTGGCCACAAAAGTGAAGGAAAAGTTGTTTTGAGGGGTCTAACACTTGGACTGGGGCATGCCAGAGGGGGGATCCATGCCAAAAGTCTCACCAAAAATTACGGAGTTGATGCAAAGTTGGGGTTTTAATCCCTAAAGGGCAGAAATCACATTATGCACAGCTCTGGGTGTCAGTGGGCTGTGTGGAGTGCCTCACACAGAGAAATGTTATAGTACTATCCAAATCCAGTGAAATAACAATGCACAGGAGTGGTACTGTGTCTGCAAGTTAATGTAGCAACAGCAGTAGTGTGCACACAGCTCTGGGTGTCTGTGGGCTGTGGAGTGTCGCGTGCACACACAAAAAAAAAAAAACATAGGAGACCGATTGTGCTGTTTAGGGTGCTTTCACAGCAAGTGAGGAACAAGAACACAGGCTTAGCTAATGCTTTCCCTACCGATCTGCAGAAAGTCCGCCCAGAATGCAAACAGCGGAAATTTACTGGGAACTGTCTGCTGGTGAACTGTTCAGGCCATCTCTAATTGTCATTAGGGATGGTCAATGAGCTGCAAATTCAAGTTGATGCCATATGTTATGCTAACTAGAGATGTCGCGAACCTCCGATTTTTGGTTCGCCAACCGGGTTCGCGAACTTACGCGGAAGGTTCGGTTCGCGTAAAAGTTCGCAAACTGCAATAGACTTCAATGGGGAGGCGAACTTTGAAAAAAAGAAAAAATTATGCTGGCCACAAAAGTGATGGAAAAGATGTTTTCAAGGGGTCTAACACCTGGAGGGGGGCATAGCGGAGTGGGATACATGCCCAAAGTCCCGGGGAAAAATCTGGATTTGACGCAAAGCAGCGTTTTAAGGGCAGAAATCACATTGAATGCTAAATTACAGGCCTAAAGTGCTTTCAAACATCTTGCATGGGTATACATCAATTAGGGAGTGTAATTAGAGTTCTGCTTCACACTAACACACCAAACTTACTCAGGGCCGGGCCGAGGCATAGGCTGGAGAGGCTCCAGCCTCAGGGCGCAGTATAGGAGGGGGCGCAGAATTCATTCAGCTGTCATTCCTAATTGTGTTTGAAGCAGAAAGAAATAAGAAAAGGGAATACATGGCAGTGACTGCAAGCCATATAACTAGATATTAACCACCCTGGCGTTCTGATTAAATCGCCAGGGTGGCTGCGGGAGGGTTTTTTTTAAATAAAAAAAAAACTATTTCATGCAGCCAACTGAAAGTTGGCTGCATGAAAGCCCACTAGAGGGCGCTCCGGAGGCGATCTTCCGATCGCCTCCGGCGCCCAGAATAAACAAGGAAGGCCGCAATGAGCGGCCTTCCTTGTTTTGCTTATATCGTCGCCATAGCGACGAGCGGAGTGACGTCATCGACGTCAGCCGACGTCCTGACGTCAGCCGCCTCCGATCCAGCCCTTAGCGCTGGCCGGAACTTTTTGTTCCGGCTACGCTGGGCTCAGGCGGCTGGGGGGACCCTCTTTCGCCGCTGCTCGCGGCGAATCGCCGCAGAGCGGCGGCGATCAGGCAGCACACGCGGCTGGCAAAGTGCTGGCTGCGTGTGCTGCTTTTTATTTCATTCAAATCGGCCCAGCAGGGCCTGAGCGGCAGCCGCTGGCGGTGTTGGACGAGCTGAGCTCGTCCAGACCGCTCAGCTGGTTAAGGTGTTAACACAACAGGTACTGGGGTATATGCAGTACTGGGTAGTACAATGTGCAGCTCCCTCACACACACACACACACACACACACACACACACACACACACACACACACACACACACACACACGCGCACGCGCACACACACACACCTAGCAGTGGCACGCACGCACACACACACACCTAGCAGTGGCACGCACGCACACACACACACCTAGCAGTGGCACACACACACACACACACCTAGCAGTGGCACACACACACACACACACACACCTAGCAGTGGCACACACACACACACACACACACACACACCTAGCAGTGGCACACACACACACACACACACACACACACACCTAGCAGTGGCACACACACACACACACACACCTAGCAGTGGCACACACACACACACACACACCTAGCAGTGGCACACACACACACACACACACACCTAGCAGTGGCACACACACACACACACACACACACCTAGCAGTGGCACACACACACACACACACACACACACACACACACACACACACACACACACACACACACCTAGCAGTGGCACACACACACACACACACACACACACACACACACACACACACACACACACACACACACACACCTAGCAGTGGCACACACACACACACACACACACACACACACACACACACACACACCTAGCAGTGGCACACACACACACACACCTAGCAGTGGCACACACACACACCTAGCAGTGGCACACACACACACACACACACACACACACACACACACACACACACACACACACACACACACACACACACACACACACACACACCTAGCAGTGGCACACACACACACACACACACACACACACACACACACACACACACACACACACACACACACACCTAGCAGTGGCACACACACACACACACACACACACCTAGCAGTGGCACACACACACACACACACACCTAGCAGTGGCACACACACACACACACACACACACCTAGCAGTGGCACACACACACACACACACACACACACACACACACACACACACACACACACACACACACACACACACACACACCTAGCAGTGGCACACACACACACACACACACACACACACACACACCTAGCAGTGGCACACACACACACACACACACACACACACACACACACACACACACACACACACACACACACACACCTAGCAGTGGCACACACACACACACACACACACCTAGCAGTGGCACACACACACACACACACACACACACACACCTAGCAGTGGCACACACACACACACACACACCTAGCAGTGGCACACACACACACCTAGCAGTGGCACACACACACACCTAGCAGTGGCACACACACACACCTAGCAGTGGCACACACAATATCAATTAGCAAGGCTGTGCATGCAACAAAAGTGTCAGTTTGACACACACACACAAAAAAATTATGTACAGGATGAGCTCTGAAAAGAGCTGTTGCTGGGTGCTTTAAAAGCAATAATAATCTGTCAGGACAGGAGCAAGCAAAGCAGCCTAGAACCTAACTAATCTGTCTCTAGGAGAAAATGTCTGCAGCAGCTGTCTCTTTCCTCTCTCTAGCAGGCACACGAGTGAGTGTAATGGCCGCCGGACCCTGCCTTATATAAGGGGGGGTGGGGCTCCAGGGCTTAGTGTAGCCTGAATGGCTACAATGTGCCTGCTGACTGTGATGCAGAGGGTCAAAGTTGACCCTCATAGTGCATTATGGGGCGACTCGAACTTCCGCAAAAGTTCGCCTGGTGCAGGCGAATGCGAACCCCCTAAATTCGCCTGGAACCGTTCGCCGGCGAACCGTTCGCTACATCTCTAATGCTAACCCCTCATCTGCCTCAAATCATCATGCTGTCCATCAATGACAACCGTAAACTACCCCCCGCCCCTTCTTTTTTTTTTTTTTTTAGAAATCCTCTGGGCGGAATCGCATATACGTCTTCCATAGCACATAATAGGCAGAATTGCATATGTATTTTCCACTGTGATCCTACCCGAACACTAACTAATCAAATGCTATGGCATTTGATTGGTCCATTTTCAAGCTATAAACAATTCGCTCATGTTTCTCATTAATCAAGTTTTTCCATGAATTCTTCTTAAGAACTTGTATAGAACAAAAGTATTATCTTGACTTGCCAAAGGATTCACGGTGTAGAATGAACTGTGCACATAAACATGAGGTACTTTTAGGTCACTGCCACAAATGTTGTGTTCCCACCACATTCTGCACAGGTTAACTCTGTGTACTGAGCTGTAATGTTCACTGACCCTGAACTTCTGCAAATGCCGTGTTTTTTTTTTATTTATTTTTTTTAGTAAATCCACTACATGGGTATGTATTGTGGTTAGTAAAAGGGGGAGGGAATATATAAATTAAACAGTGCACCATCATTGAATGTACCCTTCATTTAAATGAAAATCTAGTATAAAGGGATTTATATGCTAAAAAAAAAGTCAACCCTGCCAAAAGATATTTATGTTGCATTTATATTAAGTAAGCATAGGTATGCTACGGTCATAACCGACCATAAACCCTATATACAACATTGTTGGCACATAAATAAGGACTTGCAAAACAGTTTTGCAACTTAACAGCTGCAATGTATTAGCGGACTATTTGTATGAGCTAAAGAAGGAAGAAGAAAAATACTCTTACCAAGCTGTTAATCCATATAAAACCATTTCTTGTAGATGTGTTGAAATGTGTAGCGTATAAGAGGTGCACTACAGTATATCCCTTTTATACTGTGTATTGTGGTTGGCTAAGGCACCAAACTTTATTGGTGGCATCATAGGACAATAAAGTAAATTTTGCTTGCAGAAAATATAAATAAGCTTAAAGAGACACTGAAGCCTCCAAAAAACATTTTTATTTTAAAGGGGTACTACAACGAAAGACTGTAAAATTTTAAAATGGGTGCAAACATATACAAATAAGTAAAAATTTTTCCAGAGTAAAATGAGCCATAAATTTACTTTTCTCCTATGCTGCTGTCACTTACAGGAAGTAGTAGAAATCAGACAGAAGTGACAGGTTTTGGACTAGTCCATCTCTTTATAGGGGATTCTCAGGGATGGATAGATAGATAGATAGATAGATCGATAGATAGATTTTCAAAAGCACTTAGTGAATGGCAGTTGCTCTGTCCAACTGCCAAAAAAACTGTGGCGCGAGCAGGGAAGCTGGCATCATTGTTTAAATCCTTTTTAGGGAATATCTTTATAAAGAATAAAAGCTTTGCTGAGAATCCCCTATGAAGAGATGGACTAGTGCAAAACCTATCACTTCTCTCAGATTTCTACTACTTACTGTGAGTGACAGCAACATAGGAGAAAAGTAGATACTGTACTTATCCATTAGCTGGGCGCATCCGGCAGGTGGCGCTAATTACTAATCCCCTTTCAGGCCGCCATGGATAGTAGGGAAAGATGTAACTCTGGAGTTTTGTCGCCACCTGCCGGATGCGCCCGGCTAACGGATAAGTACCGAAAAGTAATGTATGGCTCATTTTACTCTGGAAGAAATGTACTTTTTATTTGTATATGTTTGCACATATTAATGTTACAGTTTTTTGCTGTAGTGCCCCTTTAATAAATGTTTAACATAATAGCCCTAACTAAAACGCCGCATTCCCACCACTATAAACTATATAAATCTCACCAAACTCTCCCTCCCTCTCATGGATTTTGCTGCCCTAAGCGCTTCCGTGTGAGGCAGAGCTATGAGCTGCAGCTCTGCCTCACACGCGTCTGTCAGCACAGATCGCCACCTCTCCCCCGCCCCTCTCAGTGAAGGAAGACTGAAAGGGGCGGAGGAGAAATCCGGGCTGACAGATGCGCTGAGGCAGAGCTGCGGCTCATAGCTCTGCCTCACACGGAAGCGCTGCCCAGATTGCCCCCCGGGGAGTTTGAGGGGGGGATTTAGTTAGATTAGAGCGGTGGGGATGCGGCGGTTTAGTTAGGGCAAAGATGTTAAACATATTAGTTAAAAGACGTTATTTTTGAGACTTCGGAGTCTCTTTTTAAGAGAGAGGAAACATAACTACTCAGAACCCAAACTCTCCAATCTGAAAGTGTGTACTGTGGTGCTAATTATTTCCTACAGAAACTAGCGTAAGGGTGCACACACATCCAATTATGATTGGCCAAATGTAACACATCCCTGTAGTATGAAGGCCTACCGACTGAATACTATGAAGAGATTGTGTAGGTAAGCTCTCATACTACATGAAAGTGGTAACATTGACCAATCAGAATTGGATATGCATACCCATCCTAAGATATGGAGAACTCTACCCCACAGTTATCTGTCACGCTAAAGCAGTGCTCTTGCTGTTAGCTGTGTGTGCTGGGGGATAGGCTGGCATGGATTTGCATGTTAGTCTGTCCCACAGGAAAATGGGACGGAGTGTTTGCTGGAATTTGTGGACTTTGAGGTACAATATTGTCTGATCTTGTGATTCCAGGGGAGCATCCTCGCATGGGGGCTCTGGACGTGTGTCCTTTTATCCCTGTCAGGAATGTGACCATGGCAGAATGTGTATCCTGTGCAAACCTCTTTGCTGAACGACTGGCCAAAGAACTACATGTTCCAGGTAAGCAAAATAGTATTTGTTACTGAATGCATAGAATGCCCTCCCCCTTCCTAGCTGATGTTGAGCAATGCAGCTTGCACTCGTCAGGCAGTTTGTGTCCCTTCTGCTTTTGACAGCAGCTGACCGTCGACAATAGAACTTGCAAATGGTGCGCTATATTATGCTGCAAGAATAGCTTTTTGTTTTGTTTTTCTCCCCTTCGCATATGTAAACCAGCCCATTAATATGGTTTGGTTCTGCATATGAGCAAACCATGTGCGAGACCTGCCTTTCACCTGGCTTGAGACCTTCTCCTCCGAGTTCTGCAGAAAGTGTTCTAAATATTTATAAAACCTAATGGATTCTGAACGCCTCAGTAAATGAAGCGCTGTATAAGTCTAAAGTATTTTACATGGCCTTCTATGGAAGGTTTCAGGTAAGTGAAAGGGCCCCACCCACAGTGTGTTGTGGTGGAACGTTGCAATGTGATGTTCACAGTGCGACTGATCAAAAAAAAACTGTGTACGGCATCCCAACACACTGCATGCAGTGTGTGACAGTGAAGCATACTTTTCACTGTATGCAGCACTCCGTGTTGTGGGGGTTATTTTATCATATGTAACTGTATTGTACTTGGTTTATATATGAAATAAACAGAAATCCTTGAGGGGACAGTTCCACTAGTGCGGTGTGGATTCCCCTCAGACGAATTCGCATGCAGGAGCGAAATCGCATGCGGTTGTATGCGAATTTTACTGCGAATTCGCATAAGATTTCGCATGGATGATGCTGTGTGCGAATTTAACCATGTCAGTGCCTGTGTGCTTTTTCATTGATTTCATGCGAAATCGTATGCGAATTTACATGAAAATTCGCATACAAAACCACCATGCGAATTCCCTATTAAATGCATTGTATGCGGTATGTGCGGTGTCCGAATTCGGATGGCTCTGCTGTGCAGATTTTTCCTGCACAAGAAAATTCTCTGTTTTCCTGACAAGTGGACACAGGCTTATTTACTTTTATTGGTTATGCGAATTTGCATGCGGGGAACGCGTTAGTGGAAACGCACCCTGAGGGCTGGAACCCACAGGAGCGCTTTTGGCAGCGTTTTTTGGCAGCACTGCGATACGCTAGCAGTTTGCCAAAACGCTGGGCTAATGTTAATGGATGGGGCAACTTCCACAGGAGCGTTTGCGTTTCCCAGAAACGCAAACGCAGGACCTGCAGCATTTTGGGAGCGTTAGCGCTTCAATGTAAAGTATTGAAACGCTAGCAGAAACGCTCAGCAAAACCTAAACTGAGCGGTTTTGCTAGCGTTTTGCGGTTAAGCACACTGTAACAAAATGAAAAATAATTCACAGGACCAATCAGGATAAAAACGCAAAACGCTAGGCACCCGCTGGGGAAAAAAATACAATGTTGCAAAACACGACCAAAAACGCGCATGAATCCGCTTGCAAACCGCTCAGACAAAACGCTAGCGGTTGCGTTTTGCGTTTGCGGTTTTTCAGTGGGTTCCAGGCCTGAGTGTTTGTAGTACAATTAAGTGTGTGTGTGTGTGTGTGTGTGTGTGTGTGTGTGTGTGTGTGTGTGTGTGTGTGTGTAATACAGCTGTAAGTAGCAATGTGCTATTCAGCGGTAATTGTAATGCTAAACAGAAATGGAAAATGTAGTTATATTAAAATGCAAAATGATCAAAAGTTGATTGAGTGAAACGTTTCCATGCCCCCCCCCCCCCCCAACATTAGAGGTAATCTTGAATGTGTGTGCGCAAATTCAATTTCTTCAAAACTTTCGATCAACTGCAAGGTTTGGATTGACTTAAATTAAAATTGAACCAAAATTGTAGTGTGTGTGGCCACCTTAAGAGCCCCGTCACACTACGGCAGCCAACCTTTAGGGCAATGTGGCCTTAGAGACGCGGCACGATGCAACAGAAGTGACATTTTCGCCACATCTCTGACGCCAGGGCAAACCTACTTTACCATGTGGCAGACCAGAAGTCATGCATGTCCATGGTGACACGTTTATCTTTTATTTTTTTATTTTTTTTATTCATACCTGCTGCAAGTTTTACATGTCGTGCATGTACAGAATTAACAATATGCTTCTGCGCACGTGATTGCTTTAGCCACAGAAAGTGAGCCATCACTTCCTGCTTTGCCGGTTGCCAGACAGGGATTACCGCCTACTAATGTGGTAATCCCCAAAGGCCTGTTTTTTGGCCATAGCCAATTTACAACGTGAAACCAGCCTAAGACCTGGAACCCACTACAAAGCGCTATCGCTAATCGGAATTGTTAGCGTTTTTAATTAGTGATTTCATGAGCGTTTTTCTGGTGATTTTGGTAGCCATTTTAAAAAGTCTAAGCTTTTTGCAAGCGATTGTGTAGCAATTTTAATTCACTGGTCCTTTCAATTTTGGCCTATCCATTAACATTAGCTGAACGTTTAGGGAAATGGCAAGCATTTTGAAAAGCTTCTTAAAATGCTCAAAATCACTCTAGTGCGTTCCAGCCCTTAGATTTTGCTCATTATAATAATGTTCAGAGGCACTGAAGCAGGATTGTAAAAGACTCAGATTTGTGCAGACTTCTGGAAAAAGCACTGGCCACATTACATGGACTACTAGGAGATGGATGTTTTATGATCTTTTTGTGACAACTGGAATGTGTTTTTTTTTTTTTTTTTTTTTTTTTAAATATGTAAAGGAAAGACAGAGAGCGCACACTCTATAAGGGCTGGAACCCATGAGCGGTTTTGTGAGCATTTCTGGAGCGATTCAAAACTCTAGCGTTTTGCCAAAACGCTTAGCTAATGTTGATGGATGGGGCAACTTCCACTAGAGCGTTTGTGATTCCTCAGCATTTTGGGAGCGTTAGCGCTTCAATGTAAAGTATACAAACGCTGGCGTAATCGCTCATCAAAACCTGCATGGAGAGATTTTGCTAGCGTTTTAACGTTGCCACACACTGTAACAGAATTAAAATTGAAAGGACCAATCAGACTTTAAAACGCTAATCGCTACACAACCGCTGGCAAATGGACACACTTTGTAAAATCACTGCCTAAAACGCTCATGAAACTGCTGACAAACTGCTCATACAAAATGCTAGCGCTTGCGATTAGCGATAGCGTTTTGCAGTGGGTTCCAGGCCTTACTCCATAATTGATCAAGCTAAAAAGCCACTCATGGACATGTCTTGCCACCTCTGATGGCTGGTGTGCCCATACAGGTGAATCAGCTGATGGGCTTTGTACCACTGTACCAGGCCCGGAAGCCACTGCAGAACCTCTTTGGCCCAGTGCACACCAAAACCGCTAGCAGATCATCAAAACGCTAGCGGTTTTGGGAGCAGAGAGACGATATTTGGCCGGGTGCACACCGTGCGGATTTTGTATGCGATCTGCCGGCCGCATCAGCCAGTGAAAACGCTTGGCTATTGTATTTCAATGTGTGGTGCACACCGGCGGTTTGAGGTTTTTAGCAAACCGCAAACGTGCAGCAGGAGGCACGTTTGCGGTTTGTAAAAACCTCAAACCGCCAGTGTGCACTAGGCCATTGAAATACATTAGCCAAGCGGATTTGCAGGCGGATCGCATCCAAATCCGCTCAGTGTGCCCCAGGCCTGACAGAGTGATTCTAGGCATGTTTAGAGAGGTTTTCTAAACATACCTAGAGGTTTCTGGAGCATTTTTGTGTAGCAAATTTCATATATTGTTACAGTAAAGCTGTTACTGAACAGCTTCTGTAACAAATTCCTGGAAAACCACTCTGATCTAGCGTTTTTCGGCAGAAACGCCTCAAATCTAAAAAATGCTGCAGCCCCCAAGTTTGCATTTGTGGAAAAAATGAACCTCTCTGGTGTGCACCAGCCCCTTGAAATACATTCCCCAAGCAGTTTTCAAACCACTAGTGTTTTTAAAAACGCTCCAGAACTGCTCTGGTGTGCACCAGACCTTTCTTTTAGTTCTTGGTCCTACTTGAGCAGCACTTCACCTGACCTTCCCGCAGCTCACCTACACTTTTTTTTTTTTTTTTTTTATCGCACTCTGACCGCTATTCTTTGGATCTTCCAAGTATGGCACCTACCATTCCTTTTTCAAATTTGGAGCGGTTACTGCACATTTATGTATTTTATAGTTTATCTGTATGGAGAGGCAGCTCGTAAAGAAAGCAGAAGATCGCTTCCAGCTGTGAGGGCCGGAGAGTATGAAGCACTTCCCACCAAGGTAGAGCTATTTAACGTGTGTGTGTGTGTAAAGGCATTTTACTGGAATAAATGTCAAGTTACCAAACCTGGTAGCTGAAAACAGACAGATTAAAGTGTTCAATATGCTGTCTAGCCTGCCTGACAAGTTTCCTTGGCTGTCCTGTCACTGTCTGGGTAACATTTGACAGAGCTGTGGGCCAGTCCAGCCTGAAATAAACTTTCTACAGCGAACAAAACTAGTATGGCAGCACTAGTCTCTCAAACAACCACATTTACACTTTCTGACCCTTTATATTCATCCCTCTTCCATATGGAACATCCATGTTCCTCCACAGGGCAGCAGCTCCCCTCTTCTGTGTGTTGCTTTCCTCCATATACAGCAACCCATTTTGCAGTAGCTGGCCTGGGCCTTTGTGGCCCTTCCAGCAATCCAGTCCTGTTTAAAATATATTTTGTAAGGGGAGTCATGGAAGCTGTCTTTCTCAAACACCTTTGCCAGAACTGGACCTTTTAATTTAGATATGATCTGCTCATCAAGACTAAAGCAAGTCAATAAGATGCACATTGGCTCAGTTGCATGCCACTTGCAAGCATACCCAGATTATGCAGTAATGCAGTATGCGCAGATTTTGTCTGTTCCACCTACATGTAAGCCCAGAATATTTGCATCTATGACAATCCTAGTCTGTCCTTAATCCTCACCCTACATTAAGATTTTTTTTTTTTATTTTTTTTTTTCCCTTGAGGCCCATTTCATACTTGCTCGCTGCATCACCCTGTGTTGCACTTCCCCCACCACAAGGGCCACGCAAGTCAATGAAGACTTGCACACTTAACGTGACGCGGTGTGCCAGAAGTATCCACACCGCCACATTCGCAATGCAAAGTCTGCAGCATGATCTGTGCCTACCACGGGGATTATGCAGCAAAGTAAGTCAATGGGTGGCGCAGTAAGTGTAAACAATGGGAGCCGAGTGTGGCAGACTGCTAGGAATCCTGACGTACTTCCTGCCCAGGATGAAGCTGAGCTGGGACCAGCGCTATGTACATGACCCTGTGGTTTCTGTGGTGCGAGACATGAAGTGTGAAACCGGCCTCAAAGTACTCTTGCTTGGAGAACAAGGGGAAACTTCACTGCTGACAAGGGAAATGCTCTTTATTTTGAGGTTTGTCTGCCATGCTGAGCTGACTGGGATTCTGAAGAGAAAATAAACTTCTGAGATAATGCATTGTATGTGTAGTACAGCTAAGAAAGGAAACATTAATAGCAAAGAAACAAGTGTGTGTATGTGTATGTGTAGGACGTGTATGTGTAGGACGTGTATGTGTAGGACGTGTATGTGTAGGACGTGTATGTGTAGGACGTGTATGTGTAGGACGTGTATGTGTAGGACGTGTATGTGTAGGACGTGTATGTGTAGGACGTGTATGTGTAGGACGTGTATGTGTAGGACGTGTATGTGTAGGACGTGTATGTGTAGGACGTGTATATGTATATGTATATGTATATGTGTATGTATATGTGTATGTATATATATATATATATATATATATATATATATATATATATATATATATATATATATATATATATATATATATATATATATATATATATATATATATATATATATATATATATATTCAGTACAGGAAGAGTTTCAGTTATCGATGTAAAAGAGCTTCTCGTAGCTCCATGACCCAAACTGGGATTTGTGTTCTGGAGCACTATACATCAAAGAAACATTTAGGGCTCTTTCACATCAGAGCTGGCGTTGGAGAACTTTCTACATTGTTCCTCTGTTGCATTCTGGGACTGATTGCCTGCATTGACGTTTTAAAAAACGCGCATAGCGTGCGTTTCACATTGACATTGTGAAACGCACAATACCTTCCATTATTGGCAAATCGCCCAGAAAATGGTAGACAGCACTTTTAGTGGGCGTATCGGAATCGAACCGCTCATATGTGAACACTCTCATAGGGAATCATTGCACAACTGCTTTTTAAGGTGATTGCTGAAATTGCCAGCGTTTAAAGGGAACCAGAGACGAAGCACCCTTGTGTATTTTACCATAGAAATCAGTGGGAACATTAGAGAAAACATTTACCATGCTCTCTGTTCCATCCTCACTGCTAAAAGTGTCTGTTATCTAGCTGAGATAAGAATCCCGGACTGAGCATTGATTCTGGCTTTGCTATAATGACTCAGCTATAATGATTCCTGAGCAAAGCCAGCAGGGGGCAGGCTTGGACTTGAAGACAGCAAAGAACACAGTCTCAGCTATAATTATTCTGTAGCAAAGCCAGACCGACTGCTTAGTCGGGATTCTTATCTTAGAGGTGATAACAGGCAAATTAAACAGAGAACAATGTAACAAAGAGCAGATTAGGTGTTTACTGTCATGTTCCCACTGATTTATAAGGTAAAATACATGAGGTTGCTTCATCTCTGGTTCTCTTTAATTTCCCCAGGTTTTCTGTGCAAAAAGTGATCCAATTTTTCAGAACTTCTTTTTTTTTTTTTTTTTCTGTAATTTGCCAAAATGTGTCAAGCAAGGATCTAGTATACAGTGCAGGAGAGTATTAACCTGTATGCACCTCAATACTGTTCACAGCTTGTTTTGTATTGATCTGTATAGCCAGCCCATCAATACCGTTAGGGAGTTTAAAAAACAAAAAAAAAAAAAACGCCATAGGTGTGAACAAGCCTTCGCAGACCGCTTCAGATGAGGTTTTTACTTCAGAGAAGTTCAAATGGTCTTTAGCTCTGCAAACCACACTATAACACAGAACAAACTGCAAATATGACAAAAAAGCTATAGAACTGAAAATAAAAATAAGATTGCTTACTTTGCTACTAATCTATTCCTTATCCCTACTACACATACAATTAATTCTATTATAAGGTGCGTTCGCTTTTTTTTAATGTTTTTTTTTTTTTTTTTTTTTTTTCCACTTCAGTGTCCCTTTAATACTCTAAATCTTCCATATTTCACATGGAACAATTTCTTCAGAGCAGCTGTTCTTGCCGTCCTGTGACTTTTGTGATCTGCAATGCTATCATTTTGGAAATCTGGAAATACAGAGGATCATGATTACAAGATGACCAGGAGAGATTTTTTTTTCAGATGGTGACTGGCAGGCCCGACCCTAGACTTTTTGCCGTCTGAGGCAATCTTTAAAGAAATCGCCGCCCCCCCCCAAGCCGTGGGTGTGGGGGACCGCCCGAGCTGAAGGGGGTATTGGGCCTAGCGGCGGGGAGGGGGGGTCAGACCCCCCCCCCCCCCCCTCCCTCACCTGGGTCCCCGTCTTCTGCTCCCCTCCAGCTTTAAAAAGTTACGTTGCTTCCTGCAGCTATTGTAAGAGGCAACGGGTGGGGATCACTCACCTCTTCCTCGTTCCAGCCTGCGCTCCACTGACGTCACTTCCTGCTACGCTGCCCAGGAAGTGACATCAGTGGAGCGCACAATGGAACGAGGAAGCGGTGAGTGATCCCCGCCCGTTGCCTCTTACAATAGCTGCAGGCAGCAACGTAACTTTTTAAAGCTGGAGGGGAGAGGAGGACGGGGGACCCGCCGCTAGGCCCAATACCTCCTTCCTGCCCGCTATCCCCTCCAGCTCGGGCGGCCCCCCACGGACGGGCGGGTGCCGCCCCCCAGAAGTGCCGCCTGAGGCAAAAAGTTTCACCCCGCCCATGGTGACTGGCAATGCCTGTTCACTTACGTAGATGGTGGTTGTTTTTTTTTTTTCTCTCCTTGCTTTCAAAGATGTAATGAGGTTTATAAATATTTGACAAGTTTTATTGCCTTCCTCAGGACTCCCCATACATTATTCTGATAAATTAATTTTGAATTGTCACTGCAAATGTTTCCCCAATCTGGTCCACTTTTGCTTTTGACAAAAGGAGGATGATTCATGAGGATGATATTCCCCAAATAGAGCTTCTTTTATTGATCGCTGTATCCAAATCCAATTTCATACCTGACGTGTTTTGAACAACACTAGTCATTAAAGTTCATACTTGTCTGTTAGGCCCAGTGCACACTGGGCGGATCCGCCGGCCGCATCCGCTTGAAAATCCGCGTGGCTAATGTATCTCTATGGGCTGGTGCACACCGGCGGTTTGAGGTTTTTAGCAAGCCGCAAACGTGCCTCTTGCTGCACGTTTGCAGTTTGCTTAAAACCTCAAACCGCTGGTGTGCACCAGCCCATAGAGATACATTAGCCACGCGGATGCGGCCGGCGGATCACATACAAAATCCGCTCGGTGTGCACCCGGAAAATATCGTCTCTCTGCTCCCAAAACCACTAGCGTTTTGGCGATCTGCTAGCGGTTTTGGTGTGCACTGGGCCTTAAGCCCCATACAACTTCTGTTGTGAAACAACTAAAAGTCGTTTGCTATTCAAACAGCTGATAAGTTAATCCAACAGTTGGATTGACTTCTTACCAGTCTTTTCAGCTTTTTGAACAATAGCAAAAAATTTTGTTGTTGTTTCAAAAGCTGTTTGACAATTGTGCTGCATAAATGGGGCTTAACAGACAAGTTTGGCAGATAGTTGGTAGGTGTGTAATGAACCTTTTAGTCAAAGCTTTTGTTATTGAGTTGTTGCATGTTTGTCTAATTTTGTAGTTAGAAAACCCAGAATGGTGCCCGGATTATGGGGATCCCATCTTTGTTCCAAGCTGGGGGGCCACAGTAACTGGTGCCCGTAAGTTTCTCATTGCGTATAACATCAATCTGCTGAGCACCAAAGAACTGGCTCACCGTATTGCTCTGAACATCCGAGAAGGAGGCCGTGGAAAAGGACAGGTGAGAAATGCTAATCTATGACACTTCTGAATACTTTACAACTTTAGTTCTGAGGCCCAGTGCACACCAAAACCGCTAGCAGATCTGCAAAATGCTAGCAGTTTTTGGAGCTGATTTCAGAGCAATTCTAGGCATGTTTAGAGACGTTTTCTAAACATGCCTAGAATTTTTGGGAGCGTTTTTGTGTAGCAGATTAATAATACTGTTACAGTAAAAGCTGTTACTGAACAGCTTCTGTAACCAAAAGCCTGGAAAACTGCTCTGATGTAGCGTTTCCAGAACGGTTTGCGTTTTTCCTATACTTAAAATTGAGGCAGGAACGCTTCTGCAAACCGCAAATGTGCAGCAGGAGGCACGTTTGCGGTTTGCTAAAAAACGCTGGTGTGCACCATCTTATTGAAATTGGCCAAGCGTTTTCACAGATGGATGCGGCTGGCGGATCGCTGCTAAAACTGCTCGTTGTGCACTGGGCCTGATTTTAGTTTTAAAGTAGGGCTATTTGGGGTCAGGAATCGCAGTAGATCTAAAAAATAAAAACCTTTAAAAGTGAACCAGATGTTCAGGAAAACTGCAGAATAAATGGTCACCGCATTTTGAAGCAGATCACTGCAAAACTAGCACATTTTAAACACAATCGCTGCATTTCAGTTTTGAGTTATTCATACCTGGAACCCACAAGAGCGGTTTTAGAGCACTTCTGGAGTGATTCAAAACGCTAGTGTTTTGGCAGAACGCTCAGCTAATGTTAATGGATGGGGCAACTTCCACTGGAGCGATTGCGCTTCCTGAAATCGCAAGTGCAGGACATGCAGCATTTTGGGAGCGTTAGGCGTAATCGCTCATCAAAACCTGCACGGAGCGATTTTGCTAGCATTTTAAAGTTACTGCACACTAACAAAAATTGAATTGAACGGACCAATCAGACTTTAAAACGCTAATCGCTACACAACCGCTGGCAAATTGCTACACTTTTTAAAAACGGTCCCTAAAAGACTCATGCAATCCCTTACAAACTGCTCATACAAAACGCTAGCGATTGCCATTTGCAGTGGGTTCCAGGCCTGGCAGTGTTACAAAAAATAAATAAATAAATAAAATAACCCTGCACTGCTTTTCCGCACAACACATGCATTTCCTCATACAATCACTGGCTACTGTTAGAGCAATAAATGAGTGTGTTTAAGATGCACACGAAAGGCTTGCGGGGAACAATCTGCGGTTCCCACAGATCCCTCTCTGATTGTTGAAAAGGTAAAATTACTTCACAATTAAAAAATGTATTTCAATTTTATCAATGTACTGTATATGCTCCTTGATTAGCTAATGTTTAAAAAGAACCTGATCAGGAGCCCCTTTTCTTCTTGCGTTGATCAGCATGAAGATGTTTAACCAAGTAAGGATGGTACCCACTAGCATGTTTTGGAACTGCTGACAATCGTTGGCAGTGGCGTTCCTACCATTGGGCACAGGGGGGCTTGGCGCCCCGGTTGACTGACAGCCGGGGGGGGTTTTGCCACGACCCCCATAGTTGCAGTCTTGCAGAGCAGGAGGGGAAGAACAGCGCTACAAGGAGGGGTGACAGGGACAGCAGCAGAGAGGGGGTACATATCCTCCCCTCCTCCTGCCTCTTTTTTCTAGTGATGTCGCGAACCTCCGATTTTCGGTTCGCGAACACAGTTTGCGAACTTCCGCAAAAGGTTCGGTTCGCAGAAAAGTTTGCGAACCGCAATAGACTTCAATGAGGAGGCGAACTTTGAAAAATGGAACAAATTATGCTGGCCACAAAAGTGATGGAAAACATGTTTTCAAGGGGTCTAACACCTGAAGGGTGGCATGGCGGAGTGGGATACATGCCCAAAGTTGCAGGGAAAAATCTGGATTTGACGCAAAGCAGTGTTTTTAAAGGGACACTTGAGTCAAACAAAAAAAATGCCTTTTACTCACCTAGGGCTTCCAATAGCGAGTGATTCTTCGTGTTCCTGGCCCCAATAGCGCCATCTATGCTGCTATAGCATATATCATATACCGTATAGCAGGGTGCTAATGTGTCTGGGAACGCAAAGAATCACTCGCGCCACCAGCCTGTCAGCTCCTGTCACGGAAACAGGAAGTGGCTGCCGGCGGGGCCAGGAGGATCGGAGGGAGACGGCAAGGGCACCGGACAGCTGCAGGGGGCTATTGGAAGCCCTAGGTGAGTAAAACTTTTTTTTTTTTTTTTTTTTTTTTTTTTTTTTTTTTTTGACTTGAGTGTCCCTTTTTAAGGGCAGAAATCACATTCAATGCTAAATTGCAGGCCTAAAGTGCTTTCAAACCTCTTGCATGTGTATACATCAATCAGGGAGTGTAATTAGAGTACTGCTTCACACTGACACACCAAACTCACTGTGTAACGCACCGCAAACAGCTGTTTGCGTAGTGACGGCCGTGCTGGACTGGTGCGCACCATGGCGAGAGTGTAGGCCGTGGTGGGTTTTCAAGCCCATATGGTCGCCGGGCTGTGGTAGCTCAATGATAGAACAACAGTGACTGTCCAGCTGATCAAATTTGGGTTGACCACAATGAAGCAACGACCTTATTATCTTTGGTGTGCCACCCCCACCTGAGACACTCAAATAGCTGGTGGTCATTGCTTCATTGTGATACGCAAGCCCCTTCACCGCGGCAAGGTAATGATCATGAAGGGGGATGGGCACATGTACATGCGGGTTTTTTTTTTGTGTGTGTTTTTTTTTTTTTGTTGTTGTTGTTGTTGTAGTTGTTGTTGCAGCCGCCTGCAGTGCAGCCAGAAAAATTAGGCAGGCATGTACACGCACCAGAAAAATTAGTATAGCGGCGGCCTTAAAAATTCAGGAATCCGCCTGGAGTCCTGGACCCTGTTGGTGGTGGCGCCGGCGGAGAAGGCAGTCAAGCGGCCTGCAGGCAGAGATGCTGTGTGTGGGGACTGACTTAGCCTTCGGTCGTGCAGTAGCCCTCCGGGATCCATGACTCCTTCATTTTGATAAAGGTCAGGTACTGAACACAGTCATCATGACTTCTCTTCTCAGTGACAATGCCTCCAGCTGCACTGAAGGTCCTTTCTGACAGGACGCTTGCGGCAGGGCAAGAGAGAAGTTGTATGGCAAATTGGGACAGCTCTGGCCACAGGTCAAGCCTGCGCAGCCAGTAGTCCAAAGGTTCATCGTCGCTGCTCGCAGTGTCTACATCCACACTCAAGGCCAGGTAGTCGGCTGCCGGTCCAGGCGTTGGTGGAGGGTGGATCCGGAAGGACTATGGCGATGCATTGGACTAAAGAATGTCCGCATGTCCGACCTCACCCTGAGATCACTGGAGCGTCCTGTCCGTGCCTGCGTGGACTTGGGAGGAGGAGGATTACTGCCAGTGGTACCTTGATTGCGTTGTGCTGTCACATCACCCTTAAACGCATTGTAAAGCATCATTGACAGCTTGTGCTGCATCCTTTCTGCCTTCTGTTGAGTTGGTAACAGGACCGCCACTTTGTGCCTATACCGAGGGTCTAGTAGTGTGGCCACCCAGTACAGGTCATTCGCCTTGAGTTTTCTGATACGGGGGTCCCTCAACAGGCTGAACAACATGAAAGAGGCCATCTGCACAAAGCTGGATGCAGACGTACTCTCCATCTCCTCTTGCTCTTCCCCAATGACGGCACGCAACTCCTCTTTAGAGTTGGGCCGAACCTCCGATTTTAGGTTCGCGAACCTGGTTCGCGAACTTCCGCGGAAGGTTCGGTTCGCGTTAAAGTTCGCGAACCGCAATAGACTTCAATGGGGATGCGAACTTTGAAAAAAAAAAATAATTATGCTGGCCACAAAAGTGATGGAAAAGAGGTTTCAAGGGGTCTAACACCTGGAGGGGGGCATGGCGGAGTGGGATACATGCCAAAAGTCCCGGGGAAAAATCTGGATTTGACGCAAAGCAGCGTTTTAAGGGCAGAAATCGCATTGAATGCTAAATGACAGGCCTAAAGTGCTTTCAAACATCTTGCATGTGTATACATCAATCAGGTAGTGTAATTAAGGTACTGCTTCACACTGACACACCAAACTCACCGAGTAACGCACCGCAAACAGCTGTTTGTGTAGTGATGGCTGTGCTGGACTGGTGCGCACCATGGCGAGAGTGCAGGTTTTGGTGGCTTTACAGCCCATATGGTCGCCTGGCTGATGTAGCTGAATGACAGAACAGTGACTGTCCAGCTGATCAAATTTGGTCTGACCACAATGAGGCAACGACCTTATTATCTTTTGTGTGCCCCCCGAGACACTCATCTAGGCGCCGGTCATTGCTTCATTGTGATACGCAAGCCCCTTCACCACGGCAAGGTAATGATCACGAAGGGGAATGGGCGCATGTACATGCCTTTTCTTTTGTTGTTGCAGCTGCCCGCAGTGCAGCCAGAAAAATTAGGCAGTCATGTACACGCACCAGAAAAATTATTACAGCGGCCGCTGCTAGCAGCGGCCTAAAAAATTCAGCAATCCGCCTGGAGTCCCGGACCCTGTTGGTGGTGGCGGAGAAGGTAGTCAAGCGGCCTGCAGGCAGACATGCTGTGTGGAGGGACTGGGAGCGACTTAGTCTTCTTGGGGCAGGCCAGGCAGCCAGTCACACGGCGTGCAGGCAGAGATGCTGTGTGTGCGGGGACTGACTTAGTCTTGGGGCGGGCAGCAGCCCTCCGGGATCCATGCCTCATTCATTTTGATAAAGGTGAGGTACTTAACACTTTTGTGACTTAGGCGACTTCTCTTCTCTGTGACAATGCCTCCAGCTGCGCTGAAGGTCCTTTCTGACAGGACGCTTGCGGCAGGGCAGGAGAGAAGTTGGATGGCAAATTGGGACAGCTCTGGCCACAGGTCAAGCCTGCGCACCCAGTAGTTCAAGGGTTCCTCATCGCTGTTCACAGCAGTGTCTACATCCACACTTAAGGCCAGGTAGTCGGCTACCTGCCGTTCCAGGCATTGGTGGAGGGTGGATCCGGAAGGGCTACGGCGAGGCGTTGGACTAAAGAACGTCCGCATGTCCGACATCACCATGAGATCGCTGGAGCGTCCTGTCTTTGACTGCGTGGACACGGGAGGAGGATTAGTGGCAGTGGTACCTTGCTGGCGTTGTGCCGTCACATCACCCTTAAAGGCATTGTAAAGCATAGTTGACAGCTGGTTCTGCATGTGCTGCATCCTATCCACCGTCCGGTGAGTTGGTAACAGGTCCGCCACTTTGTGCCTGTACCGAGGGTCTAGTAGTGTGGCCACCCAGTACAGCTCATTCCCCTTGAGGTTTTTTATACGGGGGTCCCTCAACAGGCAGGACAGCATAAAAGACGACATCTGCACAAAGTGGGATCCAGTACCCTCCATCTCCTCTTGCTCTTCCTCAGTGACGTCAGGTAAGTCAACCTCCTCCCCCCCCCCCCCCCCCCCCCCCCCCAGCCGCGAACAATACCACGGGAAGGTTGAGCAGCACAAGCCGCTTGCGATGCCTGCTGAGGTTGTTCTCCTGCCGCTGTCCCCTCCTCCTCCTCCTCCCCCAAAGAAACACCTTGCTCATCATCCTCTGAGTCTGACTCGTCTTCTGCACACGACTTCTCTTCTTCCTCCTCCTCCCCCCTCTGTGCTGCCGCAGGTGTTGAGGAAACAGCTAGGTCTGATGAAAATTGGTCCCATGCCTGTTCCTGCCGTAACGGTTCCTGGTCACGCTCATTCACAGCTTCATCCGCCACTCTACGCACAGCACGCTCCAAGAAGTAAGCGTAGGGAATTAAGTCGCTGATGGTGCCCTCACTGCGGCTCACCAGGTTGGTCACCTCCTTAAACGGCCGCATGAGCCTGCATGCATTTTCCATCAGTGTCCAGTTGTCGGGCCAGAACATCCCCATCTTCCCAGACTGTTTCATTCTACTGTAGTTGTAGAGGTAGTGGGTCACGGCTTTCTTCTGTTCTAGCAGGCGGAAGAACATGAGCAGGGTCGAGTTCCAGCGAGTCGGGCTATCGCAAATGAGGCGTCTCACCGGCATGTTGTTTTTGCGCTGAATTTCCGCAAAGCGTGCCATGGCTGTGTAAGACCGCCTCAAATGCCCACAGAACTTCCTGGCCTGCTTCAGGACATTCGCTAAGCCAGGGTACTTTGCCACAAATCTTTGAACCACTAGATTCATGACATGTGCCATGCAGGGTATGTGTGTCAGCTTCCCCATATGCAAAGCGGCAAGCAGATTGCTGCCGTTGTCGCACACCACGTTGCCTATCTCCAGGTGGTGCGGGGTCAGCCACTCATCCACCTGTTTCTTAAGAGCAGCCAGGAGAGCTGCTCCAGTGTGACTCTCCGCTTTGAGACAAGACATGTCTAAGATGGCGTGACACCGTCTTACCTGGCATGCAGCATAGGCCCTGCGGAGCTGGGGCTGTGTAGCTGGAGAGAACTGCCACTCAGCCAAGGAGGAGGAAGACAGCGAAGAGCATGTAGCAGGAGGAGAGGAGGTGGCAGGAGGCCTGCCTGCAAGCCATGGAGGTGTCACAATTTGGTCCGCTGCGCCCTGCTTGCCATCGTTCACCACCAGGTTCACCCAATGGGCTGTGTAGGTAATGTAGCGGCCCTGCCCGTGCTTGGCAGACCAGGCATCCGTGGTCAGGTGTACCCTTGACCCAACGCTCTTCGCAAGAGATGACACCACTTGCCTTTCAACTTCACGGTGCAGTTGGGGTATGGCCTTTCTCGAAAAATAAGTGCGGTCTGGCATCTTCCACTGCGGTGTTCCGATGGCCACAAATTTACGGAAGGCCTCAGAGTCCACCAGCCGGTATGGTAACAGCTGTCGAGCTAACAGTTCCGCCACGCCAGCTGTCAGACGCCGGGCAAGGGGGTGACTGGCCGAAATTGGCTTCTTCCGCTCAAACATTTCCTTCACGGACACCTGACTGCTGCTGTGGGCAGAGGAGCAGGAACCGCTCAAGGGCAGAGGCGGAGTGGAGGAGGGTGCCTGTGAAGGTGGAAGGGAGAAAGCGGCAGAAGCAGATAATGCACCTGATGGAGGAGGAAGAGGAGAAGGAGGGTGGCTTTGCTTTTGTGTGCTGCTGCTGCTTTTGCTCAGGTGGCCATCCCATTGCTGTTTATGCCTTTTCTCCAGGTGCCTTCGTAAGGCACTTGTCCCTACGTGAGTGTTGGCCTTTCCACGGCTCAATTTTTGTTGGCAGAGCGAACAGATGGCTTTGGTCCGATCTGAGGCACACACATTAAAAAATTTCCACACCGCTGAGCCACCCTGGGATGTGGGCACTATGGGGACCTCAGCAGCTGATGCTGAAGGGCAAGTTGGCTGGCTGTACATAGGTGGCGATACATGGTGCCGGACTCTGCCACCAGCTGTTTCTGACGAAGAGCTGCCCCAGCTTCTTTCAGCAACTTCTCTCCTCCTACTACTCTGACTCCCCCTCTGAACTGTCCCCCTCTTCATCTCCTCTATTGGGAACATACAGAGGATCCCTATCATCGTCATCATCGTAATCATCCTGCCCAGCTCCGCTTGCCTCAGACAAATCCAAACATGCACCATCAGTAGGTCCTTCATCCTCCTTACACGTTACATCCATAGTGTTGCCAGGTAACTCAAATATATGAGCTGGTGAAAATTCATCTGGCTGTAACAACAATGGCTGTGCATCAGTGATTTCAACACTAAATAATTCTTGCGAAGTGTCAAATGCAGCGGAAGTGGTGCTAGTAGTAGCGCTGGTGGCTGAGCAAGATGAGGTGTTGTGTCGCTAAATACTCAACCACGTCCTGACAATCTTGGGAGGTGATTGGACGTGCCTTCTTCCGAGCACTGTACTGTGGGCCAGGTCCACACGAAATTACATTTACACGACCTCGCGCAGATCTGCCGGGTGGCCTACCTCTGGCTCTGGCACTACCTCTTCCTCTACCTGTTTTGTCCATATCGGGTATGCACGGAGTGGTATATCACACTGCGTGCACTCACGTAGGTAGGTGGGTTCACTTAACTGCACAGGTATGCGCACTGATGCGGTGGGTTCACTGAACAGAACAGGTATACAGTGGCGGGTTCACAGAACAGGTATGCAGTGGCAGGTTCACTGAACACAACAGGTATGCAGTGGCAGGTTCACTGAACACAACAGGTATGCAGTGGCGGGTTCACTGAACAGGTATACAGTGGCGGGTCCACTGAACTGAACAGGTATGCAGTGCACTGGTGCACGGAAGGGGGTATTCCGGGTGTCTGGAACCCCCCCTGCACCGACCGGAAGTGGGGCTGCCGTTTATTCAGCCATCCATTGGGCATCACCTCCTGAGAATGAGCAGTAGCAGCAGCCACGGTTATAGCGCAGCTGGCTGCCGCCTGCTCATGTGTGTGCAGGCCGGCGAGGGACAGACTCTGACTGGCAGTATGAGAGTGGGCTGTGGTGGTGCACAGATACATTACCTCTCGGCGGCGGTGATGGCGTCCCAGGTCTCCATGGCTACCTTCATCCTGGCTCTGACGTGACATCACCACGCCATCCAGCCGCAGCAGTCGCTCTCCTCCCCCTGAAGGCCATTGGACAACACGTCAGAGTATGTGTCCATGTGGAGAGAGAGGAGTACTGCTGCTGGATGAATTCTCTCGAGTCACTGACTGGATAAGGGAAATGCAGCCAGGGCTCACTAGTTAGAGGCAGGGTGGGGGATGTTTGGAAGCCAGCCAGCCATTCCATATGTGAGAGGGAGAGAGGGGGGGTTGTGTTGCCCAGCCCCATCTACACCATACGATTTGTCATGCGATCGATATGCGATCACTGATCAAATTGATAAAATCCAACATGCCTCATCAGGTTTCAATTCGATTTGCATTGATAACGAACGCATATCGAATCAAACCCTGATCTAACATGTTGGATTTTATTGATTTGATCAGCGATCACATATCGATCACATGAAAAATCGTATGTGAGAGGGAGAGAGGGGGGGTTGTGTTGCCCACCGCACAGCAATGTAAAACCCCATCTACACCATACGATTTTTCATGCGATTCATATACGATCGCTAATCAAATTGATAAAATACAACATGGCCGATCCGGATTCCATTCGATTTGCATTGATAACAAAAGCAAATCGAATCGAATCCTGATCTAACATGTTGGACTTTATCGATTCGATCAGCGATCGCATATTGATCACATGAAAAATTATATGGTGTAAACCTTTCAGGAACCCCCCCCCCCCCCCTTAAAAATCATGGATTTGCCCCTGCAGTGGCGGGTTCACTGAACAGGTATACAGTGGCGGGTCCACTGAACAGAACAGGTATACAGTGGCGGGTTCACTAAACAGAACAGGTATACAGTGGCGGGTTCACTAAACAGAACAGGTATACAGTGGCGGGTTCACTAAACAGAACAGGTATACAGTGGCGGGTTCACTAAACAGAACAGGTATGCAGTGGTGGGTTCACAGCACAGGTATGCAGTGGTGGGTTCACAGCACAGGTATGCAGTGGTGGGTTCACAGAACAGGTATGCACTGGTGGGTTCACAGAACAGGTATGCAGTGGTGGGTTCACAGCACAGGTATGCAGTGGTGGGTTCAATGAACAGGTATACAGTGGCGGGTCCACTGAACAGAACAGGTATGCAGTGGCAGGTTCACTGAACAGGTATGCAGTGGTGGGTTCACAGCACAGGTATGCACTGGTGGGTTCACAGAACAGGTATGCAGTGGTGGGTTCACAGCACAGGTATGCAGTGGTGGGTTCAATGAACAGGTATACAGTGGCGGGTCCACTGAACAGAACAGGTATGCAGTGGCAGGTTCACTGAACAGGTATGCAGTGGCGGGTTCACTGAACAGGTATGCAGTGGTGGGTTCACAGCACAGGTATGCAGTGGTGGGTTCACAGCACAGGTATGCAGTGGTGGGTTCACAGCACAGGTATGCAGTGGTGGGTTCACAGCACAGGTATGCAGTGGTGGGTTCACAGCACAGGTATGCAGTGGTGGGTTCACTGAACAGGTATGCAGTGGTGGGTTCACTGAACAGGTATGCAGTGGTGGGTTCACTGAACAGGTATGCAGTGGTGGGTTCACAGCACAGGTATGCAGTGGTGGGTTCACAGCACAGGTATGCAGTGGTGGGTTCACAGAACAGGTATGCAGCCAGACAGGAACAAGTTAAGCCTAACTAATCTTTCCCTGAGACAGTCTGCAGCAGCTCGCCCTACTCTCACTAACGCAGGCAGCACACGAGTGACCGTAATGGCCGCCGCTGCCTGCCTTATATAAGGGGGGGTGGGGCTCCAGGGGCTAGTGTAGCCTAATTGGCTACACTGGGCCTGCTGACTGTGATGTAGAGGGTCAAAGTTGACCCTCCATGTGCATTATGGGGCGAACCGAACTTCCGCAAAGGTTCGCCTGCGGGACGCGAACGCGAACCACTGAAGTTCGCATGGAACCGTTCGCAGGCGAACAGTTCGGCCCAACTCTACTCCTCTTCCACCCCCCCAGCCACGAACAATACCACGGGCACGTGGAGCAGCAGAAGCCCCCTGTGACGGCTGCTGCGGCTGTTCTTCTTCCGCCGCCTCTTCCTCCTCCACAGAAACATCATCCTCCTTCATCCATTATCCTTCATCCTTCATCCATCATCATCCATCATCATCATCCTCATCATCATCCTTCATCATCATTCATCCTTCATCATCCTTCATTATCCGAGTCTGACATTTCTCCTTCCCCACACAACTCCCCTTCTTCCTCCTTCTCCCTATCTGTGCTGCCGCAGGTGTTGAGGAAGCACCTGGTTCGAATGAAAATTGCTCCCACGACTCCTCCTGCCGTAACTGTTCTCGTTCACGCTCCTCAACAGCTGTATCCACCACTCTACGCACGGCACGCTCCAGGAAGTAAGTGTAGGGGATCCAGTCACTGATGGTGCCCTCAGCGCGACTCACCAGTTTGGTCACCTCCTCAAACGGCTGCATGATCCTGCATGCATTTTGCATCAGTGTCCAGTTTTTGGGCCACAACATCCCCATCTTCCCAGATTGTGTCCTTGTACTGTAATTATACAGGTACTGGGTGACGGCTTTCTCCTGGTCTAGCAGGCGAGAGAACCTCAGCAGGGTGGAAATCCAGCAAGTCGGGCTATCGTAAATCAGGCGTCTCACCGGCAAGTTGTTTCTACGTTGAATGTCCGCAAAGCGTGCCATGGCCGTGTAAGACCGCCTGAAATGCCCACACAACTTCCTGGCCTGCTTCAGGACGTCCTCTAAGCCTGGGTACTTTGAGACAAATCTTTGCACGACCAGATTCAGCACATGTGCCATGCAGGGTACATGTGTCAGCTTTCCCAAATTCAAAGCGGAAAGGAGATTGCTGCCGTGGTCACACACCACGTTGCCGATCTCCAGCTTGTGCGGGGTCAGCCATTGCTCCACCTGTTTGTTAAGAGCAGCCACGAGAGCTGCTTCAGTGTGACTCTCCGCTTTGAGGCAAGACATGTCTAAGACGGCGTGACACCATCGTACCTGGCATGCAGCATAGGCCCTGGGGTGCGGGGGCTGTGTAGCCGGAGAGGAGATCGCGGCACCAGCCGAGGAGGATGACGACGGCGAAGAGGATGTAGCAGGCGTAGAGGAGGTGGCAGGAGGCCTGCCTGCAAGCCGTGGAGGTGTCACAAGTTGGTCGGCTGCACAGCCACGTACTCCCTGCTTGCTGCCATCTGTCACCAGGTTGACCCAATGTGCTGTGTACGTAATGTAGCGGCCCTGCCCGTGCTTGGCAGACCAGGCATCCGTAGTCAGGTGGACCCTTGACCCAACGCTCTTCGCAAGAGATGACACCACTTGCCTCTCAACTGCACAGTACAGTTTGGGTATGGCCTTTTGTGAAAAATAATTTAGGCCTGGTATCTTCCACTGCGGTGTCCCAATGGCTACAAATTTAAGGAAAGCCTCTGACTCCACCAGCTTGTATGGTAATAGCTGGCGAGCTAATAGTTCTGCCACGCCAGCTGTCAGACGCCGGGCAAGAGGGTGACTGGCAGACATTTGCTTCTTACGCTCAAATACTTCCTTTACGGACACCTGGCTACTGCTGTGGGCAGAGGAGAAGGAACCGCTCAAGGGCAGAGTCGGTGTGGAGGAGGGTGGCTGTGAAGGTGCAAGGGAGAAAGCGGATGAAGACGATGCACCTGAAGGAGGAAGAGGAGAAGGAGGGTGCCTTGCCTTTTTTAGGTGCTGCTTTTCCTCAGGTGTTTTCGCCATAGCGGTTTGTGCCTTTTTTTCCAGGTGCCTTCGTAAGGCACTTGTCCCTACGTGAGAGTTGGCCTTTCCACGGCTCAATTTTTGCTGGCAGAGACACAGATGGCTTTGCTCCGATCTGAGACACACACGTTAAAAAATTTCTAAACCGCTGAGCCCCCCTGGGGTGATGGCACTACGGTGGCATCAGCAGCTGACGTTGAAGGGCATGTTGGCTGGGTGTCCATAGCTGGCGATGCATGGCGCCGGACACTGCCCCCAGCTGTTTCTGAGGACAAGCTCCCTCTGCTTCTATCATGGACTCTTCTCCTCCTCCTACTCCTCTCCGACTCCCCCTCTGAACTGTCCCCCTGGTCATCTCCTCTATTGGGAACATGCGTCGCATCCGTATAATCGTAATCATAATCCTCCTGCCCAGCTTCGCTTTCCTCAGACACCTCCACAACTGCACCAACTTCAGGTGGTTCATCATCCCCCTCCTCACACGTTACGTCCATACTATCGCCACCTACCTCAGATGTATGAGGTGGTGTACCTGCGCCGCCTTCTTGTTGTTGCAGTAGTGGCTGTGAATCAGTGATTTCATTACCACCAAACAACTCCTGCAAACTGTCAAATGCAGCGGATGTGGTGCTTGTACTAGCGCTGGTGGCACTGGCTGCGGGAGATGAGGGGTTCTGTGTTAAATACTCAACCTTGTCCTCACAATTTTGGGAAGTGATGGCACGTGCCTTCTTCTGAGCACTGTACATTGGGCCAGGTCTGCACGAAATCACAGCAACACTACCTCGCACAGACCTGCCGTTGCCAGGTGGCCTTCCTCTGGGTCTGCCTCTACCTCTTCTTCTACCTGGTTTGTCCATGTTGTCCATCTCGGGGGAATGCTAGGTATATGCAGTGATGAAGTGGCTTAAGTAAACACAACAGGTACTGGGTATATGCAGTACTGGGTAGTACAATGTGCAGCTCCCTGTTACACGCACAGGTAGTCACTAAATGTGCTGGGCTGCTGGCAGTGGCGCACACACACTATGAATTAGCAAGGCTGTGCATGCAACAAAAGTGTCAGTTTGACACACAGAAAATAAAAAAAATACAGGATTAGCTCTGAAAAGAGCTGTTGAGGGGTGCTATAAAAGCAATAATGATCAGCCAGAAGCAGGCTAAGCAGCCAAAAACCTAACTAATCTTTCCCTAGGAGAACAATCTGCAGCAGCTCTCCCTAGTCTATTTGTAGCAGGCACGAGTGAGTGTAATGGCCCCTGGAGGCTGCCTTATATGAGGGGGGGTGGGGCTCCAGGGCTTAGTGTAGCCTGACTGTCTGCAATGTGCCTGCTGACTGTAATGCAGAGGGTCAAAGTTGACCCTCATAGTGCATTATGGGGCGAATCGAACTCCTGCAAAAGTTCGCCTAGTGTAGGCGAACACGAACCACCAAAGTTCGCCTGGAACCGTTCACCGGCGAACCGTTCGCTACATCTCTACTCTCTTCCCCCTCCAAAATGACAGCGGGGGCAGTGGGCAGCAAACAGGCAGGGTGGGCAGGCGCGCAGAGAATATTCAATTCACTTCCGCGTTCCAGCTGCTGACGCTGCGTTGCAGTCACGTGCCTCTTCTGCACCTCCAATGCTGACGGTGCAGAAAAGGCACGTGATGGCGACGCAGCATTCCAGTGGCTGATACGCAGAAGTGAAGTGAGCATTCTCCACCTGCCCGCCCTGCCTGTTTGCTGCCCGCTGCCCCCGATGTCATTTTGAAGGGGAAGAGAGGCAGAAGGAGGGGACCCAGGTGAGGGAGGGGGTGGGGTATGTCCCCCCCCCCCTCCCTGCCGCTGTCCCTGTCACCCCTCCTAACTATACTGGGGGGCCACTATACTACCTACACTGGGGGGATACTGGCTACACTGGGGGCCACTATACTACCTACACTGGGGGCCACTATACTAGCCACAATGGAGGCAGCTCTGCTGGGGGGCCGCTATACTAGCTCTGCTGGGGGGCCGCTATACTACCTATCTTGGGGGTAGATATACTGGGGTCCACTATGCTAGCTACACTGGGGGCAGCAGCTATGCTGCCTATCCTGGGGGCAACTATACTAGCTATACTGGGGGCAGCTATATTGGGGCAACTATACTACCTTCACTGGGGGCAACTAGCTACCTATACTGGGGGCAACTTTATTACATATACTTGGGCAACTATATTACTTATATAGGGGGCACCTATACCTGGCATTACCCGGCATGGCGAGCTTAGCATGCCACACTCGCTCCTTTACTTTTTTTTGGGGGGGGGTGTCTTTTTTTTATAATACCCAGCACCGGGTGTCAAATGCCCTAGGTACACCACTGATCGATAACGATCCCAAAAAACGCTTTGCCAATCAAAGTGAGTGGTGGGGAACCCAGTAGTATGATTGCAATTTGGGGTAATCTCATTCACAGGACATGTAACATTTTGAGCGCATTTGTGCTCAATGCTAGGTATATAAGTATATTTTTACGGAAGTGCTGCACAGCGTTTCTAAGCGTTGGGGCATCACAGTTGCACTAGGAATAACTGCACACAGTGCTACAGCGATTCCTAGTGGGTTCCAGGCCTTCCAGCCTCAACCACACAGCCTGAAGGTAATCTGTTGATTTGTCCTATAGGCCACAAGAACACACTTTTAAAAATCTATTTGAAGCCTGGTTGTACATTTGAGTAACTTGCTTAATGAGCCTTGAAGTGAACTCTAAAGTACACCTTGAAACACTGAAGTCTCCTAAAATACAGCAGCTTTTTTTTTTTTTTCGAAAAGCTGTTCAACATGATTGCCCTAACTAAAACGCTCCATCTCCACGTCTGAAATCTAACTAAATATCCCACAAACTCACCTCGCAAAATCCACGACTTTCTTGGTCGTGGCTTTTGCTGACCCGAGTGCTTCCATGGGAGGCAGTCAGGCAGAGCTTTCAGCTGCAGCTCTGCCTCCATGCGCGTCTATCAGCACGTATCTCCGCCTCTCCCCGGCCCCCTCTCAGTGAAGGAAGACTGAGAGGCGCGGGCGGAGATAAACGCTGACAGACGTGTGTAGAGGCAGAGCTGCAGCTGAAAACTCTGCCTCTCACAGAAGCACTCCCCGCAGTGTGTCCCGGGGAGTTTGGGGGATTTAGTTAGATTTCAGTCGCGGGGAAGCTGCGTTTTAGTTAGGGCAATAATGTTGAACAGCTTTTTGCAATAAAAAGCTGTATTTTAGGAGACTTCAGACTCTTTTTTTTTTTTTTTTTTTTAAGGGACACTTCAGGAGAACCAGAGACAAACTAAAGAAAAGATTTTATACATACCTGGGGCTTCCTCCAGCCCCACACGCACGGATCGCTCCCACGCCGCCGTCCTCCGCTGCCTGCAGCTACGGGAACAGACTCCCCGCTCTTCCATCAGTCAGAAGCCATTCTAGCATAGAAGTGCAGCCGCTGGAGAGATATGTAGAGGGCGCACTTCTCCTGCGTAGCTGGCTCTGACGTCAGTGATGATGGGAGCCGGTTCTCGTAGTTGCAGGCAGCGGTGGATGGCGGTGTGAGAGCGATCCATGCGTGTGGGGCTGGAGGAAGCCCCAGGTATGTATACAATCTTTTCTTTAGTTTGTCTCTGGTTCTCTTTAAGCCAGGAATAAAAAAAAATGTTTTACTTGCCTGGGGCTTTTACCAGCCTCCTCCAGCCGTCCTGTGACCTCAGTCACTCACGGAGCCTCCGGTCCCCCACCACCAGCTAATTACGTTTTCCATCACACAGGGCTGGGCAGAGGTAAGAGAGGCTCCAGCCTCAGGGCGCAGTGTAGGAGGGGGCGCACAACTCACTCAGCTATCATTCCCCTATTGTGTTTGAAGCAGAGAGAATACATAAAATGGATGCATGGCAGTGACGGCAAGCCAGATAACTAGAGATTAAGGTGTTGGGGGCCCTGAGGCGCCTCTTATGCTACGTACACACATGCGACAACGATCGTTCGTTGTCAACGACGAACGAACTTTTAATTGACGAAAGAACGACCTAAGTAAAGTTAGTTGTAAAAGGTGTGTAACGATCACATCGTTAGAACGAACGTTACACAACGTAAAAGCACCTATTGCGCCTGCGCATAAAAATGAAAATTTCCATGGAGAAATAGTGAAATGCGCATGTCAAGCCTAGTACGAACGATCGTTTCCAATGATGTACTACTTTTGCAAACGATCGTCGTTGGGAAAAATCTGCCAAGCTAGATCGTTCGTTTTGAACGATCTAGCTCGTCCGTCGTTCGACTTCATGGTCGTTGGCTGTTTGAAAAAAAAAAAAACGATCGTCGTTTGAAATGATCGGGGAACGATCGTTTCAAACGACTATAGTCGCATGTGTGTACGCACCTTTAGTCTAATCGCAAGCAGTGTGGGAGGGATGGGGGGTGCACTTTGGTGTCTCAGCCTTGGATGCTGGAGGACCTTGTCCCGACTCTGCACTAACGGGCCCAACAGGCCTGGCTACGAGTATTTTTCTTCGTGTTCCCGTCCGCAATAGTATCCTGTGCCTGTGCAGGACGCTATTGAGGACAGGAACATGAAGAGGGATACGCGTGGCCAGGCCTGTACAGAAAGCCCTCCGACTGTCAGCGAAAATGAAACTAGCTGGTGGTAAGGGCCCTTTCACACTAGAGGGCTTTTTCTGCTTTTTAACGCCACGGCCATAGTTGGCGTTTTCCAAGGCAAATTGACAGTCCATCGACTTTCATTTCACCTTTCACACTTAATGCTGTGTTTTGGAGCATTGCGTTTTTTGAAGCTCCCAGGAGCTTTTTTTAGGGCTGACCGCGGCATTTCTCATTACAATTGATAGTAATGTGTTGGAGTTAAAACGCCTTCAAAACGCCTGTAGCCAACGCGCAGCGGTTTAGCCTTTTTTACCGCTGCCTGTAGTGTAAGAGTCCTAAGGGACTGGAGGCTCCGTGAGTGCCTGCAGGGGGCTGCATAGGCAAACGCAGGGGGGGGGGGGGATTATAGCTGCCCAGAATCCCCTCCCTCAGACCATGGCCGGTGCAGTGTCTGGGGACAGGCACAAGTAGATACACCAGAATATCTGCAGGTATCCTGCAACTCACAACACCACCCCCTTTCTTTCCCTGCTACAGATGACTTTGGATGGAGCAGCAGCGTGTATACAGAGTATGGAGCAGCTCTGGGGAACTTAAAAGAGACAGGTGTCCTGTTGGGTGAATGCTTCACTTAGCAATGTTGGCTGTCCTCATTTTTATCTGTATCCAAACTGTTCCTGATCGAATTTGTGGTCGATCAGGAGCAGATCAGACATTTAGGAAATAAGTATCAGATCCTGTCAGTCAGACGGGGAAATTGCATTATGTGTACCCAGCATGATGTCCTACCATATTATACTGTATTGTGCGTGGCTGAGGGAGAGATTTCAGGAATCCCCCACTTGAAAAACCTGGGTTTGCCCCTGGGCTGGTAAAAGCCCCAGGCAAGTAAAACTGATTTCTTCACCTCTGGTGTATGGTTTTCTGTGAGGCTAGGTTCACAGTGATCAGCTGCATAACTCACGCATTGAGTGGGAGCTGCAATGGAGACTGGACATAAACTTTAATACAAAGCCTGCATGCAGTGTGATAGAATAACGTGATCAGTTACAACACAGTACTGTAAACAGCCCCATAGACTTGTATGGGCAGTGAGTTGACATGCAAAATTATTCTGCAATGCAACTGACCACTGTGAGCCTGACTGCTGAGGTGGTTAATGAGGGCCATTTGCATACTTTGTTCATTTGTGATTTCCCCCCCCCCCCCTTTCCGCTGTGACATTTGAGTGTTCTCTTACAGACAGCCGTCCTTAAAATACTGTCTACCATTAGGTTTCTAACTTTGATTTTTTTAATCTATTTTTTCCCCTAACGCACAGCCTGGTCGTCTGAAAAAAGTTCAGGCTATTGGTTGGTATCTACAGGAAGAAAACATGGCACAACTATCTGCAAACTTGATGGATTATGAAGTCACACCACTGCATGTAGTGTATGAGGAAACACGCAAAGATGCCAAGGTACAAATCTTCTTACAGTTCTTGGGTTCAGTCCCCTGTCACCAATGCTAGCTGTTCAGTACTTTTACACCAAAAGTAGGTGAAAAAGTAAAGGGCAGTAGTAGTGGTTTAAGATGGATCCGAGGCGAACTTTTACTCATTGCATAATTGTGTTCCTTTCCTATTGTTTATAGGGCATTTCTCAAGCCAAATATTTATTTTTTTGTTTTGTTTTAACCACTTCACCACTGAGGGGTTTTACCCCTTGAGCACCAGAGCAATTTTCACCTTTCAGCGCTCCTTCCATTCATTCGTCTAACTTTTTATTATTACTTATCACAATGAAATGAACTATATCTTGTTTTTTTTTTTCGCCACCAATTAGGCTTTCTTTAGGTGGGACAATATGTCAAGAATTATTTTATTCTAAATGTGTTTCAATGTGAAAATAGGAAAACATTTGGGAAAAAATCATTATTTTTCAGTTTTCGGCCATTATAGTTTTTAAATAATGCATGCTACTGTAAATAAAATCCATGAAATTTATTTGCCCATTTGTCCCGGTTATTACACCGTTTAAATCATGTCCCTATCACAATGTTTGGAGCCAATATTTTATTTGGAAATTGAGGTGCAATTTTTTTTTCAGTTTTGCATCCATCCCTAATTACAAGCCCATAGTTTATAAGGTAACAGTTATAACTTCTTGACATAAATATTTAAAGCGTTCAGTCCCTAAGGTAACTATTTATGTTTTTTATTGTAATTTTTTTTTTTTTATTTTTTTTTTACAAAAAATAAATAAATTGGGGAGTGTGGGAGGAAATGAGTTCATTTATAATGTATTTGTATATGAAAAATGCTTTTGGGTGTAGTTTTACTATTTGGCCACAAGATGGCCACAGTAACTTTTTGTAAATGCATCCTGCAAGCGTACAGGAAGTACGCTTGCAGGAAGTTCAGGGAGGCTGGGAAACTTTTTTTTTTTTTTTTTCTCACAATGATCGCGCTGCTTCTCATAGAAGCAGCCGATCATTGGGGGGGGGGGGGGGGGGGCAGAGATCAACTAACGGGAACGGTTTTTCCCGTTTATTGATCTCCGGGCGGCAGTGTGCAGGAACGCGGACAGTGGTGGAAGGTGCGGATATCTCCGTCCCTGGTGGTTGAAGGTTGTGCAAAGGGACGGAGATATCCGCACCTGCGGAGGTAAAGTGGTTAATACTCAAATTCCCTATAAACTAAATAAACCACGCCCACATGTTTTCAGAGAGCCTTGGCAGTAGCAAGCTCAATCTGGGCAGGAGGAGGAGGAGGTGTTACTAGCCATTGATTTCAGAGGCAGAGGGGAGGAGGGGGATTAGGTTTTTTTCACAGGCTTAGTGATCAAGATACAGATAAGCCTGCCTCTGTGTAATGTTTACAAACATGGCTGCTGTCATTGTATCACAGCAAGAAATAATCATGTTCTATTAAAGCTGAGATAAGATATATAGACACGTTACTTGTTATAGTTATTCATCTCGGATCGGCTTTAACATGCATTTTTCTAGAGAAGGTGGGAAAATATAACCGAGGAAACTTAGGAGAAAAGGAGATTTGCATACAGACCATGGAGTTTTCATTTAAAACACACTTTTTGTAAAATTTAACTGTACCATTAAGCCCTACTTTAGTTACTGCTCTTCTAACACTACCTGTGCTGGTGTATTGAGGAATGGAAATGCTAGAACACAGGGGCGTTGCTTGGATCCTAAGGCATCCGGGGCACTTTTGGGCACTCCAGGTGAAAAGTGGGTGTGGCCATGGGTGTGACCATCTGTACACAAACTTATTAGCGGTCTAAGTAGGCATGCTCAGCAAAATGTTGCATGAAGCCCCCTCCTCCAATAATACAGAAAAAAATTAAATTCAGCATATCGCATAAATAGGCAGTGTCACCTAACCATATGGGGCATGCTGGGTGCTGTGGTATCTATGTGGCATGCTGGGTGTTTTGGTGACATGCTGTGGAGCCTGGAGCCTCTGTAGGGAGCATGCATCATTGTGTGTGTCTTCACTGGGTTTCCCCCTGACTACCCCCCCCCCCCCCCATTCCCCTTCCCCAGCAGAATAGCACAGAAGGAGGAACTACTCATCTCCTCCATCGGCTCTCCAAGTCTGGAGACATGCACTGTAGCGGGCGGCAGTACTTACCTCCAAGTGGCCGGAGTTGAGTACTGCCCCCTGCTGCCTGGGGACATCTGGGTCACCCCAGAATAGATCCAGGGCACATGCCACTGACCCCAGAATAGATCCAGGGCTTGTGCCACTGATCTTTGGGGCTAGCAACGCCCCTGCTAGAACCTGAGGAGAATCTGGAGGTCAGATCTCAAGCTTTGTCTTATGTGGTGTCACGACGGCCGAAACTTAAGCAATGCAATCGTTGTCCTATGGGGCTACTACTTTGATCGTGGTGTGATGTGACGGGTTCTGTGTGGAACACTTTTTTTTTATTTTTTATTTTTTTTATGGAACTATACGGTCGCAAAGCACTGTTAACCTGTAATGTGACTCTTCTGAACTGTTGCGGTGAGACTGAAGAATAGTAGCATCGTAATGTTCTTTACATGGTGTGAAAGGCGCCTTAGGGCAAAAAATGCAATCTGAGTTGCAATTTAAAGTGCTCTTTTTGTAGCAATTTTTAGCAGAATTTTTCTGATCAGTTTTTGGTAGTTTTACAGTACCTTTTTGAATTTAATGCTAATAAATATATTTTCTCCTTTAGCGGTAACCTCGAGTCAGGCTCGTGGTGGAAATCTGCAGCACAGAGCGGTAACCCCAGCCTGACTCGTAGTAGCCACCAGGTGGTTAATGCAGAGTATAGTGTGCAGCAGGCATTTCAACTCTCCTCCTTCCGGGCCTCAAAATGGCTCTGAATCCCTCTGGTGAGATCGCCATTTGTCTTGACCTGTGGGATACCCTCTATTGACTTTAACCTAAGCTTTTGGAATTGCCAGCAACGGACAATAGGTTGTGTTTTAACAGTTTACCACTGAGGGGATTTTCTCTTTATGGACCAGCGCAATTTTCACCTTTCAGCGCTCCTCCCATGAATTTGCCAGTCAAATTATCACTACCTATCACAACAAAATGATCTCTTGAAATCAATTTCCCCAACGTGTCTGAACTAACTGTATATACTCTACTAGAAGTCTTGAGATTTAGGACTAACTCCCTAAATAAAAATATTAAGGTCGACTTATACCCGAGTCAAAGCCAACCCTGAGTAATGTGTGTACTACAGGTACTAATTGACATTCCCATTTGGAGCAATTTAGCCAGTGGTAAGTGACACTTTCTTGACAAAGGAAATGCCAAGAAAACACAGGTCTGAAAGTCCTGGCCACAACCATTAACAAGAGGCAGGGGAAAAGGGACTGAACTGCAGGAGGGGGGGTGAATAATTGCTGCACTTGGGGGACCTGGAAAAGTTATTGGCTGCATGTTGGGGACAGGAGGGGTTAATAGCTACAATACTTTATGCTGTGCAGTCATTAACCCCTCCTGGTCCCCAAGTGCAGCCATTAACTTTGCCGGGTAGACTTTTTTTTTTTTTTTTTTTTAATACTTGGGTCAATAAAAAAAATTCCAGCTTAAGAGGGTTAAATATTGGAGTCAACTTATACACGAGGTTGATAGAGCTATAGATATTATATATTTTTTGCGTGTCAAATTTGATATAACAGAAATTCTGTCCTGAGCAATTGGTTACTCCAATCGTGCCCCCTGTTATCAATCAATTCAATGGAGCATAGAATCGCATTAAACAGTGCGGGTTTTTGGCATATGTGTGGTCTGTGTTTTATTGACAGCAAGGGGGGGGGGGTGATTGTTTAATTTGCCTATTATGGTAATACATGGGCAACAATTAAAACACAAATGTGTCAATTCCCTTTCAATGAAATAAAATCTCACAATTTGACTTTACCATGTACAGTAGAAATAACAAGTACCTTTGTATGTTTGCAGGAGTTAAACCTTCCCATCCTTGGCTCACAGTTGGTGGGTTTGGTCCCCCTACAAGCTCTATTGATGTCTGCAGAATATTATATTAAGGAGGAAAATCTGTTTTTGCTGGAAGAGGAACATAAAATACGCCTGGTAAATAATTTGATTCGCAAACCCCCCCCCCCCCCCCCCCTTTGTACCAGCAGCACTGTCATAAATGTAACACCTGATTCTCTCGTAATGCAATGGAGGAAACCTTTTACTATTGCAGTGTAATCCTACCTGCTTCTTTAACTTTACAGAAGTAGTTTTGGCAAGGCTGTCATGAAGCCCAATTGAAATAAATGGATTGCCTATGGCAAATGAAGATCCAGCACTCCAATGCCTTGGCATCAGATGTTACTACTTCAACCTTGAAACAACCCCAGTATGCTTTTATATAAACTAGGCAAATGTGGCAAAGGAGTCCTGGTTTGATCATTTGCATTCACACTTAAGCTCCACATCTTCTTCTCCCAGGCGAGGGGTAGGGCCACACTTCCGTCTGCAAAAAAAAAACAAAAAACTGCAGCTTTAACTAAAGATAGTAAAACCTTAACCTACAGCTTAGGTAAAACCAGGCCTTGAATTTCCTCACAGGATCCTAAAGGCATGGATGTCTTGGCACCCAAGACTTCTCCCTCCATGAATCTACAAACCCCTGCCGACCCGCACCGCAAGTGTGATGGCTTGCGTAGCTGTCACTTCTCCCTTACTTCCCTCGCCTCTTAGTACAAGGTACCCTTAGTATTAAATAGCTAAAGTTTCCCCAAGTATTGGGTAGCTAGAGACACCTCTGACTGAAGGGAGATCTTGTCAGTGGAATGCTGAGAGAGAGCAGGGTGAGTAACCTCTCATTTACACTCTGCTTGGGACTTTTCATAGGGAGGGAGGAGCTTGGGTAGGGGAGTTGCCCACCTTTCCATCATCAGGCGCCTGTAGGCACGTGCCTTATGGTAAATTCGGCCCTGGGTAAAACCCTACTTTCAGCTTGGTAATGTTAATGATTGGTTAGATGTCATTTTACAGTTCATCTGGAGAGCAGACTACACTTAATACTCTGTGCTCTAACATTTCAAATAATGGATCTGCACATGGACTTTGCCTAGAGTTTCCAGGTGTGTAACATTGTCTGTAATTTAACAATGGTTAGTTCCATCTCCTCATATCTGACCTTTGTACTCTAATATAGGCAATTAACAGACTTGGATTAGACTCTCTGGCTCCCTTTGAACCCCGGAAAAGAATCATAGAGTGAGTAATACTTTGTATGACTGATTTGTGTTGAACTGAGTAAAGAAAAAAAAATTGTTCCAAAATATATCATGCTGTTCAAACCTGCAGGGGAAGAGTGAGCTATAGGGGAGTAGAGCTGGACAATTGCAATCTCTAGCTTGGAAGCAAATCTAGATGCAGATGGTTAGTGACACACAATTATTGTTTAACCCATTCAGGTTCCGTGGTTTTCACGAGAGAAATGTTCACCTCCCATTCATTAGCCTATAACTTTATCACTACTTATCACAATGAACTGATCTATATCTTGTTTTTTCCGCCACCAATTAGGCTTTTTTTGGGGGGTACATTTTGCTAAGAGCCACTTTACTGTAAACACATTTTAACAGGAAGAATAAGAAAAAAATGGAAAAACTCATTGTTTCTCAGTTTTCAGCCATTATAGTTTTAAAATACATGCCTCCATAATTAAAACTCACGTATTGTATATGCCCATATGTCCCGGTTATTACACCATTAAAATTATGTCCCTATCACAATGTATGGCGACAATATTTTATTTGGAAATAAAGGTGCATTTTTTCCATTTTGCATCTCACTATTAACAAGTTTTAAAATAAAAATATAACATCTTTACATTGATATTTAAAAAGTTTAGACCCTTAGGTAAATATTTACATTTTTTTTTTTTTTTTTTTATTGTAATGGGTTTTTTTTTTAATAGTAAACATTTTATTTGGGTAGTTTTGGGAGGGTGGGGGGTAAACAATAGATTTATAATGTAAATGTGTGCATTTTAATTTATTTTTATTTTCACTTGTAGTATTACTTTTTGGCCACAAGATGGCGGCCATGAGTTTGTTTACATGACGTCACTCTAAGCGTAACACATGCTTAGAGTAGCGCATCGGGGAGGGAACGGCCAGAAAAGGCGCAGCTTCCGAGAGAAGCTGTCGCTTTTTCAGCGGGTTAGAGGAATCAGTGCTCGGGCACCATAGCCCGATGCATTGATTCCCTGGCTACCGAATCCGCGGCCGGGAGTGCGCGTGCACACGCGCGATCGGCTGCGGGGGCGCGCGGTAGCGCACATGGTTCCTGGACGTAGTTTCTACGTCCAGGAACCAAAATAGGTTAAGTGAGAACTGAGAAGTAACCAGACAATCTTAAGATAACGCATTTAGGCAAATCCAGTATTTTGGTTACATGCATTTCACCTGCTTTAAAAGAGGTCGGAACCACCAAAAGTAAAAAAATTGTAACCCCCCTCCCCCATTTGTTTGTTCCGTGTTTTTTTTTTTTTACTTGGTCTGGTTGCCTTTGCTTAACTGCAGGAACTGTGCAGTGCTGATGGGATTGTGGAAAGTTTGTGTGTGTTCTACAGTAACAAGCTTATCTCGGCATGCACATAGCAGAAAGCTTCCTATTTGGGATAAGTACACTATAACCAGAAGGTAATTGTAAACCCTTCAAAAGGGAATGAGTATTCAAAGTGATGTAAGCCTTTTCTCTAGGTGATGTTTGCTGTGGTGGGGCAGAAAGCTGTGGCAGTAGGGATGGAAAATTTTAGCACCAAGCTGGGTTGACAAGAGAAAAAAAATACAGAAGATGTCACTTTTGGGATCCCAGAGAAACAGTACAGATGGAAACCAGCAGAAATATATTCCCCTCTTTATATCCCATTGCTCCTAAATATGACAGCGAACATTAAAAACAGAATGGGTGAGCTAAATAAGAAATCTCTAATTGGATGTGTTTTTGTTTTGTTCCCCCCCCCCCCAGCTACAATGGATTTTCATCACACCATTAAAGTAATCTTAAATTATGGGCCCTGTACAGTGGTCAGTTGTGTTGCAAAATAATTCTACATGACAACTAAAGGTGGCCACACACTAATAGATTTGCAGCAGATTCGACCATCAGATTTCTGTCAGATGCCTGCCAGGTCGAATCTGAAAGGAATCTCTCTATGTGCCACACACTGGGAACAGATTTCTAATAGATTTTAGAATGAATGAAATCTATTGAAAATCGATCTAAAGGCATTACTGCATTATTAGATCCAATGAACTCTATGGGCCATCGATCTGCTGCCAGCAGCAGATCAACCTACATCTTCCATCCTGTCAGATCAAATCGATCAAAATCGGCCGCAGATCGATCAGCAATCAATTTCCAATCAATCGATTTGATTGAATCGATCGAAGGCTGAAATCGACTAGTGTATGGGCCACTTAACTGTCCATACAATTCTTATGGCCTGTTCACAGTACTGCATTGTAACTGATAACATTATTCTACCTCGCTGTCCCCATTGCAGCTCAGTCAGTCATTATAACGTGTGCGTTATGCAACTGACCACTGTGAACCTAGCGTAAATTACTAGAACTGTTTAGACGACAGGTGCTAAACACCCGCTGAGCCCTAGTGAAACCAACTGACAACCACATGTGGCTTGCAAATATTTGATATGGTCCATAGTTTCCATATCTACTAACTAACTTGAAGTGCCTTCATGTCAAGTACCAAACTTAACAGGAAAACTGAAGTCAGAGGTATATGGAGGCTGCCAATTTATTTTCTTTTCCAGCAATAACTGTTGCCTGGCAGCCATGCTGGCCTATTTAGCTGCATTAGTGTCTTAATCGCACCAGACACAGACATGCAGCTAATCTTGTCAGATTTGACAAACATGTCAGACACCCCTATTCTGCTGCATTCTTGTTTAGGGTCTATGGTCAAAAGTATTACAGGCAGTGGATCAGCAGGATAACCAGGCAACTGGTATTGCGGACCTAAACTCAGAACTTGCACTCTGCTCTAAGATGCACAACAGCATAACCTTTATGGCTCATTTCCATGGGCAGTTGAACTGTGTGCTCAGCAAACCGTTGCCAGGCAGCAGCAACCAGTTGTGAGTTTGAGAGGCTTTCCACTGCATCAATTCTTGTCGAAAAAGGGCTTCAAAGAAAAACCTTTTCTTTATTACAGCTGATACAAATCCTGCAATAAATCTGCAGTGTCTACTTCCTGCTTTCATGGAAGCAGACATGGTGTTAACATCCTGTGTTTACAAATTAGCATCTCTGCCATGGCAGCAGAGATTCCTGAGCTGACACAGCTGATGAGATCAAATTGCAATGGTGACAGATGAGGAATTAGACAGGCTAAACTCTTTTAAAACATACAGGGTGCATTTCGCTGTTTTCCTTCTGTCCTGTGTAAGAGGTCAGGTCAGGTCCACTTCAAAAGGAAATAAATATTGCAACCTCCATATACCTCTCACTTCAGTTGTCCTTTAAATTGTTTTTTATTTTAGGTACCTTGTCCAGGATGATTCTTCTGGAGCACTCATCACACAGACACTGAAAGGGTTTGTGCATAGTGTGAGGGCACGGACTGCTACCCCTGGAGGAGGCTCGGTTTCTGCTGCAGTGTCTGCTATGGTAGGTGGTGGTTATTATTATTCCAATATTCAACCCTCTTAAAGGGAACCTTAACAAAGAGGGATATGGATGTTTCCTTTTAAACCATACCAGTTTGTCAGTCCTGCTGATCTCTTTGGCTGCAGTAGTGGCTGAATCCCACACCTGAAACAAGCATGCAGCTAATCCAGTCTGACTTCAGTCAGAGCACCTGATCTGCATGCTTGTTGAGGGGCTGGGGCTAAAATTATTAGACACCGGGTCAGCAGGAGAGTCAGGCAACTGGTAGTAAAGGGAACAATCCAGATCCTTCTGAGTTTGGGTTCCCTTTAAGATGAAATTTTTGATTGACTCAAATATGTCTGCCCAGCAAAGTTAATGGCTGCACTTGGCTCAGGAGGAGTTAATGACTGCACTGCATACAGTATTGCAGCCAATAACTCCTCCAGCCCCCCAAGTGCTGCAATTATTCACTCCCTTTTATGCAGCCCAGTATTTCTTATCTGCTCCTTTCCTTGTTAATTGTTGTGGCCAGGCCTTTCAGACCTGTGGTTTTTTTTTTTGGCAGTTCCTTTCCTCAAAGTATCAATTACCACGGGGAAAATTGAGTAATGTGTGAACTAATGACTTTCCCATTTGCAGCAGTGTGCTCAGTGTTGCTCTTGACTCGTGTACAAGTCGACCCCTATACTTTTATGAAGTGAATCAGACCTAAATTTCTAGACTTGTACTCGAGTTTATCAAGTAGTATCCTTGACCTGGGTCATATTGGACCATAATAGTTATGTAATGGTTAAGAGGATTTGTAATTGTGATACTTAATTTTATTGCAAGTAACAGGTTTAAAACAATCTGGAATAAAATGTCCTTCACTTGATCGCATCTCTATCCTACATACCTAAATTGGGTATTATCACAGGCCCCTTAGTGGCCGGACCGCTCAGTGCCTTCCTATGTATTTCAACTCAGACTGTCCAACCTCTTGGACCCAATCGATGAGCTGTAACCGTTGGAATTTGGCCGCAGACAGGCTAGGAGGGAGCTTGCAAGTTACAGTAACACAAATTGCACACCATTTCAGGATACAAAACTGCCACCACCTCTGTAGCAGGACAGAGGACCTATTCGAACTGATTCTAAGACCTGTGGATAAAAAAAAGGTTAAAATACACTCTATTTTATCTGGCTATATGAACAGTAGTAGCGATTCCTTCGGAAAGCTAGGATATGTTCTGTCTGGTTGAATAGTAGGTGTAGCTGAGAAAATAAATGACTTTTAGAAGTCTTTTCATGATTTTCTGTATATATTAATTATATTGAATTTATTATAAAAGTAACCCAGTGTAAAAATAAAAAGGAAAGAAATAAACAAATACTTAGGCTCCGATGAAATATGTTAGTTTTGGGAATGTTTCAGATCAGAGTTCAAACAAGAGGGCCACTAGCTCAGTCCTCAGGCTAGCAGCATGCTTCATGCGTTAATATGGAGGACTGCCCCTCCCTGTATGCATCTTGGTTTTATTGAAACTAGTTTTGAGGTAGGACAAAGCCTGCCCCCTCCAGTTTACAAACCAATCACAGTTTATCTCCTTGGAGAGAGATTTTTAGGTTTAACTGTGGAACACTGTAGGTCAGAAACGATAAATGCCATATTTGTGGTGCTGATGACAGATTCATAATCCTCAGAATATGACAATCTTATATCAAACCTGACTACCATAGTATGTCCAGCTCCTGAGAAGTTCAATAACTTGGTTGAGGTGTACCCCTTGCCCCTCAATCTGGTATCAAAATGTTCAGCAAGACACCACAAACCAAATACAACTCCCATAACTATCCTAGGTACGGTATTCCGTAAATAAGCAAAAATCATATCCTACATTTATTTTCCATCTGCTCCCAGTGGAGTCAACAAGTCTGATCTCCTACTGGACTTATCCTGTCTATAAAAGAAGCCAGCAACCTCTTTGCCATTTGGGGTTGCTGCTGGTGAAGGCTTTTCACACCTTGGTGTCATTGGTCCCTGGAGGAATTTCTTTTGAACCAGTTAAACAAAGCTTGGGACAGTCAAAGACAAAAGGGACTTCATGAAAAGAAAGCTCTGTTTATCAGCTGAAATGCCAGATTCCCAAAGGAAAACACCAAGGCTGCAGTCTGCTAGGACCTACACATACAATTTGGATTTGTCCCGTTAATGATTATCGGTGCAGAAAAACAATTGCAAGTGCTTTTCACGGCTCTTCCGTGACCGGGATGATCAATTGGATGCAAATTTCTAGTTGATTTTATGTATTTTTTTTTTTACGTAAATAGACCAAAAATGTTGTTGTTTCTTTTAACACTTACATATGTAAGTGTAAGGTAGCAATCTGCTGAACAGAATACTCTTATGGCCCAAATGTGTTTGGAACATAAGACAAGTACACTAATCCTATTTTTATTGGCCAGTTTTTCCATTTTCATGTGGTATACAGGTCATCAGATTTCTAATAGTTTGAACAGATTGTAGAGAAGTTGTATAACTGGCCAAACAGATTAGATGTGCACTTAGTCAGGTGGAACACATTTAGTAACCACTATTAGATGCCAGAATAAATTACAAGATTTCTTACAATATAGTCGAAACTATTTGTCATCATAAGGTAAGACCTTGCAGTGAGCTCAACTTTGGTAACAGGAAATGAGCAAGCGTGCACTTAAGCCTGCATGGTTAGGTGCACTACTATGCAAGATTTTTTATTTTTATTACAAAGGCAATTCTTATCATTTACATCATTGCTTTTTGAATTTGGCTTGTTCAATTGTGGACTTGGCTGGGCTTCAATATAAGCAAAAAATGTCACTGGCAGTTGGCTATGCAAAAATTGTATGTTGCCTGTAGTACAATAGAACAGCATTTGCTTGGATGGTTTAAAGTGAACCTCCAGACTAAAAATCTACTCAGCAGGACTGAAAAGGCTTGGGGTTTCTTTAACAGTTTCACAGCATCAGAACTTTGTTTTTGTTACCCAAGTCTCATTTTTAGCTGCACAAAAAAACTGCCCAGGCATTTTTCCCGATGCTGTGCAAAGCATGATGGGATTTCTGATGTTGTTCTCGTTCTGCTGTTTTAGTGCAATTTTTTTTAATTTATTTTTTTGAATTTAAGATTTGAAGCCTAGCGCACGCAGCTGGGAGGGGTGATCAGGACACAGGACAGTTGGAACTGTGTCTCATGCTGCTTGTCACCTCCTTTTAACCAAAAAGATGGCTGCCCCCATGAAATCACAAACATTTGCCTGTTCTTTTAAAACAGAGTAGGTAAGAGATTATATTACCGATCTATTTTAATTAACATAACTAATGTAACTTAATGACAGTATGTTTGTTTAGGTTGAAGTTCCCCTTTAAGTGTGTGTGTTTTATTCTCCTCCATTACAGGGGGCTGCCCTGGGCTGCATGGTGGGGCAGATGACTTATGGAAAGCGGCAATTTGAAAGCCTGGATTCTATAATGCGAGAACTGATACCTCCTTTCTATCAGGCGGTGGATGATTTGTTGGACCTTGTCGATGCAGATTCTAATGCATTTTCAAGCTATATGGTAACTGATCTTCCTACACCATTTTGGTACCCCAATTCTGTATAGCAAAGGTTTACATTTTTTAAAGGGTACCTGAAGTAAGATATATATATATATGTACTGCCACGCCGGTCGCCGTGATGACGCGAGGCGGCCGGCGTGTGGCGTCAGCCGCGTCATACACGGAAGGAACAGCCCGACACGCAGCAGAGTGTCGCCCGGGCTGCGGCCGGTCAGCCATTCCGGAGCGGGGACTAGGAGAGGAGCCAGGACGCCGTCGTGGGACCTCCCGACCAGCACTGGGCTGGAAAAAGCCCCGGGTGAGTACAACTTTCTTTTTTTACTTGAGCTCGGAGTCCCTTTAAAGCTTGGACACCTGAAATGGGAGGGATCTGGAGGCTGGCATATTTATTTCCTTTTTAAATACAGTTGCCTGGCAGCCCTGCCAATCTTTCCGGTTTGTAGTGTCTGAATCTCACACTTGAAACAAGCATGCAGCTAGCTGCTAAACTTGTCAGATTTTTATTTATTTTTGGTTAAACATCTGATCTGCATGATTGTTCAGGGTGTATGGCTAAAAGTATTAGACGCAGAGGATCAGTATAATGCAACCGGTATTATTTAACACAGAAGAATATGAAGGCTGCCAATATTTATTCACACTACAGCTGTCCTTAAAGTAATTCCTAACTGGGATTTTAAGCAGTTTATTTGGAGCTGTTCTTGAAAGTATGGGAAGGTGTGTTTTTTTTTTTTTTTTTTTTTTCCATCCAGCAATAAAGAGGTACAGACTAACCAGCTACCTCATGGTGAACCAGAACTCGTTGGGGTGTGTAAGGGGCTACAATGGTCCTAAAAGCCTCCTTACTAAAATGCTATGGAAAGCAAAAATTTGATTTCTTAAAACAAAGTATTTGCGATAATTCAGGTTGGAGTTAGGTCTGATATGTCTCCCAGTACATCCCCGCTAAAATATGCAAATTAACCATTGCAAGTTGTCTCTTCATTACCAACATCAAGTCACTCCTCCTGACTTATGCTACATACACACTTGAAAGATTAATGAAAGATCACAGGCCAATATTACCACCTTCCATGTAGTATGCGAATTGCGCAAAAGGTGGATCAGCGCATCACCAGGCTGCCTCCGAATGGCCTACAATCAGAGGTGCGCTGAGCCCCCCCAGAAACTGCAAACGCACCTTGAACCCAAACAGAAGCTCTGCATTTCCTTGTATTTAGTTTGAAACATATTGTATGGCTCTCACGGAATTACATTTTAAAATATGTCGTGCTTTTGGCTCTCTCAGCTAAAAAGGTTCCCTACCCCTGGTGTAGAGTATGGCTCTCATACTACATGGAAGGGGGTAAAATTGGTCTCATATCTTTCATTAATCTTTCAAGTGTGTACACTGCTTTAGTTGGTGATCATACTTCATTGTGCATTATGAACAGCAGCAAAATAATAGTGTTTGTAAATCTTTGTGGCTTGGTCCACGCTGCCTGTTGTATTACATACATGTTATGTGTACTGTAATGGAAACTGTGCGTTTAAAACGCACACATTTTATTTCAAAGCTTAGTCAATGTCTATGCAGTGTACGCCTATTCACGTTATCCAGAAATGCACTGCATATAGTGAATTTGTATAACAAGATCAGTTACAACGCAGAGATATGGACATGTTTTTACATGGGCATTCGGCAGTCAATTCACATGTAGAATTGCTACACAATACAACACTCATTGCAAGAACTCACCCTAAGGGCCTGGGCACACTGATTCATTGCATTGCTGAGTCATAGCTCCCAACTGTCCCTTTTTCGGGGGGACAGTCCCTCTTTGGGAGCCCTGTCCCTCTGTCCCTCTTTCTATGTAAATGTTTCTCTACTAAAAAGTGTGTTCCCATCCTTTAAATTGATATATTACTAATTTTAAAATGAAGGAAAATGAACCAGGATAGAGAGGACCAGTGTGGATTGAATTATAAAACATATTTTTCTAATGCAATTTTTATCGTATACATGCCTAGGGGTGTGATATGGGCGCGGCTTAAGTGTCGCTCTTTCTTATCTTAAAAATTTGGGTGGTACTACCAACCACAAAATTTACTTTGAAAGTAGAATTCTTAACTATCTATTTAACACATTTTAATAAAAATAAAAGTAGAATTTTATGCACATTCTGAACAAAATCCTGGAATAGTAACACAATTCCAGACCGGCTGATTAGCTGCACTAGACCCCAAATATTTTGGCAACATTTCTTTTACACAGGCTATAGTATAACCATTAATTTATCTTTAATTTGAAAGCCTTTTGTAAATCAATTGTTTTATTGTTTGGAAATGGGTAAAAGTACCTATTGCATGAATGCAACATTCACATTTGCTGTTTAACTATTTTGTGATGTCTCTCCCTCAATGCTTCTTCTGGTCTCAGGCAGCCCTAAAGCTTCCCAAAGAAACCGAGGAAGAACAACAAAAGTAAGTTTCATAACTGGCTTTATGAGTATATTTACATAGGCTGGCGTATGAGCAAAATAGGGACAAAGTGCTTCAGAATAATTTAAAAAAAGCCCCAGAGGAACACTTGCTCCTTAACATTCCTACCCTCAGGGCCGTTTCCACTACAGCGAATCTGCATGCGTTTCCTGCATGCAGATTCGCATAGACAATACAAGTGGGTGGGACTGTTTCCACTTGTCAGGATTTCTGAGCGTTTTTTTCTGTGCAGAAAAAATCTGCACGGCAGAGCCATCAGAATTTGCATACCGCTATAAGTTTCGCATACAATGTGTATTTAATAGGTAATTCACATGCGGTTTTGGTATGCGAATTTTCATGGAAAAGCACACAGGCCCTGCCATGGTTAAATTCGCATACATAGTCATCCATGCGACATCGTATGTGAATTCGCATGAGAATTCGCATACAACCACATGCGAAATTCGCATCCGCATGCAAATTTTTTCCACGGCGATTCCCACCGCACAGGTGGAGACGGGCCCTAAAGGATACCTGAGGTGAGTGGTATTTGGAGGCTGCCATACTTCCTTTTACACAATACTAGTTGCCTGACAGACCTCCTGATCCTGTGTCTCTAATACTTTTAGCCATAGACCCTGAACAAGCATGCAGCAGATCAGGGACTCTGACTCAGGTATTACAGTATTAGCCATATGCTTGTTCCAGGATTTTGACTCGCACTACTTATGCCAGAAGATCAACAGGGCTTCCAGGCAACTGGCTTTGTTTGCAAGGAAATAAATATGGCAGCCTCCATATCCCTCACTTCTGGTTCCCTTTAAATAAATGTTGGCTGCTGCACAGCTCCATCTTTCACTGTTGCTTGTGAAGCAGACAACCTCTAGCATTCAATTAATGTATAGAACTATATAGAATCTGCTGGTATATGTATTGTGTTGGCAGCAGTACTAGTTGTGCTCTTACAGGGAACCTAGTGAGATGGATATGTAGGCTGCCATATTTCAGTTAATGCGCAGGTACAGCAACTACTTTTGAAATATGTAAGCTGTTTTACAAATTAGGTCTCAGTCAGAGAGGATAGTGGTAGGTGATTGCACTTTTCAGATGTTTCCTAATTGGTATCTTTATTTAATACCTTGCTCTTGTCTTTTTTATAAAGGCGGAGTGCCGCTATGCAGGATGGACTGAAGGAAGCAGTGGGAGTTCCATTAAGCCTTGCTGAGAAAATCAACACTTTGTGGAAGCCCCTGCTGGAGCTCTCTAAACATGGCAATATGGCATGCAAGTCTGACCTGCAGGTACCTACATGGCGTTCTCATTTTTTCAATTTTTTTTATTTTTATTTATTTTTTTTTTCCTACAGACCTGCACATAAATTGTTGCTGTTTACATAGTATTACAATTGTTTCATAGCAACAAAAGTACACTAAGAAAGCTTTTATAGTACAACAAAGTTGAATTATAACACGGACATACTGTATAATCTATCTCCTAGGTTCTCAACGTGTGGTAGCGTACCCCAAGGGGTACTTCTGATGGTTCCAGGGGGTACTCTGCCTTGATATACTTAAAGGGAACCAGAGGCCCCAGAAAGATTTTATACATACCTGGGGCTTCCTCCAGCCCCATACGCACGGATCGCTCCCACGCCGCCCTCCTCCGCTTCCTGTATCCGGCAGTACCGGGTCCCGTAGTTTCGGCCAGTCGGCGGCAGCACGCGGACAATTGTCCGCATCACAGGGGCTCCCAGCATACCCGTACGCGTGCAGCTGCATACTGCGCATCCGCACGCGTAAGGGTATGGAGGTCCGCCGGTAGTGACGGGACCCAGTACCGGCGATCCAGGAAGCGGAGGATGGCGGCGTGGGAGCGATGCTGGCTTATGGGGCTGGAAGAAGCCCCGGTATGTATAAAATCATTTTTTTTTTCTTTTTACGATTCCGGCGTGTCTGGTTCCCTTTAATCAAGAATAACTAATTTTAGAGTTTTTAGAAAATTATAAATCCTATTTAAACACCAAATTAGTATTTTAGCTAATTTAAAAGCAATAGTAGATGCTTGAAATTTGTTTAGAACCAATTATCATGTACTACGATTTAAATATATATTTATCAAGGGGTACTTGTGATAATGTTTACTATGCTAGGGGGTATTTGGCGAGTGCAGGGCTTTAAAAGGGGTACATACCAATAAAAGTTGAGAAACACTGTATACATACGCATGCATGCTGGCATGCAATGGTAGGGGAAATTAATAATTATATTATGTGCATGCCCTAGTTCACCCCCCTCTCTAATAAAAATCAATTCAACATCCAGAGGTAGTGCCACACACAGGTGTCGTGCACAATCTGCATTAAAGCCCACTCTGAAATAAGTCTATATGTCAGCAGGTATAAGCTGCTCTACATTTAAGTCCTCCAGGCTTCAAATGGATTTTCCTTTTTCTTCAGATAGCAAAGCCTCCACCACACCCCTAAAACGGGACCGCCCTCCACGGAGACCCACTGGCGGGTCAGCTGCATCTTGGGAGTGTTATTGGGTTGTCCCCCACCTCCCAGGCAGCTTCCTGAGGTCTTCACCACAAATTTCCTCATTCAACACAAATCCCCATATCCTCAGTAAAGATACAGTACTCAATATAGTGTAAAAAGGTTTCACATTTATTCCTTATAAAATCATATTGCACTCACATTTTCAAGATTCAATCAGATCACATAGTTTTTCTTGGAACGGGCTCTCCCCATCTCGCTTGCCATGGGCAGGCTTAGCCTTGTTGTTCCATGTCGTCCACCGACATTGCGCGTACCTCCACCTGCTACTGCTCACGTGGGACACCAGCCTCTCCTGGACCTTTGTGTGCTCAGTCTTGCTTCCATGCTTAGGCTCCACCCGACATGTTTCGTCACTGTGACTTGTCCCTGATCCCCTCATCCCATGTCCCTGATGAGTCGCATAGTATAGTCAAGTAACATCTGCAAAACTGTCCCCCTGTTGCCTAACTCAGCCAGGTAACCAAAATAATAATTAAACAAAACTGCATTTCAGATTGATATATTCCGCACAATATGCAATAGACAACCTGAACCAGGGCTTTAACATAAAAGTATTAATGGTGTTCTTATTGTGGTGCTGGATTAGCTATGAGTGCAGCTGCCTGGGAATGGTAAATATGGGGTACATTGCTCCAGGTTAGCAGTGTAAAGTGAGCAGTGCTGTGTGAATACAATGAGCCAGGCTTGTATCCAATACTGTATCTGAGTGGCAAAAAATGGATGTCTTAAATGTATGGTAATTTTGGTTTTTACAGGTGGCTCTCAAATAGGTGTTTAACATTCATTAAACCTAGGCTGTAACACAAGCAGTAACTTGGCTATTATTTTATAGGTGGCAGCTAAAGCTTTGGAAACGGGTGTGTTTGGGGCCTATTTTAATGTTCTCATCAACCTCAAAGAGATAAAGGATGAAGAATTTAAAAGCCAGGTAAGACTAGATCTTGCCAAATTTTCTTTTAATCATTTTGAGTGCCATTTGAAAGTGCTACCCCCCCCCTTCTTCCGAGTTCTTAAAGTCCTTCCTCTAATTTGACCAGGTTTACTTAGTGATATGAAACTCAGCATTTCTTCTTTGGTCTAGAGATTAGTTACAACATAAAATCTACCACCATAAAAAATTGTGGTACAACAGGTCCTTCTACTCTGCCACTATTGAATATACCTTCTGCTTATCCAACATGGTCTGGTATGCTGGCACCTCCTTGAGCCACAGACACAGACTTTAGAGGGTGATCAAATAAGCAGAGTGGGAAACCCCTCCCCCCCCCCCCCCCCCCCCACGGACCTCCTTCACAATTGGTCTGTGCTCTAAAGCAATGAAGAATGCCAATGACCCCTCGATCCCAGGCTACCGTTTCTTCAGCTGGATACCATCAGACCGGGAGGTTTCGAGCCATTTCCTCCAGCACCTTAAGGCATAGAAACTCTTTCCCCACCACTGTCAGTCACTTGAACTCTAAACCCTCCCCTTGCATTTATTATCTCTTTTTTTCCCCTCCTTAGGCTATGCTCGCAGTTATTGCATCCTTGTTGTTGCTGCTGATATACCGTATAAACCGTCCCGACTATAAGCCGACCCCCAAAAATGTTGCCTTTTAATACCGGGGAAAAATGATTAACCCGTGTATAAGCCGAGGATATGAAATGCGGCACCTCTGGTCGCTTATTATAGCTCTAGTCTCTCATAACATCCCTGTTACTTTGGTCTGGGGGTGGCAAGTCCGCTATTCCTGATCTTTTTACTCATCCCCAAGGTAACCTCATACAGACATGAGACATGTCCTACAAATAACATAAGTAGGCAATATGAATCAGTGTGAACATAACTGAAAGCAAATACTACCTCAAACCAAATCAGTAGCAGAAAAAGTGGGTACTTGTGTATTATCCCGTCTAGCAGAACGGAGTCGGCAGTTAGACAGGCTGGAAAAGTGTGCACTGTGCTTCTTGAGCAGCTGATTCACCACAGATCAGCTTCCCCGTTCCACACAGCTTTCCTCACTGCGCTGTGTTGGCTTTTCCGTTAGCAATCAGACCGCAGAACAATAGAGGGCAATAATGAAAGAGGCATGAAGCCTTCCCAGCCTGGAGGAGGGGAATTACAAGTGATTCTAGTGGCATACCAACTCTGCCTAATCACATTACAGGGAAGAGGACTTGCTGAGCACCAGCACAAGGTGATCCACCTCACACCCCCTGCTATGTACAGCGCTGTGCCCTGCAGCAATCTGCCCGCTATCATACAGCTTGTCTATAAAAGGGTCTTGCCCCTAATCACAGCCCACCAGGGGAGAGCTTACCTAAGCGGGGATCAGCGGCTGCTGTCTGTGGAGCGGAGGTCAACTGCATTCAGTGTGCTGTACAGCCCCTCTACTCACATCTTACACAGACAAGTGCTGTGACTTCGGGATGGGATACAACACTGCGCAGTGAGGAAAGCTGAATGGAACGGAGCAGCTGATCTGTGGTGAATCGACTGCTCAAGAAGCACAGTGCACACTTTTCCAGCCTGTCTAACTGCCAAGCCTGTTCTGCTAGACGGGATAATACAAAAGTATCAAAAAGTGCATATAATATTCCCAGCCCCCACCCAGTATCAGTAGCAGTGTAATAAGCCCCCTCCCTCACTCAGAATTATTAATGACTTAATAACCGATGGCATAGTGCATCCTCTACCACCCAGAATTGGTGTCAGCGCATCTAGAATTGTGGAAGGGAAGAGGAGGAGGGGGGGGGGGGGGTCTCTCCACATGTGCCCCCTTGCCAGTGTGATATTTGTAGATGTCGCCCCATGTTCCTGCTCCTTCCCCTCTCTGCTGGAGCAGTATTTGTAGATGCCATCCCATCTCCCTGCATGTGTCCCCTGCAGGAGAAGCATGTTGCGCCCATGCGTGTCCTCCAGCATATGCAGAGCCTTGAAACGGTGTTTGTAGGTCCCGCCCCGTCTCCCCGCAGGTGTCCCCCGCTGGCGCGGTATTTGTACATACTATCCCATCTCCCATGATGGGTCTCGTGCTGGAGCGGTATGTCTGTGTCCCCCGGCATTTTCATAGTTGAGCGTTCACTCACGTGCGCACGAAAGCATTCATCTTGAGCTTGTCTTTAGTCTAGTCTCATCTCTGACTTTCTGCAGTGTCGCTTGTAATTAAGGCGCCACTAGAGGGCGTCATAGAAATGAGACTGAAAGACAAGCAAAAGGAGATAAATGCTGTCGCGCGGACGGGTGAGTGAACGCTCCACTATGCACATGCTGGGGGACACAGACATACCACTGCAGCAGGAGACCCATCACGGAAGACAGGACAGCGTGTACAAATACCGTGCCAGCGGGGGAAACATGCGGGGAGATGAAACAGCAAGTACGAATACTGTGCCAGCGAGGGACACATACTGGGGGACAGGACCCCAGACACCCTTTAAAAATAAAGCGCCAGCGGGGAACACATGCGGGGCGACAGCACAGGACTAACACACCATTTACAAGTACCGCGCGGGGGGGTGGGCGCACATAGCTGTGACTCAAGTATAAGCCGAGACCCCCCACTTTTGGGCCACTTTTTGGGACCCAAAAACTCTGCTTTTACTCGAGTATATACGGTACTATTCATGGACACTCAGGCCCATATGCTTTTGCTCCTGAGTTTTCTCCTAGGAGCTGTTTTGTATTTAAAATACATTCTCAAACTAATTTTCAGCACTTTTGCAGTTAAAGAAGGACCAAAAAGTTGTTTAAAAAGTACTATCAACATTGTTTCTGATTTATTTTCTTGCTAGTTGGTGGTTGTGAAAATATCACCTAGGAGAAAGCTCAGTGGAAAAAGTGAATTGCATATGGGTCCCTGTATGCTCTCTTAAAGATAACCTTAAGTCAAAAAAAAAAGAGATGAACTCACCTGGGGCTTCCCTCAGCCCCCTGCAGCCGATCGGTCCCTTGCAGCTCCGCTCTGATGCCTCTGGACCCGCCAGCGACGACATCCGGTTTCGCCGTCACCGGCCGACAGGCATGGGAACGCGAGTGATTGTTCGCGTTCCCAGCCTGTATATCGCTCCCTATGCTGCTATTGCGCCAGAAACTAACCTGGTTTGGGACATATTTGCGTGAGACACAATGGTCAAGTTCTGTGAGGCTGCCATGACAACCTGTGTTTTATTAGCTGTGTGAAAGGTATTCTGATGTATCCATGGAGTATGTGTAAATTCCCCAGATCTGTGCAGTAGTGATAGGCTGAACCTCCGATTTTAGGTTCGCGAACTTCCGCGGAAGGTTCGGTTCACGAACCGCAATAGACTTCAATGGGGAGGCGAACTTTGAAAAATAGAAAAAATCATGCTGGCCACAAAAGTGATGGAAAAGATGTTTCAAGGGGTCTAACACCTGGAGGGGGGCATGGCGGAGTGGGATACACGCCAAAAGTCCCGGGGAAAAATCTGGATGTGACGCAAAACAGCGTTTTTAAGGGCAGAAATCACATTGAATGCTAAATTGCAGGCCTAACGTGCTTTAAAACATCTTGCATGTGTATACATCAATCAGGTAGTGTAATTAGAGTACTGCTTCACACTGACGCACCAAACTAATTGTGTAACGCACCGCAAGTTACCAGCTGTTTGTGTAGTGACTGCCATGCTGGACTACTGCGCAACATGGCGAGATTGCTCTTCCTCACTCAGTGGTGTCAGCCAGGTAATGTGTGACTGCCTTCTCAACTTTCCATGGCATTGTTAAAAAGCTTACGTTTTTGTTTTTAAATTACATTTTCTACTTGCTGTGTACTTGTTCAGTACCGCTACAATGAGAATCCTATGGAGGCGGGCAGGAGGAGGACTTTCGAGGCCCTGCTGTGTATATGAAATGAATGTCTTTTAAATCCTTTAACGAGAACCAGTTATGGCGGGCAAAGATGACACCACATTCCTTTAACGAGAATCATATGGAGGCGGGCAAGTCTGCCATTTGTGACCCCAGGTAATGGCCGGGGAATGAGGGATGGAATCCGGTGTGGAGCCTGAGCAACAGCTACCACTACACATCCAAGGAGGGCAGCAGGCAGGCATGCACGCCCGCCCCGCGGTAGTGACCAAAAATAACAATACAGGACTTTTGAGGCCCTAATTGTAATGAATCAACTTTAAATCCTTTAATGGGAATCCGTTATGGAGGGCAAGTCTGCCATCCATTGAAGTGCAAGTTCTGCACTGACTGCCAGGTATAATACAATGTGCAGTCACAGATGCAGTGAAAGGTATGCAGTGACTGCAAACAGCCGTTTGTGTAGTGACGGCCGTGCTGGACTGGTGCGCACCTGGTCCTTCAGGAAGGAATTTTTCCCTTTTGGGGCTAATTGGACCATGCCTTGTGGGGGTTTTTTCGCCTTCCTCTGGATCAACAGGGGTATGTGGGGGACGGGCTGGAGTTGTACTTTGTACTGGTTGAACTCGATGGACGTATGTCTTTTTTTCAACCAAAATAACTATGTAACTATGTAATCATGACAGGTGATGGTGGCTTTTCAGCCCATATGGTCGCCCGGCTGATGTAGCTGAATGACAGAACAGTGACTGTCCAGCTGATCAAATTTGGTCTGACCACAATGAAACTACCTTATTATCTTTGGTGTGCCACCCCCACCCGAGACACTCATATAGCTGGCGGTCATTGCTTCATTGTGATATGCAAGCCCCTTCACCGCGGCAAGGTAATGATCACGAAGGGGGATGGACACATGTACATGCCTTTTTGTTTTTTTGTTGCAGCCGCCTGCAGTTCAGCCAGAAAAATTAGGCAGGCATGTGCACGCCCCAGAAAAATTAGTATAGCGGCCGCTGCTAGCAGCGGCCTTAAAAATTCTGGAATCCGCCTAGAGTCCTGGACCCTGGTGGTGGTGGCGGAGAAGGCAGTCAAGCGGCCTGCAGGCAGAGATGCTGTGTGTGGGGACTGACTTAGTCTTCGGTCGTGCAATAGCCCTCAGGGATCCATGCCTCATTAATTTTGATAAAGGTCAGGTACTGAACACTGTCATGACTTAGGCGACTTCTCTTCTCAGTGACCATGCCTCCAACTGCACTGAATGTCCTTTCTGACAGGACGCTTGCGGCAGGGCAAGAGAGAAGTTGTATGGCAAATTGGGACAGCTCTGGCCACAGGTCAAGCATGCGCAATCAGTAGAGCAAGGGTTCATCCTCGCTGCTCGCAGTCGCAGTGTGTACATCCACACTTAAGGCCAGGTAGTCTGCTACCTGCCGGTCCAGGCGTGGGTGGAGGGTGGATCCCGAAGGGCTACTGCGAGGCGTTGGACTAAAGAATGTCCGCATGTCCGACATCACCCCAAGATCGCTGGAGCGTCCTGTCCTTCCCTGCGTGGACTGGTGAGGAGGAGGAGGATTACTGCCAGTGGTACCTTTATTACGTTGTACTGTCACATCACCCTTAAATGCATTGTAAAGCATAATTGACAGCTTGTTCTGCAAGTGCTGCATCCTTTCCGCCTTGTGTTGAGTTGGTAACAGGTCTGCCACTTTGTGCCTGTACAGGTCATTCCCCTTGAGTTTTTTGATACGGGGGTCCATCAACAGGCTGGACAACATGAAAGAGGCCATCTGCACAAAGTCGGATCCAGACGTACTCTCCATCTCCTCTTGCTCTTCCACAGTGACGTCACGCAACTCCTCTTCCTTCCCCCAGCCACGAACAATACCCCTGGAACGTGGAGCAGCAGAAGCCCCCTGTGATGGCTGCTGCAGTTGTTCTTTCGCCGCCGCCTCTTCCTCCTCCACAGAAACACCTTTCTCCTAATCGTCATCCGAGTCTGACTCCTCTCCTTCCCCACACGACTCCTCTTCTTCCTCCTCCTCCCCCCTCTGTGGTGCCGCAGGTGTCGAGGAAACATGTGGTCGGATGTAATTCGCTCCCACGAATCCTCCTGCTGTAGCTGTTCCTGTTCCCGCTCCTCCACAGCTTCATCCACCACTCTACGCACGGCACGCTCCAGGAAGTAAGCGTAGGGGATCAAGTCGCTGATGGTGCCTTCAGCGCGACTCACCAGGTTGGTCACCTCCTCAAACGGCCGCATGGTCCTGCATGCATTTCGCATCAGTGTCCAGCTGTTGGGCCACAACATCCCCATCTTTCCAGATTGTGTCCTTCTACTGTAGTTGTACAGGTACTGGGTGACTGCTTTCTCCTGGTCTAGCAGGCGAGAGAACATGAGCAGGGTGGAATTCCAGCGAATTGGGCTATCGCAAATCAAGCATCTCACCGGCAAGTTGTTTTTTCGCTGAATGTCCGCAAAGCGTGCCATGGCCATATAAGACCGCCTGAAATGCCCACACAACTTCCTGGTCTGCTTCAGGACGTCCTCTAAGCCTGGGTACTTTGAGACAAATCTTTGCACGACCAGATTCAGCATATGTGCCATGCAGGGTACATGTGTCAGCTTTCCCAAATTCAAAGCGGAAAGGAGATTGCTGCCATTGTCACACACCACGCTGCCGATCTCCAGCTGGTGCGGGGTCAGCCATTGCTCCACCTGTTTGTTAAGAGCAGCCAGGAGAGCTGCTCCAGTGTGACTCTCCGCTTTGAGGCAAGACCTGTCTAAAATTGCGTGACACCGTCGTACCTGGCATGCAGCGTAGGCTCTGGGGAGATGGGGCTGTGTAGCTGGAGAGGAAGAGGAGATGGCAGCACCGCTAGAGTTCAACTGCCACTCAGCCAAAGAGGAGGAAGAGGAGGTTGACAGTGAAGAGTATGCAGCTGGAGGAGAAAGAGAGGAGGTGGCAGGAGGCCTGCCTGCAAGCCGTGGAGGTGTGACAAGTCTGTCCGCTGCGCAGCCACGTACTCCCTGCTTGCTGCCATCAGTCACCAGGTTGACCCAATGGGCTATGGACGTAATGTAGCGGCCCTGCCCGTGCTTGGCATACCAGGCATCCGTGGTCAGGTGGACCCTTGACCCAACGCTCTTCGCAATAGATGACACCACTTGCCTCTGAACTGCACGGTACAGTTTGGGTATGGCCTTTCGTGAAAAATAAGTGCGGCCTGGTATCTTCCACTGCGGTGTCCCAATGGCCACAAATTTACGGAAAGCCTCTGACTCCACCAGCTTGTATGGTAATAGCTGGCGAGCTAATAGTTCCGTCACACCAGCTGTCAGACGCCGGGCAAGAGGGTGACTGGTCGAAATTGGCTTCTTCCGCTCAAAGACTTCCTTTACGGACACCTGGCTACTGCTGTGGGCAGAGGAGCAGAAACCGCTCAAGGGCAGAGGCGGTGTGAAGGAGGGTGGCTGTGAAGGTTCAAGGGAGAAAGCGGATGAAGACGATGCACCTGAAGGAGGAAGAGGAGAAGGAGGGTGGCTTGTTGTTGAGGGGTGCTGCTTTTTCCTCAGGTGTTCTTCCCATAGCTGTTTGTGCCTTTTCTCCAGGTGCCTTCGTAAGGCACTTGTCCCTATGTGAGTGTTGGCCTTTCCACGGCTCAATTTTTGGAGGCAGAGAGAACAGATGGCTTTGCTCCTATCTGAGGCACACACGTTAAAATATTTCCAAACCGCTGAGCCCACCTGGTGTGATGGCACTACCGTGGCATCAACAGCTGACCTTGAAGGGCATGTTGGCTGGCTGGCCATAGCTGGCGATACATGGCGCCGGACACTGCCCCCAACTTTTTCTGAGGATGAGCTCCCTCTGCTTCTATCATGGAGTCGTCTCCTCCTACTCCTCTCTGGCTCTTCCTCTGAACTGTCCCCCTGGTCATCTCCTCTATTGGGAACATACGTGGCATCCGTATAATCGTCATCATAATCCTCCTGCCCAGCTTCGCTTTCCTCAGACAACTCCACAACTGCACCAACTTCAGGAGGTTCATCCATACTATCGCCACCTAACTCAGACGTATGAGGTGGTGTACCTTCTTGTTGTTGCAGTAGTGGCTGTGAATCAGTGATTTCAACACCACCACCAAATAACTCCTGCGAAGTGTCAAATGCAGCGCATGTGGTGCTTGTTGTAGCGCTGGTGGCTGCGGGAGATGAGGTGTTCTGTGTTAAATACTCAAGCACGTCCTCACAATTTTGGGAAGTGATGGCACGTGCCTTCTTCTGAGCACTGTACTCTGGGCCAGGTCCGCAAGAAATCACAGCAACACCACCTCGCACAGACCTGCCAGTGCCAGGTGGCCTTCCTCTTGGTCTGCCTCTACCTCTTCCTCTACCTGGTTTGTCCATTTTGTCCGTCTCTGGGGGAAGCTAGGTATATGCAGTGAGGTAAGTTCTCTCAACAGAAAAGGTAGCTATGTGCAGTGAGGTGAGTTCACTCATCCCAAAGGTAGTTATATATGCAGTGAGGTGAGTTCACTGAACACAACAGGTAGTTAGATGCAGTCAGCTGAGTCCACTCAACACAAAGGTAGTTATATGCAGTGAGGTGAGTTCACTGTACAGAAAAGGTAGATATGCAGTGAGGTGAGTTCACTCAACACAAAAGGTAGTTATGTGCAGCGAGGTGGGTTCACTAAACACAAACGTAGGTGTATGCAGTGATGAGGTGGGTTAACTAAACACAACAGGTCCTAGTAGTAGGTAAATGCAGTACTGGGTGGGTAGTACAATGTGCAGCTCCCTGTCACACACACAGGTAGTCACTGAATGTGCTGCTGAATGCTGGTGGGCTGCTGGCAGTGGGACACACGTTATGAATTAGCAATGCTGTCTAAGCAACACAAGTGTCTCACACACACAGGTAGTCACTGAATGTGCTGCTGCTGCTGGCAGTGGGACACACAGTATGAATTAGCAATGCTGTCTAAACACAAGTGTCAGTTTCAAACACAGAAAAAAAAATTAATCACATGAGCAGGATGAGCTCTGAAAAGAGTTGTTCTGGGGCGCTATTATAGCAATAAGATTCAGCTAGGAGCAAGCTAAGAAGGCAAGAGCCTGACTAATCTGTCCCTAGGAGAACAAGTCTGCAGCAGCTGTCCCTAGTCTGTCTCTAGCAGGCACACGAGTGAGGCTAATGGCCGCCGGAGCCTGCCTTATATAAGGGGGGGTGGGACTCCAGGGCTTAGTATAGCCGGATTGGCTACAATGCGCCTGCTGACTGTGATGCAGAGGGTCAAAGTTGACCCTCATAGAGCATTATGGGGCGAATTGAACTTCCGGGAAAGTTCGCCGGCGAAGGCGAACGACCCGAGGTTCGCCTGGAACCGTTCGCCGGTGAACCGTTCGGCCCATCTCTACTGTGCAGGCTTCTTCTTTTTTTCTCTTGTGTAAATTCCAGGAATGTGCATGATGAGTAAGGGCATTATCACATGAAAGTTTACTAGATACTGATTAATGGAAAAGTGTGGTGTACATGAGCCATTTTGCTAATTTGAGTATTTTACTGCTGACTTTGCTGTGCTGCTGAATCATGATTGTGGATGATGTCTGGTAATGCACTTATTTTATTTATTACAATGGATTATCATTGTTGGAGTTTTTTTTGTAGCCTTGTCCCCTATTTACCTTCCCTATTTTCATGTTTGATGCAGCTGTTCCAGAGAAATTCCCTTTGGAAAAGTCAATCATGTGAGATTAATGCACAAAGTATAGAACAGATTGTATTAACTCAAAATCAGTATCTCATTCACAGATTTAGGACTGGGGCCCATTAGGAGTGCTTTGTGATTTGAAAAGCTCTTGCTAATGTAATGCTATGGGTGTGATTCCACTTGAGTGATGTGATTTTATAGAAATCCCCCATAGCATAGCATTGCATTAAGGCTCATACACACATCAGACTATAGTCTGTGGAGAATAAAAGATCACAGACCAATCTTACCACCCTTCATGTAGTATGAGAGTCATACCTTCAAGGGACTCCGAGCTCACGAAAAAAAGAAAAGTTGTACTCACCAGGGGCTTTCTCCAGCCCAGTGCTGGTCGGGAGGTCCCACGCCGGTGTCCTGGCTCCTCTCCTTCTCCCCGCTCCGGTATAGCTGACAGGCCGCAGCCCGGGCGACACTCGGTGGAGTGTCGGGCTGCAGCTTCCGCGTATGACGCGGATTACGTCACACGCCGGCCGCCTCGCGTCATCACGGCGGCCGGCGTGAAAGTACTGCGCATGCGCGCTTTAATCGCGCATGCACAGTACTTTCACGCCGGCCGCCGTGATGACGCGAGGCGGCCGGCGTGTGACGTAATCCGCGTCATACGCGGAAGCTGCAGCCCGACACTCCACCGAGTGTCGCCCGGGCTGCGGCCTGTCAGCTATACCGGAGCGGGGAGAAGGAGAGGAGCCAGGACGCCGGCGTGGGACCTCCCGACCAGCACTGGGCTGGAGAAAGCCCCTGGCGAGTACAACTTTTCTTTTTTTCCTGAGCTCGGAGTCCCTTTCAGTCTTTTCTATGGAGCTGAACTCGCAATAAGAAAAAAAATCTTTGCAAGATGCTGCACACACAGATGCTGTACAGACACAAAAGATCAGTATCTGCAAAAGATCTGTTCCTGCAAATTGCATTCATAGTCTATGAGATCTACAGATCCTCATACACACCTTGTTTAACTGACATTCATCTGCAGATCAGACAATCGTCTGCAGATCTGAAAATCCATCCTGGTGGATCTGATCTGCAGATGAATGTCTGTTAAACAAGGTGTGCATGATGATCTGCAGATATCATAGACTATGAATGCATTTTGCAGGAACGGATCTTTTGCAGCAACGGATCTTTTGCAGATACTGATCTTTTGAATGTCCACAGCATCTTTGTGTGCAGCATCTTGCAAAGATTTCTGTCTCATGGGGAGTTCAGCTGCATAGAATAGACTGTGTAGGTATGGCTCTCATACTACATGGAAGGGGGAAAAATTGGTCTGTGATCTTTCATTTTCCTAAGACTATGGTCTGATGTGTGTGTATGAGCCTTTAGCAAGAACCTTTTTGAAATCACTAGCGCTTAAAAAAGGGCTGCCAGTGGTTTTGATCCCTTAAGGGTACCATATACTAGGCAACCAACTAATCGACCATCCAATTTGATTATTCTAATCGAATTGGCTGAAAATTGGTGCTGCCAAGTGCATGCCCGACCGACGAAGTGACCAATTTCGGGACAGAAATTGGCCGCACAGTCGCTCGTGCATGTTGGAAAATTTCGGGCCGAGGTTGGTTCGTCGGGTGCGCGGCAGTACGCCGGCCAATTTGCAAACTAGCGACAAGACGACGAAACCCCCGCCGCAATGTATAAATGTATGCAGTGTGTAGTGCATTTATACATTATGCGTCCGGCGTCAGCCTCCACGCAGTTTCCGTCCATCTCTGGGTTCCACATACACGCTAGCGTGTATGCGGCTGTTACCTGGTGAGATGGATGGACACTGTGCGGAAGCTGCTACAGGACATGTAATTTATATGCACTAGGTGGCTGGATAGTGTACTGGTTAAGGGCTCTGCCTTTGACATGGGAGACCAGGGTTCGCATCCTGGCTAGGTCAAGTACCTATTCAGTAAGGAGTTCAAGGCGAGACTTCCTAACACTGCAGGGTGGCCTCTTGAGCGCGTTCCAGTGGCTGCAGCTCTTGAGCGCTTTGAGTCCGACAGGAGAAAAGTGCTATACAAATGTTCAGATTATTATTATTATTATTATTACATTACATACATTTTGCAGGCGGGGCGGACAGCGGCAGCTCAGCCGATTCCCTGATGATTTCATGCTGGAATCGGACGGGAATCGGCCTGTAGTGTATGGGCAGATTCGATTAGAGACAAATTTTATCTCTAATCAGATTCGATTACAGATAAATTTGACTCTTGGTCGAATCTGCTCATACTCGTTCTAATGTATGGGCACCTTTTATGCAGCTTGGAATTGGACCAACTTAAAATTATTAGTATCTCACTGACCTTCTCTAATCTACAGTTCAGAGTAGGAGCTGCTCTCTCTGCAAACACCACATCTAACTCCTCCTTCTACTCTTGTGGATGTGGGTATGACCAGCTGTGTGGTCACAGGAAAAGCTAGCTGGCTGGTACCTCAGACTACGTCCTCTGGGTGGTGATAATAAAGGAGGAGGAGTTTGGACTACTGTTCAGTCCAGGCAAGCTGTATTTGATATGGAAAAGTAAGTCAGAATTGCAATCCTAGACAGCTGGGGAAATGAATAGTGCAAACAGGGATCATGTGCAATGCACCAAAGTTTCTGCATTAATTCTCAGCTATTCTACACAAAATAAAGATTTCTCTAGAAGGTTTCTAATGCATAGAGTCCTGGTCCATGCGCTTGTTTTTGTAAAGTGCCTTAAAAGCAAAATGGATGCCATTGAACACCGTCCTTACTGTTTTTTTTTTTGTTTTGTTTTGTTTTGTTTTGTTTATTGTTTTTGTTTTTTTTACCCAGACTCAAAAGAAGGTGACTCAGCTTTTGGATGAAGCGAAGAAGAATGCACAATCTGTTTTACAATCCTGTGAGGGCCGCAACTGAGATATATTCTAACTGCAAATGTATGAGCTACTGCATCCACAAAGCTGTCTTCATTAAAAACAAAAAACAAATTCTAAATAAAATGTCTTCCACTCTCTGCTGGTTGAGGGACTACTATGCAAATAGTTTTTGTGAGTTGTTTCAGTACAGGGCTGCCTTACATTTGCTGCACACAATGGTGTATTATGTGCCACCTTATGGGCTCTTCTCACGTTAGTCCAATTTCATTGCCATGATGTGCAAGCCCCACAGGAATATTGTTGCATCACAAGTGTGGTGTGGCGGGTTACTGGGCAACTTGTGCGTTTACAGTGGCAGTGATGCATATACTATACATATATTGTACTGTATGCTTCACTGTATAGTACTTGAGATGACTGATGCTCACAATGGAGGGAGGGGTCAGCATGCACCATCTTTCATAAATAGTAGTATGTGCTGTAACCATGTTGAGAATCCCTAAATGGAGACTGATCCTATTAATGCACTCTATAGCCTCATCTACACCATACATTTTTTTTTTTATTATTATTTATTTATTTATTTTTTTGTCTGATTTGATCCAATCCGACATGTCCGATCAGGATTCGATTCAATTTGCCATTGCAAAAAATGGCAAATTGAATCGAATCCCGAATGGATATGTCAGAAATATTTGCATCAATTTTTCTCTGATTCGATTAAATCTGAGTTGATGCAGGATTATGCAAATTTATGCCACTTGATAATTGACCAATTGAATCCCACCTTGGCTTAATTCGATTGGTCCACTTTTTTTAAATCAGACGTTAGAGCCAGATACTATAAGGCACACCTGGGCCGGTTGGGGCAGTTAAGCTGGGTACACAGGTGAGATAAAGCTTGGAATTGTATGTATTGCATTGACCATCCCTAAGGGCCCGTTTCCACTAGATGCATTGCAATGCGGAAACTGCTCCACATCGCAAGAAAACTACTCCAATGATGTTAATTGGTTGCAGTTTCCATCGACACAAATTTACATACGCGATGCGGCGCGGGGAAAATTATGGATAGCGTGCTGCAGTTTTCCGCAGCATGCATCTGATCCCCACAGGGAAGCCGCATGACGCTGCATCCGGTTGTCTGGAAGACCACTGGAAGTACCTGCGGAGGGATACGGTGATCGCCTCGCATCCTAATCGCCAGTGGAAAATGGGCCCAAACAGTTGTACCCTCTAACTCTCTAGGTGTGCTTTTATAGTTGCTGTCTCTGATTTGTGTTTTTCAGGGGCCATTCACACTAGAAGCGGTTTTATAAGAGTTTTGTGATTATTTTATTTATTTTTAAATCGCTCCCATTCACTTTCATAAAAATTGCACAAAAATTGCCGTGATTTTTGCGTACACTATTGTGAAATCGTGGCAATTTATACCGCAATTTTAATGAGTGGGAGCAATTTTAAAAGATGCAAAATGCTCAGAAAAGCGCTTCTAGTGTAAATGGGCCCTCAAGGTTGATGCAGCAAATACCCCCTCTATGAAAGCAGGGGTTTGCTTACCTATCCTCTTTATTCCCAATTTTTTTTTTTTTTTTTTTACGCTCATTAAACCCAAAAATTCATTTGTAAGTTTGCCTTGGACAGGTTCAGGTACTCAGAGCCCAACTCGGGGTTACTACTAGGCATACCTCCTAACATTTTAAAATTAGAAATCGGGACACAGGCCACCCCCCGAACCACACCCCTAAGTCACGCCTACCATAACGTTTTTAGAAGATTTTTTTTTTTCTTAATATTGATGCCCTTATATTTTTTTTTTTTTATAAATCTATCCCTCATATACCCTGCCCGTCGGTGGGGCTAACTGTAATGTAGTTATACCAGCTAATGTAAACTGCCACTTTTTCTGACCCCACTCCCAACTCAGATTACCAAATGGAGAAAGGGGGGGGGGGGGGGGGAAACTACTACCTTACTACTTAATTTATCTCTTTGTGTTTTTCATAAGATCTGTACATGAAAAGCCATTGACGGGCAGGACCGTTTAAAGAGACCCCGAGGTGGGCGGGTGGGACACAGCCATGTTCTCGGCCTCATGACATGCCTCTGTGTCACATCCACCTGAAGGATCGGCACTATACTCAGCCCCAGGGGCAAACGCAGGATTTTTAAGGGGGGGGGTTCCTGAAAGGTCCAGAAGCACGTATGTCCCGAGTGCTTCCGAATACAGGTGGCTCCATACTACCCATGCACAAAAGTGCGCTGGCATATTACGGAGCTGCCTATCTTTGGAAGTACTCAAGGACACAAGTGTTTCAGAGGGCTTCTGGTAGCAGCAAATGTGAACGGGGTACAGCGCTGGAACAACTCCCCAAGAGAGGAACAGGAGATAGACTTAGTTTGGACAATTCAGTGGAATATGCTACATAGTTTCACATAGCGCAAGCGATACCCATATGATGCAGGGATATATGCATCTGCGGAAGATGTCGGCGCTACATAAATACTAAATAATAATATTTTGCCTCACCAGGATTGCACTTTTATTTAGCTTTCCTGTATGACAAGAACACACAGCCAGCTCTAGGGGAAGAGGGAAACAAAGGTGAATGAGGGAGGGCTGGTGCACACCAAGAGGGCTTCTGAGCGTTTTTCAAATCAACAGTGATTTGAAAAGTGCTTGGCTAATGTTACCCTATGTGGGTGTTCCCACAGCAGCGTTGTGATTTTTTCAAAATCGCAGGTATACTGCATGTAGCATGTTTTTGAGCAATTCATTCAAAAATCGCTCTGAAAATCACTTCACAAAATCACACTCACAAATTGCTAGCGATTGCTATTGTCATTTTGGCGTTGCACTAGCCCAGAGAGAGGAGTGGAGAAATTGAGAATAGCCTGAGATGGAGCAGAGAACTTATCTGTATTGAAGTCCCACATCACACAGGCTACTTGCCTGTAATCAGACTCCTGTCCCTGTCAGTCTCCCACACAAGTCAGAAAGAAGCCCTCCTGGAGTCTAGGGACTGTCAAAAACTTTTCAGCTTGTTATCCACACCTTATCCACACATGCAGTCATTATAACAATGGGGAGAGACCAGACAGATGTTTGCCCACAGACCCTGAGTCCAGGCAAGCTCTGCATCATGCTGTGCATATTTACCAGCTTGCCTGCACTCTAATTTCATCATGTCTGACACTTCTGTGCTGTGGAGAGTCCAGGACTCCATAATCAACATTCTCTCACTGTAGGCTGCATCTTCTTGTGAGGGTTGTGAGGGAAGCTCGGCTGCCTCTCTCATTCTATTAGCTGGAGGGAGGCACCAGAAGTAAGAAGGGAGGGAGAATGAGGCTGTTTATATTATGCGGGCTTCCCTGGCTGAATACACAGCTCAGTGCAGGGGGGAGGTTCCAGACACCCGGAATAGCCCCCTGAGTTCGCCAGTGAGCCCCCCCGAATACAAATTAAAAAAAATCTATCTTTTTTATTTTTTTATTTTTATTTCTTATTTGATTATTAATTTAAAAAAAAAAAAAAGCTTGAAAAATGGCTCTGTTCTAGTGTTTTTAAGAGCGATTTTCCACTTTCCTATACTTAACATTGAGGCTGAATCGCTTCAGAAATGCTGCAGGACCTGCGTTTGGTAAAAAAAAATCACATCGCTTTGGTGTGATCCATTCAAATACCTTAGCAAAGCGCTTTTAAAACGCTAGTAGTTAGAAAATAGGGGCTGGTGCACACTTAGGCCTAGTGCACACCAGAGCGGTTCGGCTGCAGTTTGCGATCCGCTTGCGGGTGCGGATCCGCTAGGGTAATGTATCTCAATGGGCAGGTGCACACCAGAGCGGGAGGCGTTTTGCAGAAACGCATACTCCCGGGCTGCTGCAGATTTTGGATTGCGGATGCGTTTCTGCCTCAATGTTAAGTATAGGAAAAACGCAAACCGCTCTGAAAAACGGCACTTCAGAGCGGTTTGCCAGGCATTTTTTGTTACAGTAGCTGTTCAGTAACAGCTTTACTGTAACAATACATGAAATCTACTACACCAAAACCGCTACACAAAACCGCAAAACGCTAGCTGAAACGCTGCAGAAAAAGAAGAAAAGGCTTTTCAAAATCTGCTAGCGTTTTGCGGATCTGCTTGCGGTTTTTGGTGTGCACCAGCCCTTAGAGTGCTTCTGAGCATTTTTTAATGTCCTGAGGTCCACGGGTTCATTAAAAAAAACAAATACAGGTTGCTCTCTGCACAGCTGTTCTATTGACTCTACAATTGTTCAGTAGAGATGGCCTGAACCTCCGATTTTCGGTTCGTGAACCGCTATAGACTTCAATGGGGAGGCGAACTTTGAAAACTAGAAACCTTTATGCTGGCCACAAAAGTGATGGAAAAGATGTTTCAAGGGATCTAACATCTGGAGGGGGCATGGCGGAGTGGGATACACGCCAAAAGTCCCGGGGAAAAATCCGGATTTGACGCAAAGCAGCATTTTAAGGGCAGAAATCACATTGAATACTAAATTGCAGGCCTAAAGTGCTTTAAAACCTCTTGCATGTGTATACATCAATCAGGGAGTGTAATTAGAGTACTACTTTACACTGACACACCCAGGGCCGGCCCTAGACTTTTTGCCGCCTGAGGCAAAAAAATTATTGCTGCCTTCCCCCCCGCGGGCCGCAGGAAGTGTCGTCAGTGCAGCGCACGCTTAACAAGGAAGAGGTGAGTGACCCCGCCCGTTGCCTCTTAGAATTCAGCCAGCGACATAACTCCTTAAAGCAGGAGGGGAGTGGAGGATGGGGGACCCAGGCGAGGGAGGGGGGGGGTCCGACCCCCCTCCCCGCCGCTAGGCCCAATACCCCCGTCCTGCCCGCTATCCCCTCCAGCTCGGGCGGCTCCCCCACACCCACGGGGCGGGTGCCGCCTCCCCAGAAGTGCCGCCTGAGGCAAATGTTTCACCCCGCCTCATGGGCGGGCCGGCCCTGGACACACCAAACTCACCGTGTAACGCACTGCAAACAGCTATTTGCGTAGTGACGGCCGTGCTGGACTGGTGAGCACCGTGGCGAGATTGAGCTTCCTCACAGTGATGTCAGGTAATGTCTGACTGCCTTATCAACTTTCAATGGTTCTGTCTCTACCATTGTTAAAGTTTACATCTATTTTTTTTAAATACTTGTTCTGCTTGCTGTTCAGTACATGCAACGAGAATCTTTTATGGAGGGCAAGTCTGCCATTGTGAGTGACCACGGGTAATGGCTGGGGAATCCTGGTTCAATTTCAGTCTGGAGTAGGAGCCTAAAACTGCTACCACCACCACACATCCAAGAAAGGCAGCAGGCGCGCTGTGGGCAAAGGAGCAGGAACGGCTACCACACATCCAAGGAAGGCAGCAGGCATGGCATGCACGTCCCGGGGTAGTGACCAAAAGGAGAACTTTCGAGGCCCTGCTGTAGATGACACTGATAGACAGAATCTGTTACCCACTATCCCAAAACTTTTGTGGTAGTGTTCTGTGGACTGATTAAACAAAATTAGAACTGTTTGGGCCCATGGATCAACGCTATGTTTGGAGGAGGAAGAACACGGCCTATGAAGAAAATAACCTTACCTACTGTGAAGCAGGGCGGGGGGGTTAATTATGCTTTGGGGCTGTTTTGCTTCTGCAGGTACAGGGAAGCTTTAGCGTGTGCAAGGTACCATGAATTCTCTTCAGTACCAGGACAAATTGGATGAAAATGTAATGCAGTCCATCACAAACCTGAGGTTTGGGAGACGTTGGACCTTTCAACAGGACACTGATCCCAAGCATACCTCCAAATCCACTAGAGCATGGTTGCAGATTAAAGGCTGGAACATTTTGGAGTGGACATCGCAGTCACCAGACCTAAATCCGATTGAGAACCTCTGGTGGGACTTAAAGAAAGCAATTGCAGTGCGCAAGCCTAAGAATGTGACTGAAATGGAGGCTTTTGCCCATGAAGAATGGGCTAAGATAGCCGTAGATCGCTGCAAGACACTTGTGTCAAGCTATGCTTCACATTTAAATGCTGTTATAACTGGAAAAGCATGTTGTACTAAGTACTAAGAATGAATGTCACTTGGGGGTTGAATAAAACTGATAATGATGTAAGCACAGAAAAGAGATTTGTGGTTATTTTATTATAAATGTTGCTATATTTGTCTAACTTACAAGTGCCTCTTTGACATTGATCAAGATGACTGAAATGATCAAAATCAAACTGGCCAAAACACTCAATTTCAGTGGGGGTTGAATAATTTTGAACACAACTGTAGGTGGGTGCACTGTGAACAACAGGTAGGTACTGTATATGCAGTAATGGGTATTAAAATGAGCACCTGACACACACAGACAGGTAGCGGAAAGGTACAGCGACACTGCGTGCGCTTAACTCGCGTAGGTAGGTGGATGCACTGTGAACAGGTAGGTAGGTGTCAATGGAACAGCCGTGAGAAACGAGAATGGAAACTCAATCTGTTTATTGCACCGATTGCAGATGCTCCTACACAATCAATCCAGATATAGCAGGTCACTGGCAGTCTTTTCTCAGCAGAGAGATGGCATCAGCTTAACTGCAGGATGGCTCTTTTGATATGCTAATGAGCAGAAACAAACCCTTGTGTTCAGGAGGCTAGTGTTTACTTTTCATTACCTCAGATAGATGTCAATGGGCTCACCAAATGGTGACTCTAGTCAAAGCACTGCTTTCCCCCCAGACTGGCCGGAGCCATATAGACAGAATAAGAAAGCATGGAGTTTAGGATTTTGAGCATGTTTAAGCAATACCGTTCAGGTGAGAAATGTGAAAGTTATATCATTCTGCTGGTCCGGATCTTTTGAGTATTTTGATATTAAATTGGGGCCACTGGCATAACCAGAACTCGGGGGGATTCCTCCGGTTTTTAACCGGGCATGCAAACATGCCCAAGTTTGGTATCATATGAACTGGCCTAGTCTGAGAAATATGAATATGTGATGGTCATGTGTGTGCGGAAAGAGGAAGCCGAGATATGGCAAATGTCATATTTGTTGGGCATAGAGCACCCATCCAGGGAGCTCACCGCCCCTGTCCAACCCCTGGGCTATACTTGAGGCTCCACCCAAAGATGTGCATTGTTCAAAAGTGTTTGCGAGGGACCACTCCCTCAGTCCTCCACATTCCATCTATATGAGAACGGTCTGCTGCCAGTGCCAGCCAGAGGACACATGGTTGGTGGCCATCTTGCTGAACTTTGAACTTTGATCTGAAACAAAGGATTTTACCAAGGACTTTATGATTCTTCCCACAAAAAGGACATCTTTCCATGAAACTAAGTATTTTTCTCCCTTGCTTTTATTTTTCATACTGGCTATTACTGTTTTAATAATTGTTGATTTTAATAATTGTCTGTATATATTAATTATTTATATTGCCCGTGTGTGATGAAACGCGGAAAAGCCGCTGTCTCTCAAGGCGAGGCGGCTGTTTCCGCGTCCAGCATGGCGTCACAACGCAGAAAAAACGCTGCATGCCGCTTAGGCAGAGCGGCGGAATCCGCATCGGAGGCGGCTTCCGCACTCAGTTCACTGGATACATTGCAAGACAGTACTGGTGTGGCTGGGACTGATAGTCCACCAAGATTCAGACTTACACGCGCGCGAGCACAGAGGCAGAGTTTAAATAGCAGTTAGAAGGGTGTCGGCTGACCAGCTGGGTCAGCTGACAAATTCCACTGCTCTCATTGGACCAGCAATTAGGGAGGTCCTGGAAAGGTCCTAGAGTATATATACTGCTGGTTGTTCACTTGCTCTTTGTCTGGCGTGTGATCACATATGTGGAAGCACCCAGATCCGTAGTCAGATCCGCAAGTGTGCCGGGACCAGCTGGAGCTGTAATCCTACACTTAGCTAGATTTTGTTGATAGCTTAAAGTACTAGTTTGATTGTGATTATTTGTTATGACTTTTGCCTGCCTTGACTACCCTTCTGAACTCTGATCTTGTACCTTGATATTTCTGATACCCTGTTGCCGAACCCCGGCTCGTTTCTAGACTCTGTCTCAGCCTCCTGATTCTGTACCTCGATATTTCTGATACCCCGTTACTGAACCCTGCCTGTACTTAGACTCCGCCTTTGCCTCCTGATCTTGTACTTTATCTGTCCGTGTGTGTACGACCTGGCTTGTCCGACCTCGAGAACCGACCTTACCGTTAGAGGCGGTTCCTCGCTCTGTTAGCGACCTTTCCTCCTGAGGGTCACTTCCAGACATCCTTCCTACTGTCAGTCTGACTCCTCCCATCTTGGAGAGCTCAGGTCTGCAGAAGGAATCTGTGCAGTACTCCTTGCTGCACTGAGGCCTAGTCCTCAAAGTGTTACTGTTACACCAAACACTACACTCTACTCAGGTGAACAGAGGTTAGCTAGTATATCGGATTATCGGTGAGACTGCAGATCACTTATAATCTGGTATATATCTGTATTCCCAGTGATACTGCAGATCACCGGTAATCAGATCCTCTCTGTGCTTCACCGATCGTTACAGAACGCCAGACCAAATACAAAATGGACGCAAACACTGATTGTCTGGGTGTACTTGCCACTTCGGTGGACAACATCAATCAAGTACTGGGCGCCCACATAACTCTTATTGATGCCCTATCAGGGTCTGTACAAACCCTCCAGACATCAGTGGATCATGTGCGATCCTCTCCTAGCTCTGACATACGTATGCCTGTACCTGAAAGCTTTTCCGGCCACAGATCTGACTTCCGGAATTTTAGGAGTAGAGTATTGTCCTATTTTGAGTTGAGACCCCAATCTTCGGGTACTGAGACCCAGAGGGTCACGTTTATAAAGACTTTGTTGTCTGGCGACTCCCAGTCTTGGGCATATAGCCTGCCCGCCGGAGACAAAGCTCTTACCTCTGTAGAGGAATTCTTTAAAGCTATGGCAGTAATTTACGACGATTCGGACCTTGCTTCGACTTCTGAGCGGAAGCTCAAGCTTTTGCGTCAAGGCGAAGGTCCGGTCGAAGATTACGCGGCCGAGTTTAGGAGGTGGTCAGTTACGGCCAGGTGGGACACTTATGCCCTATTAGATCGTTTCTTGTCAGGGCTGTCCGATGAGGTCTCTGATTTGATGTTAAGCCAGCCCGAGCCCAGAACAGTCGATGAGGCCATCTCAGCGGCCATCCGAATCGACCGCAGGCTGCGCTACCAAAAACAGACCAGGGGTAGTTCCCGTGTCAGAGGGGTATCTTACACTACGGTCCCAGTAACTCCACCTCCTACTATTTCACCTTCTCCCGTCTTGCCTCCATCCGAGCCGATACAGATTGCTCGGTCAAAGTTGACCCAGGTAGAGCGAAGACGGAGAATGACCGAACAGCTGTGTCTGTACTGTGCTGAAGGGGGGCATATAGTACAGAACTGCCCTAACAAGCCGGGAAGATGCTACCGTCTAGGAGTGGTAGGGGGTAGCGCCCTAGGTGCCCGGCTCATACCCTTAAACGAAAAACGTTTGCTCCTTCCATGTATGATTACATGGGGGGACAAATCTGAAGCCACAGAAGCCTTTGTTGATTCTGGCTCCGCGGCTAACTTTATGAGTTCAGAGTTCGCAGAAAAGTTGGGCATTCCGCTCACCCCAGTAAAACCACCTATCCAGGTTACTGCTGTGGACGACTCCCCGCTGCAAAGGGACCGTCCGCTGTCTCAGACACCAGAGGTGGAAGTCACTATTGGGGTTCTGCATAACGAAAGTCTAAGTTTCTTTGTATTACACATGACCACCTCCACAATTGTTTTAGGAATGCCCTGGCTGCAGCTCCATTCGCCACAGATTAATTGGGCTACAGGACAATTAACTAGTTGGTCAGACTTCTGTTCCCAACAGTGTCTAGGGAAGGTGACTTTAGGTCAGACCAAGTTGCATGTGGAGGGGGTTCCCGAGCAATACTCCGAGTTCTCGGATGTATTCTGTCCCAAGGCTGCTGACAAATTACCTCCTCATCGCCCTTTCGATTGCCCCATCGATCTCCGTGCCGGTTGTATGCCCCCTAGGGGTCACCTGTATAATTTGTCTGGACCAGAGAAAATAGCGATGCAGGAGTACATTCGTGACAATTTAGCTAAAGGGTTCATTCGCCCCTCCCGGTCGCCTGCAGGGGCCGGATTCTTTTTTGTTAAGAAAAAAGACGGAGGGCTGCGACCATGCATCGACTACCGTGGCCTGAATAAAATCACGGTGAAGAATCGTTATCCGTTACCATTGATAGACGATTTATTTACGCAAGTCACCAACGCTAAGATCTTTTCAAAATTAGATCTGAGGGGTGCATACAACCTGGTCCGCATTAGAAAGGGTGATGAATGGAAGACGGCCTTCAACACTCCCGACGGGCATTACGAGTACTTAGTGATGCCCTTCGGGTTGTGCAATGCGCCAGCCGTCTTTCAAGAATTAATTAACGAGGTATTCAGGGAGGTGTTGGGTAGGTTTGTACTAGTATACCTTGACGATATACTAATCTATTCCAACAACCTCCCCGAGCACAGGGTCCACGTTAAATTCGTGTTGGACAAATTGAGGCAAAATATGCTGTATGCCAAGGTGGAGAAATGTATTTTCGAGGTGACCACTGTCACATTTTTAGGGTATGTGATCTCCACCTCAGGCCTGTCAATGGATCCTGCCAAGGTCACAACTGTCCTGGAATGGCCACAGCCAGTGGGGTTGAAGCCCCTGCAAAGATTTTTAGGTTTTGCGAATTACTATAGGAGGTTCATAAAGGGGTACTCCACGATGATTGCCCCTCTTACCAGTCTCACAAAAAAGGGGGCAGATACCAACCACTGGTCTCCTGAGGCTGTGGCAGCTTTTTCTCACTTGAAAAAATTGTTTTGCTCTGCACCCATATTGAGACACGTAGACACCTCTTACCCATTCATTGTGGAGGTTGATGCCTCAGAAGTTGGAGTAGGGGCTGTGCTGTCTCAACGCTCTGGGCTGCAGGGAAGGTTGCACCCGTGTGCCTATTTTTCTCGGAGGTTTTCACCGGCAGAGAAAAACTACGACATAGGCAACCGGGAACTTCTGGCCATTAAATTGGCATTTGAAGAATGGCGCCACTGGTTAGAAGGGGCAGAACACACAATCACGGTGTATACTGATCACAAGAATCTGGAATACATCGAGGGGGCTAAGAGACTAAGTCCCCGACAGGCCCGTTGGTCGTTATTTTTTACGAGGTTCAGATTTATTATCACATACACTCCAGGCAGCAAAAACATCAAGGCAGATGCCCTGTCCAGATGTTTCGAATTAGAGACAGCACAGCCCCCCGCTCCTGAGTCCATCATCCCGCAGAGGCTGGTGTTAGCAGCCACAGAGACCTGGGAGGATTGGACAAAGGTTTTGGGTCCCTTTCAGCAGGATGTCCCTGAGGGAAAACCGGAGGGGGTCATGTTTATCCCACTGTTTTTTCGTCTACAGGTCTTACAAATGTTTCACGCCCATAAGAGTGCTGGTCACCCTGGTGCTGCCAGAACGCAGGATCTGATTGCCAGGTGTGCTTGGTGGCCTTCTATGGCATCAGACTGCAAGGAATATGTCAGGGAATGTGCGGTATGTGCCAAAAGTAAACCCTCCCGGCAGGCACCTGTCGGTACCTTACAGCCTTTACCCGCCCCGAGTGAACCATGGACCCACTTGTCCATGGATTTTGTGGGTGAGCTCCCCAGGTCTGAAGGCATGTCGGTCATTTGGGTGGTAGTCGACCGCTTCAGCAAAATGGCCCATTTCGTGCCTTTGAAAGGACTCCCCTCGGCCCAAGAATTGGCTGACCTATTCATCGTCCACATTTTCCGGCTGCACGGCATTCCGGAGAACATTGTGTCCGATCGGGGAGTCCAATTTATCTCTAAATTCTGGAGGGCATTTTGCCACCAAATGGGCATGAAGCTGTCTTTCTCGTCAGGCTACCACCCACAGACGAATGGGCAGACTGAACGAATTAATCAGTCTTTAGAACAGTTTTTAAGATGTTACGTTGCGGAGGCACAGAATGACTGGGTGAAGTTTCTGGCTTTTGCAGAATTTGCGCAGAATAATTTAAAGAGTTCTTCTTCTGGTTTTTCCCCGTTCCAGATTGTGACAGGGAGGTCGCCCAAGTTCTCCCCTTTGCCAGTTGCCTCTTCTCCGTTCCCAGCACTGGAGGATTGGCAGAGGTCACTCAGGGACAATTGGGGAATTGTTAGAGATAATTTGCAGAAAGCGTTCCAAAGTCAAAAGGGTCAAGCGGACAAGAGACGTTCCATGGAATGGAAGTTTCAGCCAGGGGATTTAGTCTGGGTGTCCACACGTCACTTGACACTGAAGCAGCCTTCTGCCAAACTGGGCCCCAGGTTTGTGGGTCCGTTTTCTGTGACCAAAAAGATCAACAACGTCACTTATACCGTTGATCTCCCCGCCAGCATGCGTGGGGTGAGATCATTTCACGTATCCCTGCTCAAACCTGCAGTCCATGTGGGCCCTACTCCTCCTCCTCCTGTCCTGGTGGATAGTCATCCTGAGTTCGAAATAGAGAAAATTTTGGACTCTCGCATTGTCCAGAACTCGGTACAGTATCTGGTACACTGGAAGGGATATGGCATTGAGGAGAGACAGTGGGTACCGGGGACTCGCATGCATGCGGATGAGTTGAGGAAAGAGTTTCATGCCTTACACCCCGAGAAGCCTGGTAGGAGTTGTCCGGAGTCCACTCCTCGAGGGGGGGGTACTGTGATGAAACGCGGAAAAGCCGCTGTCTCTCAAGGCGAGGCGGCTGTTTCCGCGTCCAGCATGGCGTCACAACGCAGAAAAAACGCTGCATGCCGCTTAGGCAGAGCGGCGGAATCCGCATCGGAGGCGGCTTCCGCACTCAGTTCACTGGATACATTGCAAGACAGTACTGGTGTGGCTGGGACTGATAGTCCACCAAGATTCAGACTTACACGCGCGCGAGCACAGAGGCAGAGTTTAAATAGCAGTTAGAAGGGTGTCGGCTGACCAGCTGGGTCAGCTGACAAATTCCACTGCTCTCATTGGACCAGCAATTAGGGAGGTCCTGGAAAGGTCCTAGAGTATATATACTGCTGGTTGTTCACTTGCTCTTTGTCTGGCGTGCGATCACATATGTGGAAGCACCCAGATCCGTAGTCAGATCCGCAAGTGTGCCGGGACCAGCTGGAGCTGTAATCCTACACTTAGCTAGATTTTGTTGATAGCTTAAAGTAATAGTTTGATTGTGATTATTTGTTATGACTTTTGCCTGCCTTGACTACCCTTCTGAACTCTGATCTTGTACCTTGATATTTCTGATACCCTGTTGCCGAACCCCGGCTCGTTTCTAGACTCTGTCTCAGCCTCCTGATTCTGTACCTCGATATTTCTGATACCCCGTTACTGAACCCTGCCTGTACTTAGACTCCGCCTTTGCCTCCTGATCTTGTACTTTATCTGTCCGTGTGTGTACGACCTGGCTTGTCCGACCTCGAGAACCGACCTTACCGTTAGAGGCGGTTCCTCGCTCTGTTAGCGACCTTTCCTCCTGAGGGTCACTTCCAGACATCCTTCCTACTGTCAGTCTGACTCCTCCCATCTTGGAGAGCTCAGGTCTGCAGAAGGAATCTGTGCAGTACTCCTTGCTGCACTGAGGCCTAGTCCTCAAAGTGTTACTGTTACACCAAACACTACACTCTACTCAGGTGAACAGAGGTTAGCTAGTATATCGGATTATCGGTGAGACTGCAGATCACTTATAATCTGGTATATATCTGTATTCCCAGTGATACTGCAGATCACCGGTAATCAGATCCTCTCTGTGCTTCACCGATCGTTACACCGTGAATAAAAGACTTTACCAAAGTCATTCACTGTTCTACTACCCTATTACTCAGCATACACAGGAACTGAACTCAGACTTCTGAAGAGACGCTACTATTGTTGATATCTAGACAGAATAGAGTGTGTTTAACCGTTTTTATTCCCAGGACCAGTCAGTCAGCTGGGTCCACTGGCCCATACCAGTGGTGGTGGCAGATACCCTGAAATAGTGTGTAAAGTTGTAATTACCATACCTCACGGGCTCCCTTCTGGTCGGGCTGCTGCCCAAATTTCTGTCTGTTTCTGCGCAAAGATCGCGACCAAAGCTTGCATGGTCTGTGTGCTGAAACCGATTGGAAGGCAATTTGCGGTCTGACCACTAGGGCTCCTGTGACAGTAGGTATATGCAGTAATGTGTACCTGCCAGTCACACAGACAGGTAGCGGACAGGCACAGTGACACAACGCATTTTCGCAGGCCTATACCCGCTTAATTAGGCAGTAGGGGTAGGAGTACACAACAGCAAAATGTCAGGAACACACAGGCAAAGGCGCCAGGTGTGTTCCTGAAATTTTGCTGTTGTGTACTCTTACCCCTACTGCCTGATGAAGCGGGTATAGGCCTGCGAAATGCGTTGACTAACCCTTGGAGTGTACCAATAAATATATCTTTGTTGAATATACAGCTTGTTGTGTCTGCTTGAAGAAGGTAAGTCCACCACTGCCTCATAAGCATTTTTAAATATTAATCTTATTCTTTTGGTGCCTCTGTTCAATATAGAAAAAGAGTAAAGATGCTATACAGCTGATAAGATAGTAAGGAGCAGCTATGTGGAAGCTAGTAACAGTCCAGAGGAGCCAGGCAGGGTGTGCTTTTTTTCTTTTTTTTTTTTTCTTTTTTTTTTTTCTTTTAAGTTTCTGATGCTTCACAAGTGCTCCCCATTGCTATCTGTACATCAGCGACTTCTTTTGTGACAGGACAGGACATGAAAGTGGCTATTGCCAGACATTGTAGTGACCCAGGTTGTCTCTCACTGTCAGGCACGTGCAGAGGGGGGTGCGCTGGGTGCCCAGGCACCCCCTCTTTTTAAAAACCTTTAAAAAAGGCCCCTCTCTAGAGTTGGGCCAAACGGTTCGCCTGCGAACGGTTCCATGCGAACTTCAGTGGTTCGCGTTCGCGTCCCGCAGGCGAACCTTTGCGGAAGTTCGGTTTGCCCCATAATGCACATGGAGGGTCAACTTTGACCCTCTACATCACAGTCAGCAGGCCCAGTGTAGCCAATGAGGCTACACTAGCCCCTGGAGCCCCACCCCCCCTTATATAAGGCAGGCAGCGGCGGCCATTACGGTCACTCGTGTGCTGCCAGCGTTAGTGAGAGTAGGGCGAGCTGCTGCAGACTGTCTCTCAGGGAAAGATTAGTTAGGCTTAACTTGTTCCTGTCTGGCTGCATACCTGTGCTGTGAACCCACCACTGCATACCTGTGCTGTGAACCCACCACTGCATACCTGTGCTGTGAACCCACCACTGCATACCTGTGCTGTGAACCCACCACTGCATACCTGTGCTGTGAACCCACCACTGCATACCTGTGCTGTGAACCCACCAGTGCATACCTGTTCAGTGAACCCGCCACTGCATACCTGTTCAGTGAACCCGCCACTGCATACCTGTTCAGTGAACCCGCCACTGCATACCTGTGCTGTGAACCCGCCACTGCATACCTGTGCTGTGAACCCGCCACTGCATACCTGTTCAGTGAACCTGCCACTGCATACCTGTTCTGTGAACCCACCACTGCATACCTGTTCTGTGAACCCACCACTGCATACCTGTTCTGTGAACCCGCCACTGCATACCTGTTGTGTTCAGTGAACCCGCCACTGCATACCTGTTCTGTTCAGTGGACCCGCCACTGTATACCTGTACTGTTTAGTGAACCCGCCACTGCATACCTGTTCTGTTCAGTGAACCCGCCACTGCATACCTGTTCTGTTCAGTGGACCCGCCACTGTATACCTGTTTAGTGAACCCGCCACTGCATACCTGTTGTGTTCAGTGAACCCGCCACTGTATACCTGTACTGTTCAGTGAACCCGCCACTGCATACCTGTTGTGTTCAGTGAACCCGCCACTGTATACCTGTACTGTTCAGTGAACCCGCCACTGCATACCTGTTGTGTTCAGTGAACCCGCCACTGCATACCTGTTCTGTGAACCCACCACTGCATACCTGTCCAGTGAACCCACCACTGCATACCTGTTCTGTTCAGTGAACTTGCCACTGTATACCTGTTCAGTGAACCCGCCACTGCATACCTGTTCAGTGAACCTGCCACTGCATACCTGTTCTGTGAACCCACCACTGCATACCTGTTCTGTGAACCCACCACTGCATACCTGTTCTGTGAACCCGCCACTGCATACCTGTTGTGTTCAGTGAACCCGCCACTGCATACCTGTTCAGTGAACCTGCCACTGCATACCTGTTCTGTGAACCCACCACTGCATACCTGTTCTGTGAACCCACCACTGCATACCTGTTCTGTGAACCCGCCACTGCATACCTGTTGTGTTCAGTGAACCCGCAAATGCATACCTGTTCTGTTCAGTGGACTCGCCACTGTATACCTGTTTAGTGACCCCGCCACTGCATACCTGTTGTGTTCAGTGAACCTGCCACTGCATACCTGTTCTGTGAACCTGCCACTGTATACCTGTTCTGTTCAGTGAACCCGCCACTGCATACCTGTTCTGTTCAGTGAACCCGCCACTGCATACCTGTTCTGTTCAGTGGACCCGCCACTGTATACCTGTTCAGTGAACCCACCACTGCATACCTGTGCTGTGAACCCACCACTGCATACCTGTTCTGTGAACCCACTACTGCATACCTGTTCAGTGAACCCACCACTGCATACCTGTTGTGTTCAGTGAACCCGCCACTGCATACCTGTTGTGTTCAGTGGACCCGCCACTGTATACCTGTTTAGTGACCCCGCCACTGCATACCTGTTGTGTTCAGTGAACCCGCCACTGTATACCTGTACTGTTCAGTGAACCCGCCACTGCATACCTGTTCTGTGAACCCACCACTGCATACCTGTTCAGTGAACCCACCACTGCATACCTGTTCTGTTCAGTGAACCCGCCACTGTATACCTGTTCAGTGAACCCGCCACTGCATACCTGTTGTGTTCAGTGAACCCGCCACTGTATACCTGTACTGTTTAGTGAACCCGCCACTGCATACCTGTTCTGTTCAGTGAACCCGCCACTGCATACCTGTTCTGTTCAGTGGACCCGCCACTGTATACCTGTTTAGTGAACCCGCCACTGCATACCTGTTGTGTTCAGTGAACCCGCCACTGTATACCTGTACTGTTCAGTGAACCCGCCACTGCATACCTGTTGTGTTCAGTGAACCCGCCACTGTATACCTGTACTGTTCAGTGAACCCGCCACTGCATACCTGTTCTGTGAACCCACCACTGCATACCTGTCCAGTGAACCCACCACTGCATACCTGTTCTGTTCAGTGAACTCGCCACTGTATACCTGTTCAGTGAACCCACCACTGCATACCTGTTGTGTTCAGTGAACCCGCCACTGTATACCTGTACTGTTTAGTGAACCCGCCACTGCATACCTGTTGTGTTCAGTGTACCTGCCACTGCATACCTGTTCTGTGAACCCGCCACTGCATACCTGTTCTGTTCAGTGGACCCGCCACTGTATACCTGTTTAGTGAACCCGCCACTGCATACCTGTTGTGTTCAGTGAACCTGCCACTGCATACCTGTTCTGTGAACCCGCCACTGTATACCTGTTCTGTTCAGTGAACCCGCCACTGCATACCTGTTCTGTTCTGTGGACCCGCCACTGTATACCTGTTTAGTGACCCCGCCACTGCATACCTGTTGTGTTCAGTGAACCTGCCACTGTATACCTGTTCTGTTCAGTGAACTCGCCACTGTATACCTGTTCAGTGAACTCGCCACTGCATACCTGTTGTGTTCAGTGAACCTGCCACTGTATACCTGTACTGTTCAGTGAACCCGCAACTGCATACCTGTTCTGTGAACCCACCACTGCATACCTGTTCAGTCAACCCACCACTGCATACCTGTTCTGTTCAGTGAACCCGCCACTGTATACCTGTTCAGTGAACCCGCCACTGCATACCTGTTGTGTTCAGTGAACCCGCCACTGTATACCTGTACTGTTTAGTGAACTCGCCACTGCATACCTGTTCTGTTCAGTGAACCCGCCACTGCATACCTGTTCTGTTCAGTGAACCCGCCACTGTATACCTGTTTAGTGAACCCGCCACTGCATACCTGTTGTGTTCAGTGAACCCGCCACTGTATACCTGTACTGTTCAGTGAACCCGCCACTGCATACCTGTTCAGTGAACCCACCACTGCATACCTGTTCTGTTCAGTGAACCCGCCACTGTATACCTGTTGTGTTCAGTGAACCCGCCACTGTATACCTGTACTGTTTAGTGAACCCGCCACTGCATACCTTTTGTGTTCAGTGTACCTGCCACTGCATACCTGTTCTGTGAACCCGCCACTGCATACCTGTTGTGTTCAGTGAACCCGCCACTGCATACCTGTTCTGTTCAGTGGACCCGCCACTGTATACCTGTTTAGTGACCCAGCCACTGCATACCTGTTGTGTTCAGTGAACCTGCCACTGCATACCTGTTCTGTGAACCTGCCACTGCATACCTGTTCTGTGAACCCGCCACTGTATACCTGTTCTGTTCAGTGAACCCGCCACTGCATACCTGTTCTGTTCAGTGGACCCGCCACTGTATACCTGTTTAGTGACCCCGCCACTGCATACCTGTTGTGTTCAGTGAACCTGCCACTGTATACCTGTACTGTTCAGTGAACCCGCCACTGCATACCTGTTCTGTGAACCCACCACTGCATACCTGTGCAGTGAACCTACCACTGCATACCTGTTCTGTTCAGTGAACCCGCCACTGCATACCTGTTGTGTTCAGTGAACCCGCCACTGTATACCTGTACTGTTTAGTGAACCCGCCACTGCATACCTGTTCTGTTCAGTGAACCCGCCACTGCATACCGGTTCTGTTCAGTGGACCCGCCACTGTATACCTGTTTAGTGAACCCGCCACTGCATACCTGTTGTGTTCAGTGAACCCGCCACTGTATACCTGTACTGTTCAGTGAACCCACCGCATCAGTGCGCATACCTGTGCAGTTAAGTGAACCCACCTACCTACGTGAGTGCACGCAGTGTGATATACCACTCCGTGCATACCCGATATGGACAAAACAGGTAGAGGAAGAGGTAGTGCCAGAGCCAGAGGAAGGCCACCCGGCAGGTCTGCGCGAGGTCGTGTAAATGTAATTTCGTGTGGACCTGGCCCACAGTACAGTGCTCGGAAGAAGGCACGTCCCATCACGTCCCAAGATTGTCAGGACGTGGTTGAGTATTTAGCGACACAGAACACCTCATCTTGCTCAGCCACCAGTGCTACTACTAGCACCACTTCCGCTGCATTTGACACTTCGCAAGAATTATTTAGTGGTGAAATCACTGATGCACAGCCATTGTTGTTACAGCCAGATGAATTTTCACCAGCTCATATGTCTGCGTTACGCGGCAACACTATGGATGTAACGTGTAAGGAGGATGAAGGACCTACTGATGGTGCATGTTTGGATTTTTCTGAGTCAAGCGAAGCTGGGCAGGATGACTACGATGATGACGATGATAGGGATCCTCTGTATGTTCCCAATAGAGGAGATGAAGAGGGGGACAGTTCAGAGGGGGAGTCAGAGAGTAGTAGGAGGAGAGAAGTTGCTGAAAGAAGCTGGGGCAGCTCTTCGTCAGAAACAGCTGGTGGCAGAGTCCGGCACCATGTATCGCCACCTATGTACAGCCAGCCAACTTGCCCTTCAGCATCAGCTGCTGAGGTCCCCATAGTGCCCACATCCCAGGGTGGCTCAGCGGTGTGGAAATTTTTTAATGTGTGTGCCTCAGATCGGACCAAAGCCATCTGTTCGCTCTGCCAACAAAAATTGAGCCGTGGAAAGGCCAACACTCATGTAGGGACAAGTGCCTTACAAAGGCACCTGGAGAAAAGGCACAAACAGCAATGGGATGGCCACCTAAGCAAAAGCAGCAGCAGCACACAAAAGCAAAGCCACCCTCCTTCTCCTCTTCCTCCTCCATCAGGTGCATTATCTGCTTCTGCCGCTTTCTCCCTTCCACCTTCACAGGCACCCTCCTCCACTCCGCCTCTGCCCTTGAGCGGTTCCTGCTCCTCTGCCCACAGCAGCAGTCAGGTGTCCGTGAAGGAAATGTTTGAGCGGAAGAAGCCAATTTCGGCCAGTCACCCCCTTGCCCGGCGTCTGACAGCTGGCGTGGCGGAACTGTTAGCTCGGCAGCTGTTACCATACCGGTTGGTGGACTCTGAGGCCTTCCGTAAATTTGTGGCCATCGGAACACCGCAGTGGAAGATGCCAGGCCGCACTTATTTTTCGAGAAAGGCCATACCCCAACTGCACCGTGAAGTTGAGAGGCAAGTGGTGTCATCTCTTGCGAAGAGCGTTGGGTCAAGGGTACACCTGACCACGGATGCCTGGTCTGCCAAGCACGGGCAGGGCCGCTACATTACGTACACAGCCCATTGGGTGAACCTGGTGGTGAACGATGGCAAGCAGGGCGCAGCGGACCAAATTGTGACACCTCCACGGCTTGCAGGCAGGCCTCCTGCCACCTCCTCTCCTCCTGCTACATGCTCTTCGCTGTCCTCCTCCTCCTTGGCTGAGTGGCAGTTCTCCTCTCCAGCTACACAGCCCCAGCTCCGCAGGGCCTATGCTGCATGCCAGGTAAGACGGTGTCACGCCATCTTAGACATGTCTTGTCTCAAAGCGGAGAGTCACACTGGAGCAGCTCTCCTGGCTGCTCTTAAGAAACAGGTGGATGAGTGGCTGACCCCGCACCACCTGGAGATAGGCAACGTGGTGTGCGACAACGGCAGCTATCTGCTTGCCGCTTTGCATATGGGGAAGCTGACACACATACCCTGCATGGCACATGTCATGAATCTAGTGGTTCAAAGATTTGTGGCAAAGTACCCTGGCTTAGCGAATGTCCTGAAGCAGGCCAGGAAGTTCTGTGGGCATTTGAGGCGGTCTTACACAGCCATGGCACGCTTTGCGGAAATTCAGCGCAAAAACAACATGCCGGTGAGACGCCTCATTTGCGATAGCCCGACTCGCTGGAACTCGACCCTGCTCATGTTCTCCCGCCTGCTAGAACAGAAGAAAGCCGTGACCCACTACCTCTACAACTACAGTAGAATGAAACAGTCTGGGAAGATGGGGATGTTCTGGCCCGACAACTGGACACTGATGAAAAATGCATGCAGGCTCATGCGGCCGTTTGAGGAGGTGACCAACCTGGTGAGCCGCAGTGAGGGCACCATCAGCGACTTAATTCCCTACGCTTACTTCTTGGAGCGTGCTGTGCGTAGAGTGGCGGATGAAGCTGTGAATGAGCGTGACCAGGAACCGTTACGGCAGGTACAGGCATGGGACCAATTTTCATCAGACCCAGCTGTTTCCTCAACACCTGCGGCAGCACAGAGGGGGAGGAGGAGGAAGAAGAGAAGTCGTGTGCAGAAGACGAGTCAGACTCAGAGGATGATGAGCAAGGTGTTTCTTTGGGGGAGGAGGAGGAGGAGGAGGAGGAGGGGACAGCGGCAGGAGAACAACCGCAGCAGGCGTCGCAAGGGGCTTGTGCTGCTCAACCTTCCCGTGGTATTGTTCGCGGCTGGGGGGAGGAGGTTGACTTACCTGACGTCACTGAGGAAGAGCAAGAGGAGATGGAGGGTACTGGATCCGACTTTGTGCAGATGTCGTCTTTTATGCTGTCCTGCCTGTTGAGGGACCCCTGTATAAAAAACCTCAAGGGGAATGAGCTGTACTGGGTGGCCACACTACTAGACCCTCGGTACAGGCACAAAGTGGCGGACCTGTTACCAACTCACCGGAAGGTGGAAAGGATGCAGCACATGCAGAACCAGCTGTCAACTATGCTTTACAATGCCTTTAAGGGTGATGTGACAGCACAACGCCAGCAAGGTACCACTGCCACTAATCCTCCTCCCGTGTCCACGCAGTCAAAGACAGGACGCTCCAGCGATCTCATGGTGATGTCGGACATGCGGACGTTCTTTAGTCCAACGCCTCGCCGTAGCCCTTCCGGATCCACCCTCCACCAACGCCTGGAACGGCAGGTAGCCGACTACCTGGCCTTAAGTGTGGATGTAGACACTGCTGTGAACAGCGATGAGGAACCCTTGAACTACTGGGTGCGCAGGCTTGACCTGTGGCCAGAGCTGTCCGAATTTGCCATCCAACTTCTCTCCTGCCCTGCCGCAAGCGTCCTGTCAGAAAGGACCTTCAGCGCAGCTGGAGGCATTGTCACAGAGAAGAGAAGTCGCCTAAGTCACAAAAGTGTTAAGTACCTCACCTTTATCAAAATGAATGAGGCATGGATCCCGGAGGGCTGCTGCCCGCCCCAAGACTAAGTCAGTCCCCGCACACACAGCATCTCTGCCTGCACGCCGTGTGACTGGCTGCCTGGCCTGCCCCAAGAAGACTAAGTCGCTCCCAGTCCCTCCACACAGCATGTCTGCCTGCAGGCCGCTTGACTACCTTCTCCGCCACCACCAACAGGGTCCGGGACTCCAGGCGGATTGCTGAATTTGCGGCCGCTGTAATATTTTTTCTGGTGCGTGTACATGACTGCCTAATTTTTCTGGCTGCACTGCAGGCAGCTGCAACAACAAAAGAAAAGGCATGTACATGCGCCCATTCCCCTTCGTGATCATTACCTTGCCGTGGTGAAGGGGCTTGCGTATCACAATGAAGCAATGACCGGCGCCTAGATGAGTGTCTCGGGGGGCACACAAAAGATAATAAGGTCGTTGCTTCATTGTGGTCAGATCAAATTTGATCAGCTGGACAGTCACTGTTCTGTCATTCAGCTACATCAGCCAGGCGACCATATGGGCTGTAAAGCCACCAAAACCTGCACTCTCGCCATGGTGCGCACCAGTCCAGCATGGCCGTCACTACACAAACAGCTGTTTGCGGTGCGTTACACGGTGAGTTTGGTGTGTCAGTGTGAAGCAGTACCTTAATTACACTACCTAATTGATGTATACACATGCAAGATGTTTTAAAGCACTTTAGGCCTGTCATTTAGCATTCAATGTGATTTCTGCCGTTAAAACGCTGCTTTGCGTCAAATCCAGATTTTTCCCGGGGACTTTTGGCATGTATCCCACTCCGCCATGCCCCCCTCCAGGTGTTAGACCCCTTGAAACATCTTTTCCATCACTTTTGTGGCCAGCATAATTATTTTTTTTTTTTCAAAGTTCGCATCCCCATTGAAGTCTATTGCGGTTTGCGAACTTTAACGCGAACCGAACCTTCCGCGGAAGTTCGCGAACCTAAAATCGGAGGTTCGGCCCAACTCTACCCCTCTCGTGGGGCAAAATAAGCCCCGCCCCTGATCTGATAAGCCCCGCCCACCCACGGGAAGCTCCGCCCCCGCCTGGGACACTTTGAAGTGAAGAGCCCCAGACAGGAATCCTAGTGTGGCATACTGACCTCTCCCTCCACCTAGGACCCATACTAACTTCTACCTCCCCCAGCACCCATAGTGACCTCTCCCTCCACCTAGTACCCACAGTGACCACTCCCTCCCCTAGCACCCACAGTGACCTCTCCATCCACCTAGCACCCACGGTGACTTCTCCCTCCACCTAGGACCCATACTGACCTCTCCCTCCCTAGTACCCACAGTGATATCTCCCATCACCTAGCACCCACAGTGACCTCTCCCTCCACCTAGCACCCACAGTGACCTCTCCCTTACTCAGCACCCACAGTGACCTTTCCCTCCATCTAGCACCCACAGTGACCTCTCCCTCCACCTAGCACCCACAGTAACCTCTCCCTACCCCAGCACCTACAGTGATCTCTCCCATTTCAAGCACCCACAGGGGCCTCTCCCAACACCCAGCATCCACTCCCTCCTCCATTAACTACACTGACTATCCAGGCATCCACAGTCACCTCCCCTTCCTCCAGCACCCTTACTGATCTCTTCCTTCCACAGCACCCGCAGTGAATTACCCTTCCCCCAGCACCCACACTGACCTCTACCTCCCTTAGCAGCAACTAGCAAGCAACTATGCCATTCACAGCAGCACCCATAGTGACCTCCCCCTCTACCTCCCCCAAGACCCACAGTGACCTCCCCCAAAGGACCCACAGTGACCTCCCTTTCCTCCAGCACTCATACTGACCTCTACCTTCCTCAGCACCCACAGTTACTCCCCCCAGCACCCACAGTGACCTACCCTTCCCCCAGTACCCACACTGAGCTCTACCTCCCCCAGCAACCACACTAACCTCTACCTCCCCTAGCAGCAACTATGCCATTTATAGCAGTACCCACAGTGATCTCCCACCCCCTGCACCCACAACAATTCCACCAATGTTCAGCACCCACATTACACTCAACCAGCAACCCTCACTATAGCAAGCACCCAGTACTTGCACCCTGCACCAAATACTCACATCTGGCCTCAATATGACACTTTGTACTTTCATCAAACAGCCACATGACACCCAGTACCTGCACCCCTTCACCCTATAGCTGGCACCCAGTATTCACACCCACATGACACAGTACTTGAACCCAGCCCCAACATGGCACTCACTACTCACACCTGCACACCGCCTTCACATGGCACCCACTATCTGCACTCACATAACTAGTACTAGCACCCAAAGTACCTGCACTCAGAACCCACATAGCACACAATGCCCACCCATAGCTAGCACCCAGTGCAGGCATGGCACCAAGTATTCGCACCTATGATACCCAGTACCTGCACCCAACACCCACATGCTTCATCTGCAGTAGTTCCAGTTGCACTAAGCCTCCACTTAGTGCCCAGTACAAACACCAAGCACTCGCATATGACATCCAGTACTTGCACCCAGAACTCACAAGGGACTGAGTACCTGCAATCAACACCTACATGATAGTTGATACACACCCATACAGCCAGAATCCACATGACACCCTGTGTCAGCACCCAGTACCCACATGGCACCCGGCATTTGCCTTTAGCACCCACATGACAACAAATACCCCACTATCCAGCATCCATCACCCATATGTCACTATGTACTCACTCCCAGTACCCACTTGGCACTCAGTATTGGCACCTAAGACCCACATACCCCCATAATCAACACCCACATGGCACAGTACTCACACGTCACCAAGTTCCAAAGCCATTATATGCACCCAGTACCCATCTATGGCCAGCACCCAAATAGCACCCAGTACCCATCCTTGGTCCGAACCCATATGAGACTCAGTACTCTCCCATGGCACACATCCAGACCACACATGGCACTCCCTACTAACATGTCCAACACTCACATGTCTGCCTGTACCAATTACACTCACATGGCACCCACTATTGTTTATCACCATCTGCTACTCATTCAGCACCCAATACTGCATAGCACCCACTGCAAATAAACACCTAATACAAACTGGACCTTGGTGCCCACAGCAGCTTGACACAGACTGTACTTTGGCATCTCGACACCCACTGCAACTTAGCACAAAGTGAACCTTTGCATCTTACCACCCACTGTATCCGGGCACCCGCTGCACCTTGGCACTTACTGCAGTTTTGCATCTACTAATGCTTACCAACCACTGCGTATTGGTAACCCCTTCTTCTTTGCCTGAAAAGAGGCTTGGGTGCTGATCAAGAGGGACAGAGGTCCCAGTAATGAAAGGTGAGTCTGTGCCTCCACTGTGGGCTCCACTGTGCCCACTCTAACCTACTAACAGTGGACACCTACCACTGGTGATTTGAGGGTGGTGGCGCCAAAAGAGTTGGTTGAAAGGAGACACAAAGTCTGCCTGATACTGCTATAAAGGTGTGTGTGTGTGTGTGTACCTAAAGTACCTGCATTCAAAACCCATGTGATAACCAAAGCCCACCCATAGCCAGTACCCAGTACAGGCATGGCACCAAGTATTCGCACCCATGTCACATTCAGTACCTGTACCCAGCACCCACATGACTTCCAATACATGCACCCAGATCTTACATGGCACTAAGTACTTGCAATCAACACCCGCATCACACTCGATCTGTAGCCAGAACCCACATGACACTCTGTACTCACACTCAGAACCCACATCGCACCCAGTATCTGCATTCAGCACCCACATGACAACCAATACCCCCATAGCCACAAACAAGGAGGGGGGCATGCAGGGGAAGACGTTGCCAGGCCGCTTTTTTAAATTTGAGCACCCCCCACTTAAGGACCCTCTGCACGGCCCTGCTGGTGGATCTGATCTGCAGATGATCTGCAGATGAATGTCTGTTAAACAAGGTGTGTATGAGGATCTGCAGATAGACTATGAATGCATTTTGCAGGAACGGATCTTTTGCAGGAACAGATCTTTTGCAGATACTGATCTTTTTGAATGTGTACAGCATCTTTCTGTGCAGCATCTTGCAAAGATTTTTATCTGATGGCGAGTTCAGCTCAATAGAGTAGACTGTGTAGGTATGGCTCTCATACTACATGGAAGGGGGTAAAATTGGTCTGTGATCTTGCCTTTTCCAAAGACTTATCTCAAGTGTGTATGTAGCCTTGCGCCGCAGAGTGGCTCTCCCAGGCCGCCGAACGCCGATTGGTGTCAAGTCCTGGAGGGCGGAGATTTGCAGGAAATGCACGCGCGCATGCGCACGTGTTCCCTGCTCTTAAACAGAGCGGGGATCCGTGATCAGCCAGCCAGCCACGAATGGAGCGTGTAGTGATTGGATCTACATTATCTTACTCATGGATCTACGTTATCTTACTCAAATTATATTGTGGTTGGATCTCGGGGGGGGGGGCATATATGGCGGACGAGAGAAATTTTTTTTTAAAATGTATATCGCAGCAGCAATCAGATACCACCAACTGCAAGCTCTGTTGGTGGGAAGAGAAGGAGGCAATATTAATTTGGCTGCTAAGTTGTATGGCCGAGTAATAAACTGTTAAAGCTGCAGAGTGCTGAATTGTAAAAAAATAAAATCACCTGGTCACTAGGGGGATGTAAACCTGTGGTCCTCAAGTGGTTAATTTTCACCAGCAGAGGCAAAAGAGCACTCATATGGGGTACTGTGGGAGAACCCCATATGCAAATTTCAATCTAACCACTTTAACCCCCACATTTGCAGATATCTCTGCTCCTTTTTCCATCCTTTCACAACCAGGGACGGAGATATCCACCCCCTCCCGCAGCTACCGCCTCTGTCCGCACTCCAGCTCGCTCGTGCACACACTCCCGCACACCGCTGCCCGCACACCTGCAGATCAACGAACGGGAAAAAAAGGTCCCGTTTGTTGATCTTAGTCCCCCTGCAATGATCAGCTGCTTCTATGAGAAGCATCGCAATCATTGTGAGAAAAAAAAAAAGTTTCCCAGCCTCATTGACCTTCCTGTAAGCGTCCTTGTTCACAGGACCATTCACAAAAAATTACTGTGGCCATCTCGTGGCCAAATAGTAAAACTACACCCAAAAGCATTTTTCATATATAACTACAGTGATGTGAAAAACTATTTGCCCCCTTCCTGATTTCTTATTCTTTTGCAAAGAATAACATAATTGAACACAAAATGCAGTTTTAAATGATGGTTTTTATTATTTAGTGAGAAAAAAAACTCCAAATCTACATGGCCCTGTGTGAAAAAGTGATTGCCCCCCTTGTTTAAAAATAACTTAACTGTGGTTTATCACACCTGAGTTCACTTTCTGTAGTCACCCCTAGGCCTGATTACTGCCACACCTGTTTCAATCAAGAAATCACTTAAATAGGGGCTTATCTGACACAGAGAAGTAGACCAAAAGCACCTCAAAAGCTAGACATCATGCCAAGATCCAAAGAAATTCAGGAACAAATGAGAACAAAAGTAATTGAGATCTATCAGTCTGGTAAAGTTTATAAAGCCATTCCTAAAGCTTTGGGACTCCAGCGAACCACAGTGAGAGCCATTATCCACGAATGGCAAAAACATGGAACAGTGATGAACCTTCCCAGGAGTGGCCGGCCGACCAAAATTACCCCAAGAGCGCAGAGAAAACTCATCCGAAAGGCCACAAAAGACCCCAGGACAACATCTACCGACGAGACAAAAGTTGAACTTTTTGGAAGGTGCTAGTCCCGTTACATGTGGCGTAGAAGTAACACAGCATTTCAGCAAAAGAACATCATACCAACAGAAAAATATGGTGGTGGTAGTGTGATGGTCTGGGGTTGTTTTGCTGCTTCAGGACCTGGAAGGCTTGCTGTGATAGATGGAACCATGAATTTACTGTCTACCAAAAAATCCTGAAGGAGAATGTCCGGCCATCTGTTTGTCAACTCAAGCTGAAGCGATCTTGGGTGCTGCAGCAGGACAATGACCCAAAACACACCAGCAAATCCACCTCTGAATGGCTGAAGAAAAACAAAATGAAGACTTTGGAGTGGCCTAGTCAAAGTCCTGACCTGAATCCTATTGAGCTGTTGTGGCATGACCTTAAAAAGGCGGTTCATGCTAGAAAACCCTCAAATAAAACTGAATTACAACAATTCTGCAAAGATGAGTGGGCCAAAATTTTTCCAGAGCGCTGCAAAAGACTTGTTGCAAGTTATCGCAAACGCTTGATTGCAGTTATTGCTGCTAAGGGTGGCCCAACCAGTTATTAGGTTCAGGGGCAATTTCTTTTTCACACAGGGCCATGTAGGTTTGGAGTTTTTTTTCTCACTAAATAAGAAAAACCATCATTTAAAACTGCATTTTGTGTTTAATTATGTTATCTTTGACTAATAGTTAACGGTTTTTGATGAGCAGAAACATTTAAGTGTGACAAACATGCAAAAGAATAAGAAATCAGGAAGGGGGCTGTGAGGAAACGTGGAAAAGCCGCCGCGTGTGCCAAGAGCTAGTCGGCTGACTCCGCGTCCTACGCGGCGGTTTGCACGCGTCTGGTTGTGTGGTGGAACGCGGAAAAGCCGCCGCATGTCCTGACAGCAAAGCGGCTGTTTGCATGCAGCAGCATGTGCTTGGTGTGGCTGGGTCTGTTAGTGCACCTAGGCACAGGGTCGGACTGGGACACTAAGGGCCCACCGAGGAAGTTTCAGCCTGGGGCCCACCCCCCCACCCCCCATTTTGGGCTCACATACACATGTACTCTAGAAATTTTGCATGATTTTATGGTAGGGAATAGATTGTGAGCACTTCTGAGGACAGTCTCCAATAGGGATATGTCCGCAAAAATAAGTGATTGTCACCATGCACTGGAACATCGGCGTGGTCAAGATGAGTCATGGGCAGACTTTAAAAAAATAAAATAAGTAGAGGTGTTATTCACAGAGATTAGGTCTGACCAGATACATTTTAGATATAATAATCAAGTAGTTACATGTCTCATGATAATTCATCAAGTAGTCAAATGGCAGCAGATTTTCCGACAAAATGCAATCAAATTGGCGGCAGATATCTCCACAAAATGCAATTAGATTGGCGGCAGATATCTCCACAAAATGCAATCAAATTGGTGGCAGATTTCTCAACAAAATACAATCAAATTGGTGGCAGATATCCCCACAAAATGCAATTAGATTGGCGGCAGATATCCCCACAAAATGCAAATAGATTGGCGGCAGATATCTCCACAAAATGCAATTAGATTGGCGGCAGATATCTCCACAAAATGCAATCAAATTGGCGGCAGATTTCTCAACAAAATACAATCAGATTGGTGGCAGATATCCCCACAAAATGCAAATAGATTGGCGGCAGATAGCCCCACAAAATGCAATCAAATCATGTGAAGAGTGTCAGGAGCTAATAGACAGGTGTGCATCCAAGCTCCCTCATGTGATGTAAAGCATGCTGGGTACACACGTTGTGATTTCCCGCTCGATTCGATTATTTCCAACATGTTCGATCGGGTTTCAATGGATACAGCCGTCGATTTTGCACACTTAATATGCAAAATCGACAGCTGCATCCGATCGAACATGTTGGAAATAATCGAATAGATACAATCGATCCTGCAAATCGAGCGGGAAATCGCAACATGTGTACCCAGCATTACATCCACTAAACCGTGACAAAATGACACCATGCTGGTCTGAGAAGGTACATTAGCAGCTGGTGCATGTCATGTACACTAGCCAATCACACAGAAGCACCTAGGCAATCCACACCTTTTCAGAGCCACAAGCAATGTCAGCAGCACATCACATGGTCACTGCCTCTCACCTGAGATATATGGGAATCCTTGGAGCAGGGTAAAAGCTAAAGTGATAACGTGCTGTAGCCACATGATGCTTGCCAAAGGGTAATCAAAGCGAGGAGTTCATAAAAGTCTGCATTCAGGTAGACACCTTTCAATTTCTTGGAGAGTAATCCACCTTCCTTCCAGGTGTGGAACTGATGAGGACTGTGAGGAGCAGACTGCAGTGCACTGTCAGCCAGACATCGCCATGCAGAAGCTCTGTGTCTCTGCTGTTAGAAAGTTCCTTCTCGCTGCAGGTGCTGATAAGATCTGCAGTAAATAAATCACAGAGTACAACTACTTTGAACTTGTCTCCCTTACGCTCTGCCCGGCTATTTTCCAAACCCCTGGACAGAGCTATGCTTTCCATACACTCAAAAGCCAGCCAGGCAGTAGTGATGGGTCGTTCGCGAACGAGCCGGCTCTAAGAGCCGGCTCTTTGCTGCGAACGACAAGAGCCGGCTCTCAGTTTTAAAAGAGCCGATGCCTCAGCCGCCACACAGAGCTCTGATTTGCTCTGTAATAAAGGGCGCTGAGGCATGCTGGGAGATGTAGTCCTCCTCTACCAGCTTGTAGGAGTGTATGGGGCGGAGCAGAGCAGTAGCATGAGGGATTGCCCCATTCCGAGAAGCAGTCTGGAGTTGTCATGGAGGCGGGGGCGGGGCTTTTACTCCAATTCTGAGTGGAGTCTAGTGATATGTAATGAAGAGCCGATTCAGAGCCGTAAGAGCCGGCTCTTTGATGGGAGCCGATTCAGAAGAGCCGATTCTCCGAGAAGAGCCGGAATTCCCATCACTACCAGGCAGGCAGGCAGCTGCAGCCGTGTCATTATCCAGAGCCGTGTCATTATCCAGAGACTGGTCAGCCAGGCGTAGTGACTCCTCTCTTGTCTTGTGCTGGGATGTTTGCTACAAGCTGAGCTTCTTTACACAGAGGAACTCCAGAGGAAGGAGATATGTCAGACGGCCAAGGAGCCTCTCGTGTCACCATGCCTCCAGCCAGGGCCAGAGCTGAAAGTACTTTTTTTTTATTAATCCCCCGTGTGAGGCTGTCTCCCGTGCTGGTGGCCACTAAAATGTTAATATTTGCAGGCAGCCCCCCTCCTTCTCCCCCATGCTTCAGCTGCTAAACACACACCTCAGGCTCAGATCACGGCGAGCAGGAGCCAGTCCGGCACATAGCCGCGCGGTGAATTCAAATGCAGGAAGTGACGTCATCGGTCACGTCCAGCATTAAAAGTCCACCGCGCGGTTGCTATGCACTGGACTGGCTTCTGCTCGCCGTGATCTGAGGTGTGTGTTTAGCAGCTGAAGCATGGGGGAGAAGGAGCAGGGGCGGGGCTGCAAATATGAACATTTTAGTGGCCACCAGCACGGGAGACAGCCTCACACGGGGGATTAATAAAAAAAAAGTACTTTCAGCTCTGGCCCAGCACGGGAGACAGCCTCACCGCTGCCATACACACGGCACACGCGCTTGCGCACAGAAGGGGCCTGCGCCAGTGGAGAGGGGGCCCTCTTGGTCATGTGACTGTGACGTCACAACTCTTAAAGGAGGCCCACCGAATTTTACGTCGGCAGTTCGGTGGGTCAGTCCGAGGCTGCCTAGGCAGATGGAGAGCTATGCTCGCGCGGGCCTGAATTCAGGACCTTTATACCTGCAGAGGAAGTGTCAGCTGATCAGGAAGGTCAGCTGATTCCTGCAGGACTCATGATTGGCTGAATGGTTCGGGCGGGGCAGCAGAGTCCAGCAACTATATGTTCTGCTGCTTATTCAGTTGCTGGTTGTCTGGTGTGCGATCACATACGTGGGAGCACCCAGATCCGTAGTCAGATCCGCAAGTGTGCCGGGACCAGCTGGAGCTGTAATCCTACACTTAGCTAGTTTCTGTTGATAGCTTAAAGTACTAGTTTGATTGTGATTATCTGTTATGACCTTTTGCCTGCCTGACTATCCTCCTGAACTCTGATCTTGTACCTCGATATTTCTGATACTCTGTTGCCGAACCCCGGCTCATCCTTAGACTCTGCTTCTGCCTACTGATCTTGTACCTCGATATTTCTGATACCCTGTTGCCAAACCCTGCCTGTACCTGACTCCGCCTTTGCCTCTTGATATTGTACTTTATCTGTCCGTGTGTGTACGACCTGGCTTGTCCAACATCGAGAACCGACCTCACTGTTGGAGGCGGTTCCCCGTTCTATCAGTGACACTTCCTCCAGAGTGTTACTTTTAGACAATCCTTCCTACTCTCAGCCTGACTCCTCCCGTCTTGGAGAGTCCAGGTCTTCGGAAGGAATCCGTGCAGTATACCTTACTGCGCTGAGGCTTAGTCCTCAAAGTGTTACTGTTACACCAAACACTACACTCTACTCAGGTGAACAGAGGTTAGCTGGTATATCGGATTATCGGTGATACTGCAGATCACTTATAATCTGGTATAGATCTGTATTCCCAGTGATACTGCAGATCACCGGTAATCAGATCCTCTCTGTGCTTCACCGATCGTTACAGGGGCAAATAGTTTTTCACATCACTGTATATAGTTTTACATTATAAATTAACTCATTACCTCCCACACTCCACATTTTTTTTTTGGGGGGGGGGGGGGGTAATAAAAAAAAAATTGAATAAAAAAAACGCACAAATAGTTACCTTAGGGGCTGCACTCTTTAAATATTTATGTCAAGAGGGTATAACACTGTTACTTTATAAATGATGGGCTTGTAATTAGGGATGGCCTCAAAACTGAAAAAAATGCACCTTTATTTCCAAATAAAATATTGGCGCCAAACATTGTGATAGGGACATAATTTGAATGGTGTAATAAAGGGGACAAATGGGCAAGTACATTTCATGGATTTTAATTACAGTAGCATGCATTATTTAAAAACTATAATGGCCGAAAACTGAAAAATAGTGATTTTTTCCCCACATTTTTTCCTATTTTCCCATTAAAACACATTTAGAATAAAATAATTCTTGGCATAATGTCCCACCTAAAGAAAGCCTAATTGGTGGCGAAAAAAACAAGATATAGTTCATTTCATTGCAATAAATAATGACAAAGTTATAGACGAATGAATGGAAGGAGCGATGAAAGGTGAAAATTGCTCTGGTGCTACAGGGGTAAAACCCCTCAGTTGTGAAGTGGTTAAAGTGTGAGGACCTGCTGGGGCTCAGTAAAGGGCCATTCACCTTGTAGTGTAAAATAGTCTGTGCTATGCTGTGTCAAAAAACGACAGTGACCTAAAAACACTGGTGTCCTTGGCTCAGAGAGTTTTTTTTTTTTTTTTTTTTTTTTTGCCACCTGCCCATGTCCTGGGTGGTACTTGAACCGCTAACCTTGTGATTAGCAGGCAGGGACATTTACCCACTGGACCAGATCCTCCACCTGACATCATCAGCAGCTAAACTGCCTTATGGCAGTTGAAAGCGACAGTTTCAATTTTCCAACTGCTGTCACTCTCATAGCTTTGAATTTCTACTCAGTGGGATAATTAAAAAAAATGCTGCCATTCATGAAAGTATTAATGTCAGAGTCCAAATACTTTGTATAGTTAATCACAATGTCACAGGGGAAGGGGAGGGGTGTGTGTAAAATGTTGAAACTGTGTGTTAGACCAACAAGACTCAATCAAATTTCACCTATTGTTTTCAATGGAGACATTCAAACTGCTCCCATTTTTACATTACTGATGCCAAGAACCCCAAAGTTAACACAGTTGGTTATTGGGTGACTTTGTTTTAGGGTACGTTTCCACTTGTGCGTTGCGTTTTTGACGCGAAAATCGCGTCAACGAATCTGCATGCGGGTGCGGATTCGTTTGCGTTTCCATGCGGATTTTCACGCGGAATCGCTCGCGGTTTGCGCTATGCGATTTTAACCATGTCAATGCCGGTAAGCATTGACATGGGTTTTTATGCGACTACGCAGGCGAAAACGCATGGAAACCCGCAAGACAAAAAACGATTGCGGTTTTCCTATTAAATTACATTACCGGCGATTCGCGTGCGGGTGTGCTGCATGCGAATTCTGACGAGTCTGCCGTACAGATTTTTTCTGCACAGCAAACCGCCCAGAATTCCTGACAAGTGCAAACAGGCCCATCAACTTATACTGGTTATGCGAATTTGCATGCAGACAACGCATGCGAATTCGCGTTAGTGGAAACATGCCCTCAGGGTTAGCAAGTGGGTGGAGCCACCAATCAAATTTCACTCATTGCTTTTCAGTTGAGAAAGGAAAACTGCAGCCATTTTTAAACTTTGAACTCCTGGCTTCCCAAACTTTAAAGTGTTGGTCACTGGGTGACTGGGGCTAATAGATTGGGGTAAAAAAAGGTGGGCCAATAAAACAGCCAATCAGATTTTAGTCATTGACTTCAATGAGAAAACATATACTGCTGCCGATATCACGTTTGAAATGCCAAGCTTTCTAAACTTTGCACAATTACTCACTGGATGACTGTGGTTAAAATTTAGCTATACACAGTAGGTTTTCATTAACTCCTGTGTGACTGCCTAATGGTGTGTACACACTTGAAAGATAAATGAAAGCTATCAGACCAATTTTACCCCCTTCCATGTAGTATGAGAGCCATACACTACACAGTCTATTCTATTGAGCTGAACTCCCCATCAGATAAAAATCTTTGCAAGGTGCTGCACACAAAGATGCTGTACACATTCAAAAGATCAGTATCTGCAAAAGATCCGTCCCTGCAAAATGCATTCATAGTCTATGATATCTGCAGATCCTCATACACACCTTGTTTAACAGACTTCATCTGCAGATCTGAAAATCCATCCTGGTGGACAGGCACGTCCAGAGGGGGGTGCTCTGGGTGCCCAGGCACCCACTCTTTTTAAAAAACTTCAAAAAAGGCCCCTCTCGCGGGGCAAAATAAGCTCCGCCCCTGATCGTGGTAAGCCCCGCCCACCCACGGGAAGCTCCTCCCCCGCCTGGGACACTTTGAAGTGAAGAGGCCCAGACAGGAATCCTAGTGTGGCATACTGACCTCTCCCTCCACCTAGGACCCATACTGACTTCTACCTCCCCCAGCACCCATAGTGACCTCTCCCTCCACCTAGTACCCACAGTGACCACTCCCTCCCCTAGCACCCACAGTGACCTCTCCATCCACCTAGCACCCACAGTGACTTCTCCCTCCACCTAGGACCCATACTGACCTCTCCCTCCCCAGTACCCACAGTGATATCTCCCATCACCTAGCACCCACAGTGACCTCTCCCTCCACCTAGCACCCACAGTGACCTCTCCCTTACTCAGCACCCACAGTGACCTTTCCCTCCATCTAGCACCCACAGTGACCTCTCCCTCCACCTAGCACCCACAGTAACCTCTCCCTACCCCAGCACCTACAGTGACCTCTCCCTCCCCAGCTCTAGCAGTGATCCTGCCTACCCCAGCACCCACACTGACCTATCCCTCCTCTAGCACCCACAGTGATCTTTCCCTCCCCCAGTGGCTACCCTCCTTTCCCCTGCAGCACCCACAGGGACCTCCCATCCCAAAAGCAGCACCTACAGTGATCTCTTCCATTTCAAGCGCCCACAGGGGCCTCTCCCAACACCCAGCATCCACTCCCTCCTCCATTAACTACACTGACTATCCAGGCACCCACAGTCACCTCCCCTTCCTCCAGCACCCATACTGATCTCTTCCTTCCACAGCACCCGCAGTGAATGACCCTTCCCCCAGCACCCACACTGACCTCTACCTCCCTTAGCAGCAAGCAACTATGCCATTCACAGCAGCACCCATAGTGACCTCCACCTCTACCTCCCCCAAGACCCACAGTGACCTCCCCCAAAGGACCCACAGTGACCTCCCTTTCCTCCAGCACTCATACTGACCTCTACCTTCCTCAGCACCCACAGTTACTCCCCCCAGCACCCACAGTGACCTACCCTTCCCCCAGTACCCACACTGAGCTCTACCTCCCCCAGCAACCACACTAACCTCTACCTCCCCTAGCAGCAACTATGCCATTCATAGCAGTACCCACAGTGATCTCCCACCCCCTGCACCCACAACAATTCCACCAATGTTCAGCACCCACATTACACTCAACCAGTAACCCCCACTATAGCAAGCACCCAGTACTTGCACCCTGCACCAAATACTCACATCTGGCCTCAATATGACACTTTGTACTTGCATCAAACAGCCACATGACACCCAGTACCTGCACCCCTTCACCCTATAGCTGGCACCCAGTACTCACACCCACATGACACAGTACTTGCACCCAGCCCCAACATGGCACTCACTACTCACACCTGCACACCGCCTTCACATGGCACCCACTATCTGCACTCACATAACTAGTACTAGCACCCAAAGTACCTGCACTCAGAACCCACATAACACACAATGCCCACCCATAGCTAGCACCCAGTGCAGGCATGGCACCAAGTATTCGCACCTATGATACCCAGTACCTGCACCCAACACCCACATGCTTCATCTGCAGTAGTTCCAGTTGCACTAAGCCTCCACTTAGTGCCCAGTACAAACACCAAGCACTCACATATGACATCTAGTACTTGCACCCAGAACTCACAAGGGACTGAGTACCTGCAATCAACACCTACATGATAGTTGATACACACCCATACAGCCAGAATCCACATGACACCCTGTGTCAGCACCCAGTACCCACATGGCACCCGGCATCTGCCTTTAGCACCCACATGACAACAAATACCCCACTATCCAGCATCCATCACCCATATGTCACCATGTACTCACTCCCAGTACCCACTTGGCACTCAGTATTGGCACCTAAGACCCACATACCCCCATAATCAACACCCACATGGCACAGTACTCACACGTCACCAAGTTCCAAAGCCATTATATGCACCCAGTACCCATCTATGGCCCGCACCCAAATAGCACCCAGTACCCATCCTTGGTCCGAACCCATATGAGACTCAGTACTCTCCCATGGCACACATCCAGACCACACATGGCACTCCCTACTAACATGTCCAACACTCACATGTCTGCCTGTACCAATTAACACTCACATGGCACCCACTATTGTTTATCACCATCTGCTACTCATTCAGCACCCAATACTGCATAGCACCCACTGCAAATAAACACCCAATACAAACTGGACCTTGGTGCCCACAGCAGCTTGACACAGACTGTACTTTGGCATCTCGACACCCACTGCAACTTAGCACAAAGTGAACCTTTGCATCTTACCACCCACTGTATCCGGGCACCCGCTGCACCTTGGCACTTACTGCAGTTTTGCATCTACTAATGCTTAGCAACCACTGCGTATTGGTAACCCCTTCTTCTTTGCCTGAAAAGAGGCTTGGGTGCTGATCAAGAGGGACAGAGGTCCCAGTAATGAAAGGTGAGTCTGTGCCTCCACTGTGGGCTCCACTGTGCCCACTCTAACCTACTAACAGTGGGCACCTACCACTGGTGATTTGAGGGTGGTGGCGCCAAAAGAGTTGGTGGAAAGGAGACACAAAGTCTGCCTGATACTGCTATAAAGGTGTGTGTGTGTGTGTGTGTGTGTGTGTGTGTGTGTGTGTGTGTGTGTGTGTGTGTGTGTGTGTGTGTGTGTGTGTTAAAACTGCCTTCTGCTTTTTAGAGAGGGGATATTACATACATAATTTAGCATGATTTATCAATTTCAAATTTGAGCACCACCCCTGTGAGGATCCTCTGCATGGCCCTGCCCCTTCCTACAGCACCCACACTGACCTCTACTTTTCCCAGCACCCACCCCTTCCCCTCATAGCTGGCACCCAGTACTCACACTCACATGACGCCAAGTATCTGCACCCTGGCCTAAAATTGCACCCAGTACTCACACCTGCACACAGCTTTCACATGGCCCTTACTATCTGCACCAAGCACCCACTTAACCCGTACCCGCACCTAAAGTACCTGCATTCAAAACCCATGTGATAACCAAAGCCCACCCATAGCCAGTACCCAGTACAGGCATGGTGCCAAGTATTCGCACCCATGTCACAATCAGTACCTGTACCCAGCACCCACATGACTTCCAGTACATGCACCCAGATCTTACATGGCACTAAGTACTTGCAATCAACACCCGCATCACACTCGATACCCAACTGTAGCCAGAACCCACATGACACTCTGTACTCACACTCAGAACCCACATCGCACCCAGTATCTGCATTCAGCACCCACATGACAACCAATACCCCCGTAGCCAGAAACGAGGAGTGGGGCATGCAGGGGAAGACGTTGCCAGGCCGCTTTTTTAAATTTGAGCACCCCCCACTTAAGGACTCTCTGCACGGCCCTGCTCACTGTCAAAATTTAAGTTTTCTATCCACAATATTTCTAAGTGTGAAATAACCTTTTTCAAAGCCACAGGTCAAACTCTAACTTCTTCAGTAGCGGGGTTTAAACAACAATAATTAAATCACGAAACATTACAAGATATCTTGAATCTTAGGCTATTTAGCGAGAGTACAAACTTCCCTAAAATAAACTTCTTTTACTTGGTGTTATTTCACAGTGGTTGGAGAGCTCTGCTCATGCATCCAGGAAATCTGGTGTATATATAGATGATCTCAAAGGTCGGGGTGTTGCTATGATCCTAAAAGATTCAGGGCACTTTTAAGCACTCCAGATGAAAAATGGGTGCGGTCAGGCACCAGAATGTGGGTGTTGACATGGGTGGAGTCAAATTTACATGAATTTATTAGAGGTCTCAGTAGGACTGCCCAGAAAAAAGCTGGCTGAAGCCCCCTCTTAATATAACCCCCCCCCCCCCCCCATGCATCATATCACATAAATAGACTGTCACCTAAACATAACTAGGTAAAGTTACCTGGCTTCTGCGCCGGCTGGTATGGCTCTCTGCTGGGCCTGCTGGCCTGCTGAAAGGTTGTCTGGCAATCCCCGCCCCCATAGCATTCCCTGACCTTCTAGTGGACCCTCTCCCATGCTCTCATGGGTCTCCCATTGAGGCACCACAATTCCCAGCATGCCCCCATTGATGCACCACAGCTCCCAGCATGCCCCCATTGAGGCATCACAGCTCTTTGGTAATAGGCTGGGAGCTGCGGTGCCTCTATGGCTTCTACTAGGAGCTGTGGTGCATCAATGGAGGGCATGCCTGGGTGCTGCGGTGCCTCTATGTGGGCCTGCTGGGTGCTGTGGTTCCTGTATGGGGGCCTGATGGGTGCTGTTGTGCCTCTATGGGGCATGCTGAGTGCTGTAGTGCCATGTTGGGTGCTATGGGGCATGTTGGGTGCTGTGGTGCCTCTATGGGGCATGGTGGGTACTGGGGTGACTGGAGCCTCCATAGGGAACATGCATCGTTGTGTGTGTGTGTGTGTCCTCACTATTCCTCCCCATGACCACCCCCAACAGAGTAGTAGTAGTAGTGGGAGGAACTACTCATGTCCTCCATCTGCTCTACAAGTCTGGAGACATCCTCTGTAGCTGGCGATTTTCCCCTTAGCATCAGAGAATCAGGCGCTATGAGCTCTAGCATCTGATTCATTCTCAGACACTAGGGGGAAGAACACAGCGGGAGACATGGCAGCGCTTTCAAACAATACTTATGCCTGAATGATTTATCTGCATTGACGTGCAGAGCTCCAATACCTGGACTATATTACACACCTAGCACTCACTACAGGCAAAGGGGTGTTCGCTTCAGTGATAATGTGTGCACAGACTATTACCTAATAGACTTCCCCACGGCGGTGACGGACCCCCTCAGGGAAGACCTAATCTAGCATAAAAAACATAAAATTCCTCGTGCTACTAGTCTTGAATAGTATACATATTTTGTCAAGCAAACAGACAGACCAGTGGCAGCGCTCAAGATTGCACCTGGAATGTAGACCAACAGAGGCAATGCAGAGTCCCCCGGGACTAAATACATGCCTTGAATGCAAAACAGATGTAGGGTGACGATTTAGGTGTCGCCAGAAAGAGGAGAAAAGGAGCTTTAAAATGATATCCATCTTTCCATAGTTACTTGTATTACACAGGACGACACTTTCTCCAGTGTCAGCAGCTCCATTCAGCAGAAAAAGTCGGCCTGTGTAATACAATGTAACTACGGAAAGATGGATATCATTTTAAAGCTCTCTTTCTCCTCTTTCTGGCGACACCTAAATCGTCACCCTACGCCTTTTAGTTTTCTTTATTTTCGCGATTGAAATCGCGGCCGCTGTAATTTCAATCGCGTAAATAGCGAAAACTAAAAGGCGTAGGGCAGCGGTTTATATATCATTGGAAAGAGAAGAAAGAGAGCTTTAAAATGATATGCATCTTTCCATAGTTTCTGCACTGCTCGGAGTCCCTTTAAAGCTCATTTAAATCACAAATTCGAGTGCTTAACCACTTCAGGACCACAGTCTTTTCGCCCCTTAAGGACCAGAGCCTTTTTCTCCATTCAGACCACTGCAGCTTTCACGGTTTATTGCTCGGTCATACAACCTACCACCTAAATGAATTTTACCTCCTTTTCTTGTCACTAATACAGCTTTCTTTTGCTGCTATTTGATTGCTGCTGCGAGTTTTAGTTTTTATTATATTCATCAAAAAAGACATGAATTTTGGCAAAAAAATGACTTTTTTAACTTGCTGTGCTGACATTTTTCAAATAAAGTAAAATTTCCTATACATTTGAGCGCGAAAGTTATTCTGCTACATGTCTTTGATAAAAAAAACCATTCAGTGTATATTTATTGGATTGGGTAAAAGTTATAGCGTTTACAAACTATGGTGCCAAAAGTGAATTTTCCCATTTTCAAGCATCTCTGACTTTTCTGCGCACCTGTCAGGTTTCATGAGGGGCTAAAATTCCAGGATAGTACAAATACCCCCCAAATGACCCCATTTTGGAAAGAAGACATCCCAAAGTATTCAGTGAGAGGCATGGTGAGTTCATAGAAGATTTTATTTTTTGTCACAAGTTAGCGGAAAATGACACTTTCTGACAAAAAAAAGAAAAAAAAAAAGTTTCCATTTCTTCTAACTTGCGACAAAAAAAAATGAAATCTGCCACAGACTCACTATGCTCCTCTCTGAATACCTTGAAGTGTCTACTTTCCAAAATGGGGTCATTTGTGGGGTGTGTTCACTGTCCTGGCATTTTGGGGGGTGCCTAATTGTAAGCACCCCTGTAAAGCCTAAAGATGCTCATTGGACTTTTGGCCCCTTAGCGCAGTTAGGCTGCAAAAAAGTGCCACACATGTGGTATTGCCGTACTCAGGAGAAGTAGTATAATGTGTTTTGGGGTGTATTTTTACACATACCCATGCTGGGTGGGAGAAATATCTCCGTAAATGACAATTGTTTAATTTTTTTTACACACAATTGTCTATTTATAGAGATATTTCTCCCACTCAGCATGGGTATGTGTAAAAATACACCCCAAAACACATTATACTACTTCTCCTGAGTACGGCGATACCACATGTGTGGCACTTTTTTGCACCCTAACTGCGCTAAGGGGCCCATAGTTCAATGAGTACCTTTAGGATTTCACAGGTCATTTTGAGAAATTTCGTTTCAAGACTACTCCTCACGGTTTAGGGCCCCTAAAATGCCAGGACAGTATAGGAACCCCACAAATTACCCCATTTTAGAAAGAAAACACCCCAAGGTATTCTGTTAGGAGGATGGTGAGTTCATAGAAGATTTTTTTTTTTTGTCACAAGTTAGCGGAAATTGATTTTAATTGTTTTTTTTCACAAAGTGTCATTTTCCGCTAACTTGTGACAAAAAATAAAATCTTCTATGAACTCACCATACTCCTAACGGAATACCTTGGGGTGTCTTCTTTCTAAAATGGGGTCATTTGTGGGGTTCCTATACTGCCCTGGCATTTTAGGGGCCCTAAACCGTGAGGAGTAGTCTTGAAACCAAATGTCGCAAAATGACCTGTGAAATCCTAAAGGTACTCATTGGACTTTGGGCCTCTTAGCGCACTTAGGGTGCAAAAAAGTGCCACACATGTGGTACCGCCGTACTCAGGAGAAGTAGTATAATGTGTTTTGGGGTGTATTTTTACACATACCCATGCTGGGTGGGAGAAATATCTCTGTAAATGACAATTGTTTGATTTTTTTTACACACAATTGTCCATTTACAGAGAGATTTCTCCCACCCAGCATGGGTATGTGTAAAAATACACCCCAAAACACAATATACTACTTCTTCTGAGTACGGCGATACCACATGTGTGACACTTTTTTGCAACCTAGGTGCGCTAAGGGGCCTAACGTCCTATTCACAGGTCATTTTGAGGCATTTGGATTCTAGACTACTGCTCACGGTTTAGGGCCCCTAAAATGCCAGGGCAGTATAGGAACCCCACAAGTGACCCCATTTTAGAAAGAAGACACCCCAAGGTATTCTGTTAGGAGTATGGTGAGTTCATAGAAGATTTTTTTTTTTGTCACAAGTTAGCGGAAAATGACACTTTGTGAAAAAAAAAAACAATACATATCAATTTCCGCTAACTTGTGACAAAAAATAAAATCTTCTATGAACTCATCATACACCTAACAGAATACCTTGGGTGTCTTCTTTCTAAAATGGGGTCACTTGTGGGGTTCCTATACTGCCCTGGCATTTTAGGGGCCCTAAACCGTGAGGAGTAGTCTTGAACCCAAATGTCTCAAAATGACCTGTGAAATCCTAAAGGTACTCATTGGACTTTGGGCCCCTTAGCACAGTTAGGCTGCAAAAAAGTGTCACACATGTGGTATCGCCGTACTCAGAAGAAGTAGTATAATGTGTTTTGTGGTGTATTTTTACATATAACCATGCTGGGTGGGAGAAATATCTCTGTAAATGACACATTTTTGATTTTTTTTACACACAATTGTCCATTTACAGAGAGATTTCTCCCACCCAGCATGGGTATGTGTAAAAATACACCACAAAACACATTATAATACTTCTCCTGAGTATGGCGATACCACATGTGTGACACTTTTTTGCAGCCTAGGTGCGCTAAGGGGCCCAACGTCCTATTCACAGGTCATTTTGAGGCATTTGTTTTCTAGACTACTCCTCACGGTTTAGGGCCCCTAAAATGCCAGGGCAGTATAGGAACCCCACAAGTGACCCCATTTTAGAAAGAAGACACCCCAAGGTATTCCGTTAGGGGTATGGTGAGTTCATAGAAGATTTTATTTTTTGTCACAAGTTAGTGAAAAATGACACTTTGTGAAAAAAACAATAAAAATCCAATTTCCGCTAACTTTTGACAAAAAATAAAATCTTCTATGAACTCATCATACACCTAACAGAATACCTTGGGGTGTCTTCTTTCTAAAATGGGGTCACTTGTGGGGTTCCTATACTGCCCTGGCATTTTACGGGCCCAAAACTGTGAGTAGTCTGGAAACCAAATTTCTCAAAATGACTGTTCAGGGGTATAAGCATCTGCAAATTTTGATGACAGGTGGTCTATGAGGGGGCAAATTTTGTGGAACCGGTCATAAGCAGGGTGGCCTCTTAGATGACAGGATGTTTTGGGCCTGATCTGATGGATAGGAGTGCTAGGGGGGTGACAGGAGGTGATTGATGGGTGTCTCAGGGGGCGGTTAGAGGGGAAAATAGATGCAATCAATGCACTGGGGAGGTGATCGGAAGGGGGTCTGAGGGGGATCTGAGGGTTTGGCCGAGTGATCAGGAGCCCACACAGGGCAAATTAGGGCCTGATCTGATGCGTAGGTGTGCTAGGGGGTGACAGGGGGTGATTGATGGGTGTTTCAAGGTGTGATTAGAGGGGGGAAATAGATGCAAGCAATGCACTAGCGAGGTGATCAGGGCTGGGGTCTGAGGACGTTCTAAGGTGTGGGCGGGTGATTGGGTGCCCGCAAGGGGCAGATTAGGGTCTAATCTGATGGGTAACCGTGACAGGTGGTGATAGGGGGTGATTGATGGGTAATTAGTGGGTGTTTAGAGGAGAGAAGAGATGTAAACACTGCACTTGGGAGGTGATCTGACGTCGGATCTGCGGGCGATCTATTGGTGTGGGTGGGTGATCAGATTGCCCGCAAGGGGCAGGTTAGGGGCTGATTGATGGGTGGCAGTGACAGGGGGTGATTGATGGGTGGCAGTGACAGGGGGTGATTGATGGGTGGCAGTGACAGGGGGTGATTGATAGGTGATTGACAGGTGATAAGTGGGTTATTACAGGGAATAACAGATGTAAATATTGCACTGGCGAATTGATAAGGGGGGTCTGAGGGCAATCTGAGCGTGTGGGCGGGTGATTGGGTGCCCGCAAGGGGCAGATTAGGGTCTAATCTGATGGGTAACAGTGACAGGTGGTGATAGGGGGTGATTGATGGGTAATTAGTGGGTGTTTAGAGGAGAGAAGAGAGGTAAACACTGCACTTGGGAGGTGATCTGATGTCGGATCTGCGGGCGATCTATTGGTGTGGGTGGGTGATCAGATTGCCCGCAAGGGGCAGGTTAGGGGCTGATTGATGGGTGGCAGTGACAGGGGGTGATTGATGGGTGGCAGTGACAGGGGGTGATTGATAGGTGATTGACAGGTGATCAGTGGGTTGTTACAGGGAATAACAGATGTAAATATTGCACTGGCGAATTGATAAGGGGGGGTCTGAGGGCAATCTGAGCGTGTGGGCGGGTGATTGGGTGCCCGCAAGGGGTAGATTAGGGTCTAATCTGATGGGTAACAGTGACAGGTGGTGATAGGGGGTGATTGATGGGTGATTGATGGGTAATTAGTGGGTGTTTAGAGGAGAGAATAGATGTAAACAATGGATTTGGGAGGTGATCTGATGTCGGATCTGCGGGCGATCTATTGGTGTGGGGGGGTGATCAGATTGCCCGCAAGGGGCAGGTTAGGGGCTGATTGATGGGTGGCAGTGACAGGGGGTGATTGACGGGTGATTGACGGGTGATTGACAGGTGATTGACAGGTGATTAACAGGTGATCAGGGGGGATAGATGCATATAGTACACGGGGGGGGGGGGTCTGGGGAGAATCTGAGGGGTGGGGGGTGATCAGGAGGGGGCAGTGGGCAGGGGGGGGGGATAAAAAAAAATAGCGTTGACAGATAGTGACAGGGAGTGATTGATGGGTGATTAGGGGGGTGACTGGGTGCAAACAGTGGTCTGGGGGGTGGGCAGGGGGGGGTCTGAGGGGTGCTGTGGGCGATCAGGGGGCAGGGGGGGGAAATCAGTGTGCTTGGGTGCAGACTAGGGTGGCTGCAGCCTGCCCTGGTGGTCCCTCGGACACTGGGACCACCAGGGCAGGAGGCAGCCAGTATAATAGGCTTTGTATACATTACAAAGTCTATTATACATTGTTTCAGTGGCGATCCGGGTGCTAGTAACCCGCCGGCGCTTCCGAACGGCCGGCGGGTTACTACGAGCGGTGGGCGGAGCCAGTCCCCAGCGGCTGATCGCGTCACGAATGACGCGATCGCCGCATAGCCACTCCCGCAGCCGCCCCCGCCGATGGGCGTATTGCGGTCGTTTGGGCCCGGTCTTTGCCGCCGCCCATCGGCTGGGGGCGGTCGTTAAGTGGTTAAACACTCGTCATTACTCATGAGCCCATCACTACTGACAATGTCTTCATGCTATGTTCTTTTTTTCGTTACATTTCTTTCCTATTATTCCATTGTAACAATGTGTATACCTACATCTTAACATGTTGATATATTTGAATGCTTTCCACAATAGAAAGATATTAAAAACAAAACAAAATATCTGCACGCTTTCAGACTATAAAACCAGGAAAAGATCATGCTGCTAGAAAGATCTGTAGCAGCCAGAATTTACCTCCCTGGGATCCAGCGATGTAATTCTCCTTCCATACTCTGGGTGACGCTGTAACCAAGTAGTGAGATTGCCGTCTGTAGTCATGATGCAAAATGGTGATCTCACCACAACCTCCGAGGACAGGCTCGGTGTCCTGAGGGAGGTGAGTTGAAATGCCTGCTGCATGCTACACTCTGCACAGAGCTCCCCGTGGCTACCACGAGTCAGGCTTGGGGTTACTGCTCTGAGCTGCAGTTTTCATCCCCGAGCCTGACTCAAGGTTACCGCCAGGGAAGTTAACGTAAACCCGAACTGAAAATTAAAAGACAAAATAAACATACATACATACGTCATACTTACCTCCCCATTTAGTCTACTCATCAATTTCTTTCTCCTCTATCACATCCTGTTTGTCCACTGTGATCAATGGAATTCTCCATCCTCCATTTGAAAATGACCGCTACCCTATAATAACTTACTAATCAGCACAAGGCGCAATTCACATTAGCGTTAAACGGACCATAAGGGGAATGGAATGGACACTGTACCAACGGTACGGATGCGAACAGATCCAATGTTAACCTATGGAACAGGTGTCCGTTCGCACTGATCCATTGTGTACATTCTGCTGAACAGAATGCAACTTTGCTGCAGCACCTATTTTTCCTGACCTCTAAGCCCAGCGGACCAGAAACGGAAGATGAAGCGCTGCATTAGGGGCAATGGGAGAACGGAACATTTCGTCACCCTAGTGAAGAAATGGACCATTAGGGAGCAGAATCCACTGGGTGGGGGGGTCTAGGGGGATGTAGGGACACTAAAAGGGCTGTACCTGAGCGGGCGTGCGGGGGAGGGTGCAGCAGCCAGGTGGGCACTCGGGAGAGGGAGGGTTAAAACTTACCCAGGCTTCCGTCTTCAATTGCTGCCGAATGGTGTCTTCCAGGCTACAGTCTTCTTCTGCCTCAATTGCATCCCACCTTACATCATGTTTAACCCTCCCTCACCCGCCCGGCTGCTGCACCCCCCCCCCCCCCCCTCTTTCACCTGCCCAGCTGCTGCAATAAGAGGCAATGGAATGAAAACGGATCCAATCGACCGATGATCAGATCCATTTTCATGGTGAAGCGGAAACCAGATCCGTTTTTAACGGATCTGTTTGGCTTAATTGCCCAATGTGAACCGGGCCTTAAACTGTAATATCAAAAAAGGGCGCCTGGAAAAAGGGCGTGGGATATAGCCAAAATTATAAGTTGCAATGTAAAACAATATTTTTCTTTATAGCTTATAAACGAAAATCTAGTGCTAAATAGGTTGCATAAACAGAAATTAAACGAAAAATACCGTCTATAACAATAAACGAATTCTGAAATGAAACGTCAAATAGCGTCTATAACAAAAAACAATATTTACACTTGTATTAAGCATAGTAAAACAATGGTAGATTTTATAGGTATTTTACTGCAATTATACCTAACTACACTTACACAGATCTCTCCCTATCCCTAACCCCTAGACACCACCCCCCCCCCCCCTTTGTGTAAATATACATAATTTAATAATTTGTATATATTACAAATATTGTACTGTAACTATACCCAACCCTACTCTCACACAGAACCCTCCCTGTATCTATCACTAACCCTAAGACCTCCCTGGTGGTGCCTAACCCTAACCACCCCCCTGGTGGCGTCTAACCCTAAGACCTCCCTGGTGGTGCCTAACCCTAACCACCCCCCTGGTGGTGCCTAACCCTAAGACCTCACTGGTGGTGCCTAACCCTAACCACCCCCCCAGTGTTGCCTAACCCTAAGACCTCCCTGGTGGTGCCTAACCCTAACCACCCCCCTGGTGGTGCCTAACCCTAAGACCTCACTGGTGGTGCCTAACCCTAACCACCCCCCCAGTGTTGCCTAACCCTAAGACCCCCCTGGTGGTGCCTAACCCTAACCACCCCCCTGGTGGTGCCTAACCCTAAGACCCCCCTGGTGGTGCCTAACCCTAACCACTTCCCTGGTGGTACCTAACCCTAAGACTCCCCCTGGTGGTGCCTAACCCTAAGACCTCACTGGTGGTTCCTAAATCTCCCCTGGTGATGCCTAACCCTAACCGCCCCCTGGTGGTGCCTAACCCTAAAACCCCCCTGTTGGTGCCTAACCCTAAGACCCCTCCTGGTGGTGCCTAACCCTAACCATCCCCACTGCACAAACACCATTACACACATATAAACAATAATATATTTAATCCTTAAAATACTTCACTATAAATAACATGAATAGAATAATTTATATATTTGTAATAGAATAAATAGCGTAAAAATCACGTACACATTAATAATAGTATAAATAGAAAAAGGTATGTGTGTGTATACTACGCACGCACGCACGCACGCACGCACGCACGCACGCACACACACACACACACACACACACACACACACACACACCACACACCACACACAATAACGGTAATATTGAAAGCGATATATTAGTAAGTTAATAAAAAACTATAATTGACGCATTATAAGTGTAAAAAACAAAGTTAATACCAAAAGTGATGTATTTCTAATAGAATACGGTTGAAAACGATGTTTATGCATTATACGTATGGAAACAAATTTTAAAATGATAATCTAAGTGGAAACGAAAATTTACTTGTTACAGTCCTGAAAGCGAAATTTTAAAATGAAAAATATAAGTAAAATCTCCTATAAGCGAAACCTAAAAACGAAAAAATAAGTAAAACCTCCTATAAGCGAAATTTAAAAACGGAAATATCAGTAAAACACTGTAAACGAATTTGTAAACGATATTTGTAATAAACCTTATTCTGTAAACAAAAACTTTTGTTAACACGATCCCTGCAAACGCTATTTCTGATGTTTCTAATAGCCAATATTTTGCATTGCAGTCTATGGTGGTGCCCTTTTTGTCCATTACCTATATGCGCCCTTTTTTTTACTGCTTCCGTAATATCGCTCACTTGAGCCATAGGGAAAAATGGACATTACCTTACTCATCAGTTGTCCTTTCAGTTATAACTGACAACAACTTATATATTTCAGTTCTGACAGTGAGGTAAGTATATAATATTCATTTTCAGGTACATCATGTATTTTATTTTAAATAATTTTACTTGGTTTAGGTTCACTTTAAGTGTTATTCTATAATGTATTGTTTATTTCTAATGAATGTGGAAATATCCATAGTGACAGGGAGTGTCTTGTCCCGCCTTCACTGATTAACTATTCAGCATGTGATGTAATTGGAAATTCTCATCTCCTCCTCACCCTGTCTGCGGATCACTACGTTCAAAACAAAAGAAGCAGGGTTTCTTGGAGAAACAAGCAGAACTTCTTGACTCAAGTTAGAGGTATGTATCTATTTCCCATCTGTACTATAACAGATTAACTAAACACATCAGATCTGGCATCAGACCTTGCAGCTTCTGAAGCTACTGCTTTTCTATGAACATACGATTAGTTTCCTGTGTGGTAATATGAAGACCCATGTGGTATGCAAGGAGTAGTACTGTATCTCTACTTTGCTATCCCACCCATAGTGTAGAAGGGTGTACTATATTTGTTTATACTAATGCAGCTTTGATATTTATCCTTGTTACAGAATCCTCATACACAGTCAATTACTAAAACCATACAGTTGTGACAGCTTTTAAATTCCATGTTACCTCTCTATATGCATTTCTGCAGCAACACAACAAATACATACACATAGCACTGACTTAAAGGACAACTAAAGCGAGAGGGGTATGGAGGCTGCCATATTTATTACCTTTTAAGCAATACAAGTTGAAAGGCAATCCTGCTGATCCTCTGCCTATAATACTTTTAGCCATAGCCCCTGAACAAGCATGCAGCAGATCAGATGTTTCTGACATTGTCAGATCTGACAAGATTAGCTGCATGCTTGTTTCTGGTGTTATTCAGACACTACTGCAGCCAAACAGATCAGCAGGGCTGCCAGGCAACTGGTATTGTCTAAAAGAAAATAAATATGGCAGCCTCCATATTCTTCTCACTACAGTTGTCCTTTACACTTGCCTGTGTTATAGGCATGCAATGCAAAGTGTAATAGATCATCATACCAACCTGTTAGATCTTAATGAAATATAAACGGATCACTATAAACTGAGTTGTAATTGCTTGGCATGTGTTTTGACACTTTCCTCTGTACAGCTGAACTATTCGGGCGTGATATTTTTTCCACGATTACCCAACGTGTTTGAGGGTGACTAAGCTGCGTCCAAATGCCTACTGGCCAAGTGAATAGTGTGAGAAAAAAAAGAATGATTGCATTCAGAACGTCTATAAAATGCATGCAATCCCATTTTTAACTAGGCGCAATATTCATTTTGGAACAATAACTCCAATATGTATATAGACTAGTTCTCCCTCTAAATAGCGACAGTAGCGCAGGGACCTGACAATCAGCATTCTATGAGACAGAGCCCATCCCTGAGGTGGAATGTGCAGTGAAGTCCACCATTCCAGCTATAGAATAATACCAGAGTTGGTGGGGGTTGAGTACCTCTCTCATGCACCTTGCTGGTTGGTTATGGGCTAATGTACTTTTACAATGCATTTCAAGGGAGTGGTGCTCTCAGGAAAAAAGAAAAACAGGTTTGGCAAGAGTTCTACGGAAGTGAAAGGACAAAAGGTTTTAAAGGCGACAACACAAATGTACACATGACAAAAGCAACATTTTGCCATCTTTTCACTTAAAGCTCAACTGAAGTGAGAGGAATATGTCGGATCCTGTATTTTCCTTTTAAGCAATACCGGTTGCCTGGCTATCCTGCTGATCCTCTGCCTCTAATACTTTTAGCCATAGACCCTGAACAAGCATATGCAGATCAGGTGTTTCTGACATTATTGTCAGATCTGACTAGTTAATCTGCATGCTTGTTTCTAGAATGATTCAGACACTACTGTAGCCAAAGAGATCAGCAGGACTGCCAGGCAACTAGTATTGTTTAAAAGAAAATAAATATGTCAGCCTCCATATCCCTATCGTCAAACTTGTCCTTTAAAAGATACATGAGACCTAAGAAAAAACTTCAGCTTTACATACCTGGGGCTTCTTCTAGCCCCTTCAAGTCTTTTTTTCCATTAAAGAGGAACTCCACACTCCAGTGAAAATAATATAATAAAAAAGTGCTTCATTTTTACAATAATTATGTATAAATAATTTAGTCAGTGTTTGCCCATTTCCTCTCCCTGATTTACATTCTGACATTTATCACGTGGTGACAGTTTTACTGCTGGCAGGTGATGTCAGTGGAAGGAGATGCTGCTTGCTTTTTTAGTAGTTGGAAACAGCTGTAAACAGCTATTTCCTACAATGCAATAAGGTTCACAGACAGGAAACTGTCAGGACCATGGTCATCACACTGTGGGAGGGGTTTCACCATAATATCAGCCATACAGACCCCCCTGATGCTCTGTTTGAGAAAAGGAAAATATTTATCATGGGAAAGGGGGTATCAGCTGCTGATTGTGATGAAGTTCAATTCTTGGTTACGATTTCTCTTTAAAGGATACCCAACGTGACATTTGCCATGATGAGATAGACATGTGTATGTACAGTGACTAGCACACAAATAACTATGCTGTGTTCCTTTTTTTCTTTCTCTGTCTGAAAGAGTTAAATATTAGGTATGTAAGTGGCTGAGTCAGTCCTGACTCAGACAGGAAGTGACTATAGTGTGACCCTCACTGATAAGAAATTCCTCTTTTTATCTCTTTCTTAATCTCAGAAACCATTTTCTGCTAGGAAAGTGTTACATAGTTGTAATTTCTTATTAGTGAGGGTCACACTGTAGTCACTTCCTGTCTGAGTCAGGACTGAGTCAACCACTTACATACCTGATATTTAACTCTATCAGGCAGAGAAAGAAAAAAAGGAACACGGCATAGTTATTTGTGTGCTAGTCACTGTACATACACATGTCTATCTCATCATGTCACATGTCACTTCGGGTATCCTTTAACACAACTCCAGAGTTGCTCAGTCTTCTGCTGTCCCCTCTGTGGCGGCAACAGGGAGGAAAGCAGAAGACTGACATCAGAGTTGTAGAGAGACTTCTGGAGGCTGGAAGAAGCCCCAGGTAAGTAAAGGTGACATTTTTCTTAGGTATCATGTATCCTTTAACCTCCTGAGCGGTATGGACGAGCTCAGCTCGTCCATCACCGCCGGAGGCTGCCGCTCAGGCCCTGCTGGGCCGATTTTTATCAAATAAAGTGCAGCACACGCAGCCGGCACTTTGCCAGCCGCGTGTGCTGCCTGATCGCCGCCGCTCTGCGGCGATTCGCCGCGAGCAGCGGCGAAAGAGGGCCCCCCTAGCCGCCTGAGCCCTGCGCAGCCGGAACAAAAAGTTCCGGCCAGCGCTAAGGGCTGGATCGGAGGCGGCTGACGTCAGGACGTCGGCTGACGTCCATGACGTCACTCCGCTCGTCGCCATGGCGACGATCTAAGCAAAACAAGGAAGGCCGCTCATTGCGGCCTTCCTTGTTTATTATGGGCGCCGGAGGCGATCGGAAGAACGCCTCCGGAGCGCCCTCTAGTGGGCTTTCATGCAGCCAACTTTCAGTTGGCTGCATGAAATAGTTTTTTTTTAATTAAAAAAAACCCCTCCCGCAGCCTCCCTGGCGATCTCAATAGAACGCCGGGGAGGTTAAGCACCAAGTCTTGTTATCCTTCATCTCATCTTTGTCTGTCATGAATATCATCACTCAGTTACTGGATGTAGTACAAAACAGACGGGGCTCTAGCAATTACTGTTAGAACACACCATGCAAGTGGAGTGCAGACCAGCATAATATGGGTTTGCAATCCTGTTCCCCACAAATATTTCATTTGTAAATACAGTATGTTGTTTTTACAAAAACAGAATATGTTTAAGTTTAAATGGCTTAGGCATCAGTGTATTTTTTAATATATATATATATATATGTATATATATATATATATATATATATTTATATATATATATTGGTTTGCAAAAGTATTCGGCCCCCTTGAAGTTTTCCACATTTTGTCATATTACTGACACAAACGTGAATCAATTTGATTGGAATTCCATGTGAAAGACCAATACAAAGTGGTGTACACGTGAGAAGTGGAACGAAAATCATACATGATTCCAAACATTTTTTACAGATAAATAACTAAAAAGTGGGGTGTGCGTAATTATTCAGCCCCCTTTGGTCTGAGTGCAGTCAGTTGCCCATAGACATTGCCTGATGAGTGCTAATGACTAAATAGAGTGCACCTGTGTGTAATCTATTGTCAGTACAAATACAGCTGCTCTGTGACGGCCTCAGAGGTTGTCCAAGACAATCTGGGGAGCAACAGCATCATGAAGTCCAAAGAACACACCAGACAGGTCAGGGATAAAGTTATTGAGAAATTTAAAGCAGGCTTAAGCTACAAAAAGATTTCCAAAGCATTGAACATCCCACGGAGCACTGTTCAAGCGATCATTCAGAAATGGAAGGAGTATGGCACAACTGTAAACCTACTAAGACAAGGCCATCCACCTAAACTCACAGGCCGAACAAGGAGAGCGCTGATCAGAAATGCAGTCAAGAGGCCCATGGTGACTCTGGATGAGCTGCAGAGATCTACAGCTCAGGTGGGGGAATCTGTCCACTCCATAGGACAACTATTAGTCGTGGACTGCACAAAGTTGGCCTTTATGGAAGAATGGCAAGAAGAAAGCCATTGTGAACAGAAAAGCATAAGAAGTCCCGTTTTCAGTTTGCCACAAGCCATGTGAGGGACATAGCAAACATGTGGAAGAAGGTGCTCTGGTCAGATGAGACCAAAATGGAACTTTTTGGCCAAAATGCAAAACACTATGTGTGGCGGAAAACTAACACTGCACATCACTCAGAATGCACCATATCCACTGTCAAATATGGTGGTGGCAGCATCATGCTCGGGGGGTGCATCTCTTCAGCAGGGACAGGGAAGCTGGTCAGAGTTGATGGGAAGATGGATGGAGCCAATTACAGGGCAATCTTGGAAGAAAACCTCTTGGAGTCTGCAAAAGACTTGAGACTGGGGCGGAGGTTCACCTTCCAGCAGGACAACGACCCTAAACATAAAGCCAGGGCAACAATGGAATAGTTTAAAACAAAACCTATTCATGTGTTAGAATGGCCCAGTCAAAGTCCAGATCTAAATCCAATTGAGAATCTGTGGCAAGATCTGAAAACTGCTGTTCACAAACTCTGTCCATCTAATCTGGAGCTGTTTTGCAAAGAAGAATGGGCAAGGATTTCAGTCTCTAGATGTGCAAAGCTGGTAGACCCATTCCCTAAAAAACTGGCAGCTGTAATTGCAGCAAAAGGTGGTTCTACAAAGTGTTGACTCAGGGGGCTGAATAATTATGCACACCCCACTTTGCAGTTATTGATTTGTACAAAATGTTTGGAACCATGTATGATTTTCGTTCCACTTCTCACATGTACACCACTTTGTATTGGCCTTTCACATGGGATTCCAATAAAATTGATTCATGTTTGTGGCAGTAATGTGACAAAATGTGGAAAACTTCAAGGTGGCCGAATACTTTTCCAAGCTACTGTATATATGTATATGCACGCACGCACGCACACACACACATTAAAGGAGAGCTCCCCCATGTTGGTAGGTAACTATTTTAAAGTGATGGTCCTGGATATTGGATTAGTCCCGTAACCTCTGCTGTACCTCAAGGTTGCAGCATCCAATTAGCATCAAAATCTAATTAGTTTAACAACACAGTTTTATAGGATTCTGTAGTCCATTGACTAGATGGCCCAGCATGGTGTCCAGTTAAACATGGTGCAGGGTGAAGAATGCCGATAAACGTATCATGAAACGCTATTTACTGTTTTAATGTAAATACATTTAAACAGTAAATAGCGTTTTATGATACATGTATCGGCGGAACAGTGTGCCATTAAAAAATGCAAGGGGGGCTAGTTTTAGACAGCAGGGGTCCGGGGTGGGGGGGGGGGGGGAGAGGCAGTGGGACACTGGAGGGAGCAGGATTAGGCGGAGGGAGAATGTGTGCGTATGCATAAATTACTTTGTGCCGGCCGCCGATCGCTCCTTCACTCCGCTCCTTCACTCCGCTCCTTCACTTCTTCAGTTAGTTAGCTGTAGTCGTGCAGTCAGCCAATCACCATGCGGGGACTGAAACTACATGGTGATTCGCTGGCTGTAGGACTACAGCAACCTAACTGAGGAAGTGACGGAGTGATTGCCAGCCGGAAACACTGTAACTTATGCATATGCACACATCCTCCCCCCCCCCACCTAATCCTACTCCCTCCAATGTCCCGCTGCCTCTCTTCCCCACCTCCCCCCGACCCCACTGTTTAACACTAGCCCCCTGCATTTTTTAAGACGTATAATGCTATTTAGCGTTATAAGTGTAAGGGACAGTGCATGGCGTTATATAATTGAAGTCTATGAGGCGCCATTTTTATCCATCCCGCCAGCAGGGGGTTGCACCTCAGAAAGACACCCGGTTGCTGAGTCTTTTAATAGACTTGATGCTTAAAGGACCATTATAGCGAAAAAAGTAAGCAGTTAAAAAAACAACAGAACAACAGGTTTTGGATTAGTCCATCTCCCCATGGGGAAGTTTCTCTCTCTTTTTTCTTTGTTTTCTAAAGCATTTTCTGAACAGCAGTTGCTAAGTCTAAGGAAATCCTTTAGAAAATAAAGAAAACCATGAGAATCACTCAGGAGAAGGAAGTCCAAAACCTGTTGGCTCTGTACACAAAATTTCCCAAAGCCAGACGTTCCATCAGGGGCGTAGCAATAGGGGTTGCAGAGGTAGCGACCGCATCGGGGCCCTTGGGCCAGAGGGGCCCTGAAGGGCCCTCCCTCAACTACAGTATTAGCTCTCTATTGGTCCTGTGCTCATAAAAATAACTTCAATAGATACTTTTAATAGTGTTAATCCTTAACAAACTGTTTCCCATCCTTTTCTTGCACCTCTGACACTGTAGTTGCCCTTGGCAGGTTTTGGTGCGCCGTATCAATTGTTACGTATAGAGTGCTTGGGGGGGCCCCATTGTAAAACTTGCATCGGGGCCCACCGCTCCTTAGCTACGCCACTGCGTTCCATGCTGTAGGTGAGATGTGGCAGTACAGCACTGAGCTGAATAAGGCTGAGATTACATTGCAGTTTGTGTTATCACAAAACCTTGGACGCTGGTAGAGTTCTAGAGCACCTAAAGCTGTGTGCTATAATGGCCTGTATTAAATAGTGTATTTGTAAATTAAAAACATGTCTCAATGGGAAGATTTCCTTACCACACCTGTATATAGGTCACACAATGTGAACTGATCCCATGTGCAAAGTTCTTAGTTTAACTAAGACCTGTTTTAATAAAAATGTCAAATGTGAGGTAAATGATGGTACCTCATGCGGTAAAATATATATACCGTGTACTCTACTACTAGTCTTGATCCTCTAGTTGCCCGGCTGTAATGCTGTTCCTCTGGCAATAATAATTTCCATGTCTGTCACCTGTATGTAGGAATTTCAGAAGCCATGACCTGAACATGTCTCCTATACTGTAAGTGAATGTACAGATGGCCAGTGAGATGCAAATAATTGCCACTTACATGCAAAGTTCATGCAACTTGGACTTTGGACAATGCAAATTGGCAGGAAGAACATTTGATGGGCCCAACTCCAGAAGCATACTTCCAGAACCACCTGCATCTCACTGATCAACTCTAGTGACTCGTATTATTATAGCACAAGGATCAGCATTGGCGTCAGTGAAATAACTGTTATTTAGTTGTCTGTAATTTCATGTATTGTACAGCGCTGCATAATATGTTGTCGCTAGATAAATCCAATAATTAATAATAATAATATAATATTTAGGTTCAATTCTTCAGTGATGTACTTTATATAAATAAGGGCAGTTTTAACCCCTCAGCCTGGCAGTCAACATCTTCCTTTAGTAGATTCTGTGTGGTTATGTCTGTCCTGTATGGCTAAGTGCGATCTGTGATAGTGAACATATTTCCAATATATACTAAAATGGATGCATTTTCTTTTCTATTTCAACAGATCCATCAATATGTGGAATCCTAACCAAGGTAAGACTCGAGGGCTCACAGTCGGTTAAAACACAATTACTTGCAACCATGGGCGTAACAATAGACCCTGCAAGGGATGCCTCCGCAGACTGACAATTAAGGGCATGGAGAGAAAACGTATTCTGCTCTCGTACCATTGTTATATTGACTGCATGTGTCCACCACACAGATAAGGAATTATACACACTTTGGAATTTGTACACTGTCCCTGCTCCCTAGGGTTCGTAAAAAAACATCTGTCTCATACTGCAGCAAAGTTCTGATGACTTCATTTACAATGTTACAAACAAAGGAGTCACAGGTTGAAAAAAAGTTGTAGACTGGCCCTAGCAATCCCTCAGAAGAGATTCCTAGATTCTTATCAAACACAGGCTAGTGACCTTAGGGTTTCTGATTATGGACACAGTGGAGTGGGTAAGATTGATGTCTGACTGTCCCTGCCTCATTGAAAGCTTGTTGTCTCATACTGAGTCCAATATCCTGTAATAGTATCAATCAGTGACATTCTGAATGTTTTGCCAAAGTTACAGTGAATACTATATCTTATGTTTAGCATGTCATTGTTGTTCCTCCATAGAGCATGTGCTCTCATGTAGTAAAATAATACGGCTGTGTGTGTATGTATGTACTGGGAGCAGAGCTGCAATGAGGGACTTGTCAGCTGCAGGGGGCTGGAGGAAGCCCCGTGTAAGTAGATCTGGGGGTAGCATAGATTGCCTGACATTTTGTTTAAGTCTAATTGTTTTTATCTGCATAGGGAAAACACATTGGTCCTAAGTTTTCCTGTGCAGAAAGCGAGGGAGGTGGGGGGGCCCATCCAAAGTTTCACAGAGGCGTCCAGTGATGTCTAGTTACGCCCTTGCTTGCAATACCTCATTAATAGCCTGGTGCAAAAGTTGAACCCAATGTATGCTTGGATTGTTTGAGGTAAAGGGATTGGTTTATCTGAAATCTGAGCCATTTCAGGGACTAGCCTGTCTTGTCAAGGATCCAGAGCACCATCTAGTGGTGAGGGAGTCCTACTGCAACTATCTGTGTTTATTCATCTTGGTACCATTTGTATTATATTACTTAAAGAAAATGCCTCATAGAGGCATTGCATATGCACAGTATGTCCGACAGGAGAAAAGCTCTAAATGTTATTATTATTATTTTAATGAAGATGATGGTTCTTTTAGTTTTTAAGCTACAACATGGAAAATGGCCACTTTAACTCTCCGTGAGCTTGATTTATACCGCCAGGCTGTCTTTATGACTTTATGACTTTATTTAGTGAGACCATGACATAGGTTTTGGATTTACATTGCACCAATCTGAAGAAAAGAGGTGCACAAGGTCCCTGTAGTGGATTACTCCGGAGTGCTCAAAGCCCAACAATGCAGTTCCACCAAGCCAGTAATCATATAGATAAAAGCGGCTGGGCACATCCAGTAAAAAAACCTTTATTGTATCCAATTAAAAGTTGTACAACCACAGGCAACAGTGCAGCAGGAGAGAGAGGGGTCAGCGTGTGAAGTGGTCGACAGCTGTTTCGCACCCTGCAAACGGGCGCTTCGTCAGGACCATTTGGATTTACATTGCTGCTTCCAAGAAAGCAGGAAGTAAACACACTGCAGATTTATTGCTGGATTTGTAACAGCTGTAACAAAAAAAATGTTTCCCTTAAAGGTTATTGCGCTGTTGCTTATCTTTTAGAACATAGAGGAAGTTCTGAGTTCAGGTCCACTTTAAAGTACATATGAATTGAGAGGAATATGGTGGCTGCCATAATGATTTCTGTTTAAACAATACCAATTGCCTGGTGTCTATGCTGATCCTTTTGGCTGCAGACACACCTGAAACAAGCATGTGGCGAATTCAGTCAGACGTCAGTCAGACACATGCTTGTCCAAGGTCTATGGGGGTCTGTGGCTAAATGTATTAGATGCAGATGATCAGCAAGACAGTCAGGCTATTTAAAAGGAAATACATATGTCAGCCTCCATATCCCTCCCAGTTCAGGTGTGCTTTAAAGAGCCTGCAACTATGACTCATTATAATACTGAAACTAGTGTTGTGACAGTAACAACTGGCATTTTTGTATATTTTACTATCTTAGGACAGCCTGGATATCCACCACAAGGCTATCCTCCCCAACAAGGGCCTTATCCAGGTCCATGCCCTCCGGCCCCAGGTCAGCAGCCCTTTTACCCGGGACCTCCTCCACCTGGTGGATATCCAGGAGGATGTGTTCCTCCAGGCCAACCAGGGCACCATGGACCACATGGACAGCATGGACAACATGGATATCCTCCTGGATATGGAGCCCCCGGGTGTCCTCCTACAGGATATCCACCTGGTTGTGATCCCCATAAAAAGCATGGAAAGCACAAAAAGCATAAGCACCATGAGCATGGACACGGTCATGGACATGGACCTCATGGACATAAAAAGGCAAGTTTTATCATCTGTCTATTAAAATGGACAAACTATTTTTTTCTATGTAAGAGCCAAGAAAGGTGCAAATACATGCATCAATTTTCCTGTTTGTTTCCCTGCTGATTCAATCTGTAGGGAATTGATAACCCCCCAACATTATTATTATTATTTATTGTATTTATAAAGCGCCAACATACTGTATTACACAGCGCTGCACAATGGATAGATGGGTTAACATACAAGGTAGGCCATACAAGAAACTCACAACGAAAACAAGATCATGCAAGCAAATGATTTGAGAATAGTACAGTGACTTAGGTCAAAATAGAGACTGTTCTAGTCCACAAGAGGGGCGATTGAGAGTAAGATTGCATAATGAAGCTGGAAACACTAGGGAGGAGGGCCTGTAAGAGGATTACAATCTAAAGGGTAGGGGTGGAGACAATAGGTGCATCTGTTGAGAGGGTGTCCAACAGAACGTATTATGGTGCTGGTGTAGGAGGGGTACATTGATCGAAAGTATTGACAGGAGAGAAGATCTAGGTTAATTGGGGATGAGGCAGGATTGGCGGTACATCGATAGCCAACAGCATTGCACTGCATGGAATAGTGCAACATTTGCAGTTCATTGATTTTCAATAGATTCCTTCCTAGAATCCATTGAAAATAGATGTGCAGTATGTGGTAGGAATCGGTTCCTTTCAGAGAGGACTCAATCGTTTTGCCACAACTGGTGGCAGTTTATAAGTGTATGTCCAGCTTAAAGTCAAAACTGGTTGTGTTTTATGAAAGAAGAACAAAAACTGGCACTAAATGCGGCAGGGATGGATACCAGGTCACACTGGGCTTACCTGCAGTGTGCTCCCAAGCAGTGCAAAGTCCAAGTCAATCAAGGAAGAGAGAAGGGCACTGCTGCATAAAAATACCCTTTATTGTGACCGGGTCGACACACAGGTTACAGCAGTGGGGGGAGGAAAGTTGTCTGACAGCTGTTTCGCAAGGATTAACCTTGCTTCATCAGAGACTCTGATGAAGCAAGGTTCATCCTTGCGAAACAGCTGTCAGACAACTTTCCTCCCCCCACTGCTGCAACCTGTGTGTCGACCCGGTCACAATAAAGGGTATTTTTATGCAGCAGTGCCCTTCTCTCTTCCTTGATTGACTTGGTTGTGTTTTATATATGATCTACAGCTCAACTTCCCACTGATTTAATCTAATCTACATATGCTAGTAAACGCTTAAAGGTCCGTACACATGCCTGATCAAAGGCAACGACGGATACGTTGTCACCTCCTGCTGGGCGAAAACGCAAACAGCCTTATCAGTCCACCGACAGACTGTACACACGCTGTACTGTCTGTTGAAAACACGCCCAGCAGGAGGTGACGACGGACCCGTCGTTCCCTTTGATCAGGCATGTGTACGGACCTTTACTAAGGGGTTGCTAAAATTTCACTTGAACTAGCCCATCTTATCTGTTGTTTACTATATATAAAATCTTTTTAATACACAACATATTAAAAAGTATGAGAAAATGTTACAGCGTGCTCAACTCAAATAAGGATGCAATCGGATACTAAGAATTCTGAGGTGACACAAATTTGTACATTTATGTAGCTTGAAAATGTGCCAGTCGAATGCAAATGTTGCTGCATTTGCATCAACTCAGGGTATTTTGCTTCAACATAGATTGTTTTGCATCTCTAAGGGCCCGTTTCCACTGTACGCGGTGCGATGTAGCTACATAGAGGCATCGCACTGCTACCAAACTAAAACCAATGCACGGTAATGGAACAGTTTCCATTGCGTGCTGGTTATGCGGAGCAATCTGAGAATCTGCAGCATGCTGCAGATCCTCGCACAGCCGCATCCGCGTCCCGTCTCCTCCTATTCACTTCCGCATCGGGAGATGTGCGGCTAGGAGCGGAAGTGATGCGGAGCTGCATCGGCTCCCAAATAAAAACGGGCATTAAGACTGTCCTAAATTGAAAGAGTACCGTAATTTAGCAATCAAAGAATACAAAGTTGTGAGAAGTCTAGAGACAATTTTTATCTTTCCAACGCAATAAACGGCAACATAGAAGCCATGGTATCGCATGCGTTGCAGTCTGAATGTACGACCATTCAGGAGGGGACCATAGATGGGGGCCCTGACAGGCAGTGCACAAATAGTCACTAGATTTTATGGTGAAATCTATAGAAAATCTGTGTCCAGTGTGTGGAACGATTGGATCTATCTGATGGCCGAATCTTATGGCCATCTATTAGTGTATGGCCACCTTTACTGTGAGAGTGAGATTTATCCTGTCTGCAGTAGCTGAGATAATGAGCAGTGTACTACACAGAGTACCTCTGCTCTTGAAATTCTTGTTGAGTATCACATTATTTAGCAATAACGTAGCTACATATCGAGCATGGATTTTAGAAGTACATGAAAAGTGTGACAAGGAGATAAAGCGTTAATCCATGATTATCCCCCTTATTATTACGCCTTACACATCTTGCCTCACACGACTTTGAGGGTACAGAAATCTGTATAGCAATTAGGATAGCCGATGATTGATACTTTATCCTCTATGTGGTTTTGGATACATTAGCTCAGGTTTAATCTGTAACTACAGCTCCAGAAAGCAGACAAGCCTGTTTTGCTAATTACATAACTGCCTGCCTTTTCATATTATTAGAATACCTTACTGGAACTTACATAACTAGTACACAGATATTTAAGTGGACTATCTGGTCAATGCAGACTGACTACTTCATATAGGTCTGGGTGACAGGTGAGCACTAAAGGTGACAGGAATGCTGGAATGTGCTACAGAGGACACTGAAGCATTGGGATACACAACAGGGAGCACTGGAACCTACTTTGGAGGGGGACAGTGGAGGGCTGAGTCATTGGTTCAATTCCCAGCCATGGCACTATCTGCATGAAGCTTGTACGCTGTCTGCGTGGGTTTCCTCCGGGCACTCCAGTTTCCTCTCATTTTTCAAAAACATACAGATAAGTTAATTGGCTTCCCCCTAAAATTGGCCCTAGACTACAATACATACACTACATGATACATACATAGACATATGACTATGGTAGGGGGTAGGAGTGTGAGCCCCTCTGAGGGACAGTAAAAGTGACAAGACAATATATTCCGTACTGCGCTGCTGAAGATGTTGGTGCTATATAAATACTAAATAATGGTAATAATAATTCTGGCACACCCTATATGACATGGGCACTGAAATACTGAGGACAAACTGTAAGGCACCAGAAACCCCCTTTTGGACAGCTGCAGGGATACATGAATAATGGCTTAGTGCTGTGCAGTGCAGATTGCCTGCAGGGTTTTCCACAAAATGAAATATAATTAATACAGAGGGTGCTTCAGGCTTTGCCTGACTGATCTGTGCTCAGAACCAGCCCAAAGGCAAAGAATTGGTGGTCAGGATGTTAGCGAAATGTCTTAACAAAAAGATTGGACAACTATTTTATACCTTGATAATTCCCCACAAAATTCAGTCGCTGAGGAATGGTGGGGGGATCAGGTAACAGGCAGCCCAAGGGGGGTAATGCACTTAATATACTGTGGCCCTGACATTCAGAAGCATTAAAGAGGAACTGCAGTGAAAATACAATATTGAATAAAATTGCTTGGCAGTTAGAAAAAGCTGTTATTCCTCACAATGCAATGAGCTTCACAGACAGAAAACTGTCAGGACCATGGTCATGACCTCACACTGTGGGAGGGGTTTCACCCCCCCCCCCCCCCCAGATGATTTATTCAAGAAAAGGTAAAGATTTATTGTGGGAAAGGGGCTATCAGCTACTGATTGGGATGAAGTTCAATCCTTGGTTAAAGTTCCTCTTTAACATACTGTGGTTTTATGATTTTCTATGTACGAGTCAACATGACCTCCTTAAACAAAGCCAACAATCCTAATGCAGCCACTGTTATGATTTAGTTGTAATAAGCAATTTGTTTCTCTTACAGCATGGAGGTAAATCTAGCAGCAGCAGCAGCTCAGACTCGGACTGAATGCGGCAAGATATTACCATAACCGCTGAAGATGGATCTCATATTGGTCTTTTGAACATCACCAGAATTATACTCAATGTTAAGAAATAAAGTCTCCCGTTGCATGTGCTTATAATACATGTGCATGTTTCTAAGGGAATGTAATTGTTGTGTAGTTAGTGAAACTGAAATGTATAAAAACAATGATGTCATTGTGGGGTTATTCATGTTATTGGTTGCACTGTACATCATTTTCTATGTTAATCACTGCCATTTTACCTAATTTTCCACTTCTACTGAAGTTCAGTCATTTAAACATTATGACAACAGCAATGCTCTAGTTTGCTTTGGTTTCTTTTCCCTTAGTTTGGGTGCAAACTTATTGTATGTGATAATTGTTAACCACTTCAGGACCAGATGTCTCTTGCCCCTTAAAGGGATACTTAAGTCAAAAATAAAAAATGATTTTTACTCACCTGGGGCATCCCTCAGCCCCCTGAAGCTGTATGGTGCCCTCGCAGCCTCGCTCCGATCCTCCTGTCCCCACCGGTGGCTACTTCCGGGTTTGGCGACAGGCTGGGAACGCGAGTGATTCTCCGCGTTCCCAGCCGCTATATCACCCTCTATGCTGCTATGTAGGCTATAGCAGCATAGAGGGTGATATAGCGGCTGGGAACGTGGAGAATCACTCACGTTCCCAGCCTGTCGGCGGCTGTTGCCGAACCCGGAAGTAGCCGCCGGCAGGGATTGGAGCGAGGCTGCGAGGGCACCATACAGCTTCAGGGGGCTGAGGGATGCCCCAGGTGAGTAAAAATCATTTTTATTTTTGACTTAAGTATCCCTTTAAGGAGTAGGACCAGGGACTTCTCAGTATGAAAAAAACAGGGCTCACATGCCTGACTGACATCATGCCACATGGACCGGCCGGTACCATCAAATGCGCCGCTCTCCTGTCATTGATGCTCCCTCACTCTGCCGTTAGTATGACAACAGAGCTCCATAAGTCAGACAGGAGATGATTTCATTGACTCCAGACCCTGTGATCACTGTGAGCCAATGTGATTAGCTCACAGTGATCACAGGGTCAATAGCCAATGAAATCGGTTCCTGACCAGCTCACGGAGCTCTGCTGTCATAACAATGGTTAGCAGCGGCGGGAGAGCGGCAAGAGCATGCAGTGCGCTAGTTGAAATCTATGTTCTGGCAGGGATAACGGGTCCGAAACAGCATAGATTTAAATTAGCCTGGTCTGGAAGCTGTTATATAAAGCATATCAAGCTCAGTCAATAAGACGTGCAAGGTGCAAAGTGATAAGCTGTTCAAGAGTCCAGTGCTGATTCTTATGCATAAGACAGTCACACGTGGTTTCCCTGCATACAAAATCGGACCAGACGTGACAGCTCATGTTAATCCATAGGCTGGTTCACACCTAATGTGGTTTCCGCATGCAGTACATAAACTTGCAGCTTGCAGCATAATATCACCCCCCCCCCCATGCAATTCCTATTGCTGACTGTTAGGTGCCGTGGACAGAAAACACACATTGGCTGGATTCACACTGTTCGCATTGCATACTACATAGGTTATAATGTGTGTGAACTGCAATGGAGACTGGATAGACGTTAACTCAAAGTCTGCATGCAGCGAGTTAAGCTAAGTACACACAGACAATAACTGCGCATGTCAGTGGTCGGAAAACGATCCCTTGGGCTACAATTTGGGGAACAATGCTGTTTAGACACATCCCTAGCCTTGAGACTAAGGATGAGTTCCATTGCTATGGAGGGATGATGATTGACACACAACGGAGCGGTTTCATTTGGTTGGGAAGTTTACCTATTGCTGTTCTGAGTCCTCCTTCAAAAGTTACTATGCAGAATGTGCAAACAGTCAGACTGCTCAGTGTCAGCTGCTGCAAAGTGTTTGGGGGAATTTGGCATGCCAAGAAGTAGCTCACCATAAACTGGCTGCTCTGTGGCCACGACAAAGAAAAAGAAGGTGGTTGATCATCCCCTCTACTGCATCCTCAGTGTGCTACAGCTGAAAAAGATGGTCAGTATCAGTGATGATCGAATCAGCTTTGCTGAATTTCCGATGGATTTTCGAGTCTTGGAACAAAATTTCAACAGATTACAGTTTTGCATTAAAGTCTATGATGGCGATTTTTGGAGATAATTGCGAAGCCCCCGCACATGCTATTAATGCCACCAGATTTGATGTGTATTTTAGGGTCTCTTACATGTTTCAAAAAAAAAAAATAATAATAATTTTGCAAAAAGACCTTACAGCTTTTAAGAAAACCAATTTTTAAATTTTGCAATACAAAATTGCCTTTTGAACTTCTGAAACGCTGGCATTGTTCAGAAAACAGACAGCATGTTGTGTGCTCCCCCCACCTTCCTTCCCCCAGCAGTGGCATACCTAGGGAAAATATTACCTATGGCAAACAGCTGAAATTGTGCTTTCCATGCCCTTCTTTCCACACTAAGAACCCATCAATTGAATATAAGTGGTTGGTGATCAGCACACCCATATATAACAACAACCCACCTCATCACAGCATATACCTAGCTGTTGTGTTCAGTAAATCCACCTCATCCCAGCATATACCTAGCTGTTGTGTTCAGTGAACCCACCTCATCACAGCATATACCTAACTGTTGTGTTCAGTGAACCCACCTCATCACAGCATATACATAGCTGTTGTGCTCAGTGAAACCACCTCATCACAGCATATACCTAACTGTTGTGTTCAGTGAACCCACCTCATCACTGTATATCCCTAGCTGTTGTGTTCAGTGAACCCACCTCATCACAGCATATACCTGGCTATTGTGTTCAGTGAACACACCTCCCTGAATATACCTACCTTTCGTGTTTAGTGAACCCACCTCACTGCATATACCTAACTGTTGTGTTCAGTGAACCCATCTCATCACTGTATATACCTAGCTGTTGTGTTCAGTGAGCCCACCTCATCACAGCATATACCTAGCTGTTGTGTTCAGTGAACCCACCTCATCACAGCATATACCTAGCTGTTGTGTTCAGTGAACCCACCTCATCACAGCATTTACCTAACTGTTGTGTTCAGTGAACCCACCTCATCACAGCATATACCTAGCTGTTGTGTTCAGTGAACCCACCTCATCACAGCATATACCCAGCATCCCCCCCGAGATGGACAAAATGGACAAACCAGGTAGAGGAAGAGGTAGAGGCAGACTCAGAGGAAGGCCACCTTGCATCGGCAGGTCTGTGTGAGGTTGTGTTGATGTGATTTTGTGCGGCCCTGGCCCAAAGTACAGTGCTCAGAAGAAGGCACGTGACATCAACTCCCAAGATTGTCAGGACGTGGTTGACTATTTAACACAGAACACCTCATCTCCCGCAGCCACCAGCGCCACTACAAGCACCACATCCACTGCATTTGACACTTCGCAGGAGTTATTTGGTGGTGAAATTACTGATTCCCAGCCACTTCTGCAACAACAAGATGAAGGCGCTAAGCAAGTTACACCACCTCATATTTGTGAGTTAGGCTACACTATGGGCTTGATTCACAAAGCAGTGCAAACTGTTAGCATGCTGGTGAAAAGCCCCTTATCACGCCTAAACTCAGTTTAGGCATGATAAGTTTAGGCATGATAAGTTTAGGCGTGATAAGTTTAGGCATGATAAGTTTAGGCGTGATAAGTTTAGGCATGATAAGTTTAGGCATGATAAGTTTAGGCATGATAATTATAGCACCAACTGGGTTAGCACCGCAGTGGACAGCTGATCAAAAGTTTTGCACTAGCAAAGTCTGGTGCGCGAAACATCACATAGAGTTTAATGAAGCTGCTTTGCGCGCAGGACTTTGCGATCTAAACTTATCACGCCTAAACTTATCATGCCTAAACTATTATCATGCCTAAACTGAGTTTAGGCATGATAAGGGGCTTTTCACCAGCGTGGTGCAATGGTTATCACGCCTAAAGTCTTTTAGGCGTGATGACTGGGTTATCACCGCTTTGTGAATCGAGCCCTATAGATGTAATGTGTGAGGATGAGGATGATGAAGTACCTGCTGTTGGTGCAGTTTTGGAGGTGTCTGAAGCAAGTAGTGTTGGGCGAACAGTGTTCGCCACTGTTCGGGTTCTGCAGAACATCACCCTGTTCGGGTGATGTTCGAGTTCGGCCGAACACCTGGTGGTGTTCGGCCAAACTGTTCGGGGTTCGCCCGAACTGTTGAATGCATGGCCGAACATGGCCGAACAGGGCCCCTGTTCGGCCGAACAGGGCCCTGTTCGGCCGAATACTGCCCCCCTATGGGGTCGCAGGCATAAGGGGGGAGCATGCCCCGGTCGCGGGGGGGGTCGGAAATTCCCCCCACCCCCTCCGCTAGCGCTCCCCCCTCTGCCCGCTTCCCCATAAAAAAAGTTATAGTACCTGGTGCCTGGTGGCTGGCAGTGGAGTGAGGAGGAGGAGGAGGAGTCCGAGTAGCAGAGTGGCGTTGAGGCCGGGCAGCGGGCGGTTCGGGCGGTTCAGCGCTAGTACCTTGTGGTACTTCCGCCCTTTCTCTGACCTCACGTCCTCTGCGTGATGACGCATACGAGGGTACGCGTGATGCGTACCCTCGTATGCAGAGGACGTGAGGTCAGAGAAAGGGCGGAAGTACCACAAGGGTACTAGCGCTGAACCGCCCGCTGCCCGGCCTCAACGCCACTCTGCTACTCGGACTCCTCCTCCTCCTCCTCACTCCACTGCCAGCCACCAGGCACCAGGTACTATAACTTTTTTTATGGGGAAGCGGGCAGAGGGGGGAGCGCTAGCGGAGGGGGTGGGGGGAATTTCTGACCCCCCCCGCGACCGGGGCATGCTCCCCCCTTATGCCTGCGACCCCATAGGGCCCCCATGTTCGGGGGTCCCATTGACTTCCATTGAGTTCGGCGTTCGGGCCGAACATGCCGAACATCTGGCCCATGTTCGGCCTGTTCGGCCCGAACCCGAACATCCAGGTGTTCGCCCAACACTAGAAGCAAGTGAAACTGGGCAGGATGATTATGATGATGACGATGATACGGAATAAATTAAAAATAGACAAGGCACCTGGCCCGGATGGCATGCATCCTCGGGTCCTAAGGGAATTAAGTTCAGTTATAGATAAACCCCTTTATCTTATCTTTTGTGACTCTCTTGCAACTGGCAGAGTCCCAGTGGATTGGCGTACAGCCCACGTTTTCCCATTATTTAAGAAGGGCAAAAAATCAGATCCAAGAAATTATAGACCTGTAAGCTTAACATCAGTTGTATGCAAACTATTTGAGGGGTTACTAAGAGATACTATACATGACTTCATAGTAGAAAATAATCTTATTTCTCAGCATCAACATGCGTTTACTAAAGACAGGCCCTGTTTGACTAACATGCTCAGCTTTTATGAGGTAGTGAATGCTAATATGGATATTGGGAATGCTGTAGATGTGATATACTTGGACTTTGCAAAGGCCTTCGACACTGTTCCCCACAAAAGTCTGGTGCAAAAGTTGAGGATGCAAGGACTGGGGAAGAGTCTGTGTGCATGGATATGGAACTGGCTAATGGACAGAAAACAAAGAGTTGTGGTCAATGGATCGTACTCAAAATGGGAGACTGTTAGCAGTGGGGTCCCACAGGGGTCTGTACTGGGTCCAGTGCTCTTCAATTTATTTATTAATGACCTAGTAGATGCAGTAGTGAGCAATGTTGCTATTTTTGCAGATGATACAAAATTGTGCAGAATCATCAACTCTCAGGAAGATAGTGTCATATTGCAACAGGATCTGGATAGGATGGCTGTATGGGCACATACATGGCAGATGAAATTCAATGTTGAAAAATGTAAAGTCATGCATTTTGGTCGTACCAATGGTCTAGCACCATACAAAATAAATGGGATACAGTTGGGGAATCAAACTTGGAGAAGGACTTAGGAGTACTCATCGACAACAAGTTAAATAATTGTACTCAATGCCAAGCCGCTGCAGCTAAAGCTAACAAAATTTTGGGATGCATTAAAAGGGAAATAAAAACTCGAGATGCTAGCATAATATTGCCCCTGTTTAACTCTCTAGTAAGGCCACATCTGGAATATGGAATTCAGTTCTGGGCACCACATTACAAAAAAGATATTGCAGTTTTAGAGCAGGTGCAGAGACGAGCAACAAAATTGATACGTGGGATGGAAGGTCTCGCTTACCAAGAAAGGTTAGATAAACTGGGTTTATTCAGTCTAGAGAAAAGACGCCTTAGAGGAGATCTAATTAACATGTATAGATACATCAGAGGGCAATATAATAGCTTGGCGGATGAGCTTTTTGTCCCTAGGCCCAGAGTTGAGCCGAAATTTTCGTAATTTCGCATTACTATAATTACGCATGCGAAATTTGCGATTACGATGCGTAATTAGCATAGCGTAATTGCCATAAAAATCGTAATTGAAAATACCGTAAGTGTAATTTTCAACGCGTAATTTCGCGTTTCGTTCATGCCGTAATTTTGCATTAAACGCTACCGTAATTTCGCGTTAAACCGTAACGCTCCGTATAATGTAAAAAAGCCGCCGACTTTAAGGGTTAATAGCAAAGCCCCCTTAAATGCTAAGAGCCTCAAATTTGGAGAATATATTAAGGAGATCAGGAGGAATAAGAGGACATTTTTTTTCAAAAAGACCTTATAGTTTTTGAGAAAATCGATGTTAAAGTTTCAAAGTAAAAATGTATACATTTAAAAACCCGCCGACTTTAACGGTTAATAGCAAAGCCTGCTTAAAGTTTAGGAACACCAAATTCCTAGGGTATATTAAGGGGATCAGTGGGAATAAGAGGAAAACATTTTTTTTCAAAAAGACCTTATAGTTTTTGAGAAAATCGATTTTTAAATTTCAAGGGCAAAAATGTCTTTTAAATGCGGAAAATGTCCGTTTTTTTTGCACAGGTAACAATAGTGTATTATTTTCATAGATTCCCCCAAGTGGGAAGAGTTTTACTTACTTCGTTCTGAGTGTGGGAAATATAAAAAAAAAACGACGTGGGGTCCCCCCTCCCAGACCTCTTTAACCCCTTGTCCCCCATGCAGGCTGGGATAGCCAGAATGCGGAGCACCGGCCGCGTGGGGCTCCGCACCCTGACTATACCAGCCTGCATGGTCCATGGATTGGGGGGTCTCGGAAGGGGAGGGGCAGCCAAGCTTTCCCCTCCCCCTCCGAGCCCTTGTCCAATCCAAGGACAAGGGGCTCTTCTCCACCAACGATGGGCGGTGGAGGTGGAGGCCGCGATTTCCTGGGGGGGAGGGGGGGGTTCATGGTGGAATCTGGGAGTCCCCTTTAAAAAGGGGTCCCCCAGATGCCCACCCCCCCTCCCAGGAGAAATGAGTATAGAGGTACTTGTACCCCTTACCCATTTCCTTTAAGAGTTAAAAGTAAATAAACACACAAACACTTAGAAAAAAGTATTTTAATTGAACAAAAAACATAACCACGAAAAAAGTCCTTTAATATTCTTAATTAACCATTAATACTTACCTGTCCCTTTAAATAAATGATCCCTCGAAATAGCCTCGGAAATGTTCTATCAGTTACAATGTAACAAAGTTATTACAATGTAACAACTTTGTTACATTGTAACTACGCCGCACCCGACGTCACTCGCCGCTCAGCCGCCACATACGCATCTGCGCTGCACAGACCCGACAGAGCTCTGAGCTATATAGCTCAGAGCTCTCTAAGCATCTTTGAATTTGGGCTCCAATGAGCCCCATTGGTCCTTAGCAGACCAATGGGGTTCTTTCAAATCAGAAGGAACCCCATTGGTCTGCTAACTTAAGGGGAATGAGCTGTACTGGGTGGCCACGCTACTACACCCTCGGTATAGGCACAAAGTGGCAGACATGTTACCAACTCACCAGAAGGCAGAAAGGATGGAGCACATGCAGAACAAGCTGGCAACTATGCTTTACAATGCGTTTAATGGTGATGTCACACCACAACGCAAAGGTACCACTGCCAGTAATCCTCCTACCATGTCCACGCAGGCAAGGACAGGACGCTCCAGCAATCTCATGGTGATGTCGGACATTCTTTAGTACAATGCCTCGCCTTAGCCATTCCGGATCCACTCTCCACCAATGCCTGGACCGGCAGGTAGCCGACTACCTGGCCTTGAGTGTGGATGTAGACACTGTGAGCAGCGATGATGAACCCTTGGACTACTGGGTGCGCAGGCTTGCCCTGTGGCCAGAGCTGTCCCAATTTGCCATCCAACTTCTGTCTTGCCCTGCCTCAAGTGTCCTGTCAGAAAAGACCTTTAGCACTGTCACTGAGAAGAGAAGTCGCCAAGTCACAAAAGTGTTCAGTACCTCACCTTTATCAAAATGAATGAGGCATGGATCCCGGAGGGCTACTGCCCGCCCGAAGACTAAGTCAGTCCCCACACACAGCATCTCTGCCTGCAGGCCGCTTGACTGCCTTCTCCGCCACCACCAACTGGGTCCAGGCCACCAGGCGGATTCCTGAATTTTTAATGCGCTGCTAGCAGCGGCCGCTATACTAATGTTTCTGGTGCGTGTACATGCCTGCCTAATTTTTCTGGCTGCACTGTGGCTGCAACAACAAAACAAAAAGCATGTACATGTGCCCATTCCCCTTCGTGATAATGACCTTGCCACGGTGAAGGGGCTTGCGTATCACTATGAAGCAATGACCGCTGGCTATATGGGGGGGGGGGGCACACCAAAGATAATAAGGTCATTGCTTCATTGTGGACAGACCAAATTTGATCAGCTGGACAGTCACTGCTGTTCTATCATTGAGCTACCACAGCCCGGCGACCATATAGGCTTGAACACCGCCACAGATTGCACTCTCGCCATGGTGCGCACCAGACCAGCACGGCTGTCACTACGCAAACAGCTGCTTGCGGTGCGTTACACAGTGAGTTTGGTGTGTCAGTGCGAAGCAGTACTCTAATTACACTCCCTGATTGATGTATACACATGCAAGATGTTTGAAAGCACTTTAGGCCTGCAATTTAGCATTCTCTGTGATTTCTGCCCTTAAAACACTGCTTTGCGTCAAATCCAGATTTTTCTCCGGGACTTTTTGCGTCTATCCCAATCTGCCATGCCCCTCCTCCAGGTGTTAGACCCATTGAAACATCTTTTCTATCACTTTTGTGGCCAGCATAATTTTTTCCAGTTTTCAAAGTTCGCCTCCCTATTGAAGTCTATGGCAGTTCGCGAACGTTCGGGCCATCTCTAATGACGACCCCTGACTTTCAGATGATTTTCAAGGGTTAAAAAGTAGTCTTATACGCCAGAATATACAGTATTTGCAGGATATGAGGAATGACATAACTTCCAAAGCTGAAACAGGCCCCACTGTCACTGGGCATTGTTCTCCTCTCTCTTGAGGTAGCAGCTGATGTGTAGGTCTGTGTGACAACGAGACAGTGCAGCACAAAGAGGCTCAGAAGGTATTACGTCAGGCATGGCTACCGTGGCACTGTGGCATCCTGGCATCCATGCCTCCCAGGTACTGTTAATTCCTGGTTGCCCATAAACACTTATATTCCCCAGGGAATTTGGAGAAGCATCCCCATTTTTTACAAAGCATAAATACACTATTGAGATTGTCGGTTCAAGGGGCAAACTCTAAATGTCAAATTTTGATCTGAAGATCAATTTCGAATGATTAATCTACCACTGGAGATGAATATGGAATGCGCAAACACTGGGTATGTATGTTCAACACAGATGGGCTGATGCTCCTGATGAGTCACAGGAAGTGATGAAACCGGTAGGGCGGGACGTGCAGGCGTGGAAAGCATGGGATACAGCGTGGAGTGGCGTCTCTGGAACACGGCGGACATACAGCACAGCAGAAGCCAACCAGGCGGCCCATGTTCGGGGTAGAGCCCGCTAAAACTCTGTAAAGTCATCAACATGTGAGTGTTCTATAGAAATTTTAAATAAATTTGTAATACAGTTTAACACTATGGAGGCTTTTTGGCTTGTACTTTGAGGTGAAAGGTGAACCAGGATTACATTGGAAGATAAGGCAATTGGAGAGTCGTAACAGGCAGGGGGAGGCCTTGATTGCCCCACAGGCACTGACGACCTATTGTAATAAAGGGTCACATCATAAAGGTGAGTGCTCCATCTTCTGGGTGTGGTGGAGGTGGCTCGCTGACACAATGCATACCTGTTTCTGTGGACTGTTTTTAAGATATCCTCCAGGGATTAACTGTATCTGGCTTGGATCGGAACTGTTATTAGTGGTGTTATCTATTTCTACCTGAGCGCTTTGAGTGAATAGTACAGATGGGCTTACACCACTGTGCACCACACCCCTATGTGGTCATAAACTCACCAGAAGCAAAGACCCACCAGTGTATGGGTCTAGCTGCTCCTCAAACTTAGTTAAAGTGATTAATTACCTATCCGATCAACTGGACTTTGTCCCTTGTGTCCCCATTTGACCAGTAGTGAAGTGTAAATCAGTAAAAATGGTTGAAATAGTGTAAAAACCTCTTATTTACATTTAAACAAGGAGCACTTACTAAAACACATAGTAACATTGTTAGTTCAGTTGAAAAAAAGGATGTCCAACAAGTTCAACCAGAAGGAATAAATAAAAACACCATTCTGAACCCGCACATATTCCAGTTGATCCAGGGGAAGGAGAAAAACTTTACAAGGCCTGGGCCAATTAGCCTCAAAGAGACTCTTAAGCGAGTCTAAATTCCCTTTTTTAACTTGTATTTCTGTTAAGCACTATAAGCCCTGCAAAACCGCTGCATTCCCGCGGCAAAAACGAGGGGTTTATACCCCCAAATCCCCTCTGCAAAGTCTGAGGAGCGCTTCCTGCTTGAGGCAGAGCTTAGGGCTGTAGCTCTGCCTCTTAGCACATCAATCCCTGCTGATCGCCGCCTCTCCCCGCCCCTCTCAATCTTCCTTCACTGAATGGGGCGGGGAGAGGCGGAGATCCGTGGGCAGATTGACGCGCATGGAGGCAGAGCTGCAGCTCAAAGCTCTGCTTCAATGAGCAGCAAAATCCATGACCAAGAAAGTCGTGGATTTTGCAGAGGGGATTTGGGGGGTATAAACTCCTCATTTTGCTGTGAGGATGCAGCGGTTTAGCAGGGCTTATAGTGCTTAACATGAATGAATTTAGACTCGCTTCAGAGTCTCTTTAAAAGGGAAAAATTCCTTCCCAACTCCTGATGGCAGTCAGATAAATCCCTGGATCAATTCTCCTGGAAATTACCTTGTAATTATAGTTGCAAGGAAAGCATCCAAGCCCTGTTTAAGGGCTGGTTCAGACGGACGTTTGGAGGCGTTGCGTTTGCTGGCGTCGCGTTCAGCAGCGTTCGTGTGCGTTTGGATGCGGTCGCGTTTTTTCTTCCCCTAGGGGGACATTAGCCGTCGCGGTTAACCTCCCCTGGAAGCTACATGTAGCTTCCAGGGGCTCCTTGAACGCCAGGGAAAATCGGGACCCAAACGCCGCGTTTGTGTAAACGCGCTTGAAAGCTTGGTACAAACGCTTCCATTCACTTGAATGGGAGCGTTTAACACCAAGCCCTGAACGCTGGCTGTAAACGCTCTGCAAGCGTCCGTCTGAACCAGCCCTAAATGCAGATATAGAGTTTGCCATGACTACTTCCTGAGGTAAAATATTCCAGATTTTAATCACTCTGACTGTGAAGGAGCCCTTTCGAAATAGATGGCAAAAACATCACAGGCTAGGTTAGGTTAAAGAGGAACTCAAGTGAAAATAATGTAATAAAAAAGTGCTTCATCTTTACAATAATTATGTATAAATGATTTAGTCATCAGTGATCCCTGATTTCCATTCTGACATTTATCACATGGTGGCATTTGTACTGCTGGCAGGTGATGTCAGTGGAAGGAGATGCAACTTGCTTTTTATGGCAGTTGGAAACAGCTGTAAACAGCTGTTATTTCCCACAATGCAACAAGGCTCCCACAGTGTGATGTCAGGACCTGACATCACACTGCGGGAGGGGTTTCACCACAATATCAGCCATACAGAGCCCGTGATGATCCGTTTGTGAAAAGAAAAAAAAATTCTCATCGGAAAGGGGGTATCAGCTACTGATTGGGATGAAGTTAAAGGGGTTCTGTGTGGGGGTGCTGAGAGTAAAAACAGACACTTACCTGGGGCTTCTATCAGCCACCTGTAGCAGTCATCTCCCACGCCGTCCTCCTCCGATCCGCCATTCTCCGCCGCTGGCTCTGGTCTGGCGTGGCATGTTTTCCAACTGCGGCTGCGTCATTGGAAGCTTACTGTGCAGGCACAGTACAAGAAACCTTCATACTGCGCCTGCGCAGTAAGCTTCCGATGACGCGAACGGGAGCACGCATTATTCGTCTGTGTTAGACGAACAATTGCCCGGTGCCGGCGGCTGGGAACGGCAGATCGGAGGAGGACGCCGTGGGACATGACTGCTACAGGGGGCTGATAGAAGCCCCAGGTAAGTGTCTGTTTTTACCCTCAGCACACCCCCACAAAACACCTTTAAATTCTTGGTTATGATTTCTCTTTAAGCCCTCTTCTGGATGGTCACACTCCATGTACCACTACCTCTCCCACCGGGCACTCGCTAGCCACGGCCAGGCATTTTTATATTAAGGTGTATAACACGTAATTAAAAAACGGTTACCTTTCTCCTACAGTGTATAAATGTGGCCTGCAATATGTGAGGAGGACCACAAGAAATCTTAAAAGCAGACTGTTAGAACACAATAACAACAGGGAGAGCTCCCTGAGAGATTGGTTGCAAACAGGGGAAAAAGGTCCCTTTCAGTATTTATATCTGTAACTCATAGACATAACTTACTGAGCACAGGCTTTATAATCAATTTACTTGAAAAATCCACTCACTTTTGGTGCCACAACCGAATTACAAAATCACAATTAATTTGGCGAAATCAACATGCACACATGATATTTGGTTACTGAGTAATACATTTTTTCATTCTGTATGGTTACTCTGTAGTTATAATGTTATCTCTAGTTTGTTGTGCATGGGCGGGTGAGGGGCAGTGTAAGGCACACCTAATGGAAACCTGCCAAATCTGCGTATTCCCTCCCTGCTGCTTTGTTTGTATATAAATATGTTCTCACTCACCTTGTAGCAGCCATCGAGTCTCCAGTTACATACAGGTATGTTCACAACCTTTCCATGTCTACAAATAGCTACGTTCTTATCTAATGAACTCAGACTACCGATTCATACAAATAGCACAGACATAGACCCTGATTCCCAATATGGATTCAAGGTATACTCCAACCTATCAACTGGGAAAGCCGGTAGCTCATAGTATATGCTGGAGAATGTTTATTCTGGGAAGTTCTGAAGATGAAACCATGTACTGCTGCAAGGACTGCATAAAAGGGCCACCACTTTATTGGCAGGTACAGGAAATCATAGATGGAAGTAGAATGAAAAGTGAAGGTAATGTTTCATCCAGTAATAACTCATCAGTTATAAAATAATGTGTGTATCAGTTATCTGTAGAATATTCTTCCAAGGACAGTGGCGTTTTAACCAGTTAACCAACTGGATTTAACTGGAAGTTAACCAGATTTACATATGATTGCAATAATCGGATCTGATCGTCAATCCGCCGCCAAGTCACCTGATGTACGGCCTCCTTAAAGTGAACCTAAAGCCTGGGGAAAAAAATGAGATTAACTCACCTGGGGCTTCCCTCAGCCCCCTGCAGCCGATCGGTGCCCTCGCAGCTCCGGTCCGATGCTTCTGGACCCGCCGGCGACGACTTCTGGTTTCGCCGTCACTGGCCGACAAGCATGGGAACGCGAGTTATTGTTTGCGTTCCCAGCCTGTATATAGCCCCCTATGCTGCTATTGAGGCCTCTAACTGGTGAACGAGAATATATGTTTCCTGAGCTAATGAGATTGATTTTTACCATTAAAAATACTTTTATATTCTCAGTTCATAGTGAAAAATACACACTGAAGCATTATTTCTGAATCAAATATCTTTACCATAAATTGTGACAGGAACATAATCTAAGTTTTGTGATAAGCGATAAGAATAGCCAAAATGTGTGCTTTTTATCTACAGTAGCACTTTTTATTTTTAAACTGAAATTGGTAAAACTAGAAATAATGTGTTTTTTTTCAATTTTTTTCCTTGTTTTCCCATTAAAATTCATAGAAAACAAAAAATTGTTTGAGGGAAAAAATAGCATACAATGAAAGCTTAGTTTGTCTTGAAATATATAGTTCATTTCTGTGTCATAAGTAGGGATAAAGTTATTTCTGATTAAATAAGGACATAACTAAACTGTCGAAACTGCTCTGGTCCATAAGTGGGAAACAAGGTCTGGATGCAAAGTGGTTAAATCAGATCTTTAGGCTTTCAGAGGAAAAACCCCACTGCTATATATCGGTAAATCAGTCCTTGTTTAGACACCATATGTATTCTGCTTATTGTAAAACAATTATAAAACATTCATGCAATGTCAAAAGCACCATGAAGGTGATTTTGCTATGCAGTGCATCTGAACATTTTCAGACTGCTTTGGGGAATGGTGACCACTGCTTACAGGAACATACCTACAAATCATGGGGCACCTTAGCCCATACCTTTTCCTTTCCCATGTAAGTGGGGTCACCATGACAACCATATAGCACGAGCCATGCCTGCACCCCTCTAGGTACTCCTCTGAGGCAACCATGTCACTCTTCTGCATGGAAATTTGAAAATCAGTCCCCATGTCACTTCCCACACCGTACCTAGAGAAGCCATCATGTCACCTTCCACACTGTGCCGAGTGCAGTCACCATTTAACCCTCCATGAGGTACAACTGCAGCCACCATGTCACACATCCTCTCCATAACAGTGAGTGCAGCCATTATATCAACCCCCACACATCAAGTGTGGATTGTATGTCACCACTTACCCCTCATAACAGTGCAGCCTCATTATATTGTTCACTCCCTATTACATTGTGCCATCACCTCTCCCATACCTATAATGCATCCAGCAGGATGTCACCCACATCCTCCAGTGTAAATTGTAACCACTATGCCACCATTCCTGCATTCCATTTAGGCCCAGTGTCATACTGCCAGGGCCATATTTTTTAATAATATGATATCAGTTTCTGTTCCTTTTACGCTACACAAAACACTGTGACCGTAACACTACAGCCCTTGCGAATACCAACAACAGAACTAACATGCAATGCAGAAAGATTAACAATGTGTTCTGTTGCTATGGATGGGGAGGAGGCAGGGCCGGCCCTAGACTTTTTGCCGCCTGAGGCAAAATTTAAAAAAATCACCTTTTCCGCGTTCCAGCGAGCGCTCCACTGACGTCACTTCCTGCAACGCCGCCCACTGTATAGTGGGCAGCGTTGCAGGAAGTGACGTCAGTGGAGCGCTCGCAGGAATGTGGAAAAGGTGAGTGATCCTCGCCCGTTGCCTCTTATCTATACGCTGGTACTTAACTATTTACAGCTGGAGGGGAGCGCAGATCGGGGGACCCAGGCGAGGGAGGGGGGGGTCCGACCCCCCTCCCCACCGCTAGACCCAATACCCTCTTTCTGCCCGCTACTCCTCCAGCTCGGCGGGCGGCCCCCCACCCACGGACAGGTGGGTGCTGCCCCCCAGATGTGCCGCCTGAGGCAAATGTTTCACCCGGCCTCATGAGCGGGCCGGCCCTGGGAGGAGGGATGACAAAGTGGCACGTCTTCAAGTGGGAGGGGTAAGGAGGAGAACTGTGCATTGGGGCTGCTGTACACAAGCTAGATACTCAGCAGAGACAGCCCCTACTGGCTGCTGACTGAGAATCCTCTACAGAGTAAGGTGCCCATTAACGGTACAATTTTTCCACCAAATGCGATCCTTTGACGCGATTTGAACAATCGTAACTAATCGGAAGGCAGTTACCGATTGTTCACATTTACTGAACAATTCTTTCTTCAAATTTGATCATAAATCCAATTTTTGGACCGACTTTATCCTATTTAGCAATGGACCAAAGAATCGTTCCTTATCGATTGCCTTCATAAATGGCGAATATTCTATACAATTCAATCATTAAAATCACATTGAAATATCGTGTTTGGTGAAAAAATTAGCCGTTAATGGGCACCTTTAAGAATTAGGAAGGGATAACTGAGAAGAGTAACAGAAACTGTCCATCATCACCTAAATACATCCATCCCCTTCCTCTGCTCTCACTTATGGAGTACAAGAAAAGATGGGCTCTGCCCCAGCTCTTCCCTGACTACCTCCTGTGGGTGATGATGGGATGGGAGGGGGAGTTTGGACAGTTCATATGCTGTAGTTCCGCTAGTTAAACTGCATCTGACATTGGCACAGAAAGTCAACATTTCAAATCCAGCCAGATTGTATAAAAATGAATAATGAAAAGGGTTGATTTGCAATGAATAAAAATTGTCAATAACAAATTGTGGTTTATTCCAGACAATATAAATAAAGAAATATGAGCATTAACTAGGACTGTAAGCTATTTTCTCATCAGGAAATGACTATCACAAATTCATCCCTAAATATAAACCTAACACACTGCTATTGTATAGCCTTTCATTCTGACAATATGCTTTATTCCTTTAGCTTGTATTTTACAGTTCTAAATCATGTAACATTCATTTACGCTTGTACTTTTGAATTCAACAGATTTTCCATCATGCAGGAGCCAAATCCAGGTTAGTAATCTAGAAAGCTTTCACCTTTCATAACTGAGGACTCTTGCACACAGGGCTGGATTTGCCATAAGGCACTGTAGGCATGTGCCTACAGGCGCCTGATGATGGAAAGGTGGCTCATTCCCCTACCTGAGTGCCTCCCTCCCTCCTTCCCTATGCAGGGTAACAAGCAGAGCGTAAATAAGAGGTTACTCACCCATCTCTCGGCATTCCACTACCTCTGGCTACCTAATGCTAAGGGAAGTATCACCTGGTGACACCTGGGCCAGCCAGCACACTTGTGGTGTGGGTCAGCGGGGGGTTGTAGTTATATGGAAGGTGAAGTTTAGGGTGCCAGGACATCTGTGCCTATAGGCTAGTGTGATGTAAATCCGGACCTGCTTGCACACTTCACAATTTCCAATACTGATTTGCGATTCGGAATTTCCCTGGATGCTATCAGCACAAGTTTTCTCATGTTCATCCACTTACCGCATCCAAGGCGGTATATCTACGCCCTGCAGGACTTCAGTGCTGGTCTAGTAAAAAAAATGCTGGTTGCATATAATATGATGTAAATCATTTTTTTAGAGCAAAGAAGAAATGCTGGGTTATATTCTGCTTTAACTTGCAGATATAGTACCACTCCTGTGCATTATTATTTCACTGTATTCTGATAGTACTATTGCATTTCTCTGTGTGAGACACTCCACAGCCCACCGACACCCAGAGATGTGCATAATGTGATTTCTGCCCTTTAGGGATTAATACCAGACTTTGCGCCAACTTCGTAATTTGTGGTGGGACTTGGTGTTAGACCCCTTGAAACACCTTTTTTCAAAACTTTTGTGGCCAGAAACAGTCTTTGTAGGGTTTAAAATTCGCCTGCCCATTGAAGTTTATGGCAGTTTGCCAGATTTGCCTGTTTGAGAACATTTGCGGAAAATTTGATGTTCGCGATATCTCTAGTTGGGTGTGGGTAGTATTCAAATAGATCATCTGTAGTAAGACAAACCATTGTTCACACCAGATTTACATGTTCCTGTGACATATCCAAACCTAGTGCTGTAGAAACTCTTTGAAGTCAGATCCTGGGGCCACTCTTCCAGCTGGGCATCAGCTCAATGACCAGTAGATGTCAGCATTTAAGGGCTCATCTATTGTTCTTAGTTGTTTATCCATTTATGTGCAGATACCATGAGGCTTTTAGAAGTATTTATGACACACAGCTGTTAAGGTTTGCTTGTCCATAAGGCACATCCAAATTAATGCATTTTATGCAGATATGGAATATTATAAACTCCAACAGACGTTTTAAAATAATGTGTAACTTTATACAAGAACATACACATTTACAAAGAATATACATATTAATAGGTCTTAAAAATGTCTGAAAGAGTATATCTCTGCTTTTGTGAGACGCCTTGGTCACAAGAACATAGAAAGTAAACACTACTGAGTTCTTTTGTGGATGGTATTTACTCTACAGCACTAACCATGTTATGTTTCAGATAGTCCAAGTGAATTTGACATATCTGCACCCCCTCCCTATGATGCCGTCACCTCAGCACCCATAAATGATGGTCATTTGCCTGCACCACCACCATACAGTGAGTTAACATCTGAGTTCCCACCATATCCTCAGCTACCCTCCACATCTTCAACATCTAACCAGCTGCAATGTCCTCCTCCAAGGCCAGGCTACTACAGAATGCCACCAGCTGCCAGCTCTGGGTTGAGTTCAACAAATGCTTCTGCCTCCCAAACAGAATGTAGGTGCCAGACTGAACCAGGTGGAACGTGCAGTCATCAGGAATCATGCCGGCGTCGTAGCCTTATTAGGCGAGTTCTGCATGGAATCCATAAACGTCACCATCACCACCACAGACAACATGGTCCTCTTCATAGGCTCCTTCATGGACACCATGACTGATACAAAAGAAAGAGGAGTCATGATTGTGAAAATGTAAGTAGGAGGATTTTCCTCCATCGTAAATGAAAACAAATATGTACAATACTCACACTGCCCATGCCACTACTGTGAAACTGGAACCACTACAACACAGCTAGTGCGGTTCAGCATGAGAATTTTAGTGGTCCTTTACTTGAAAAGTCAGTTTTAAAAAAGGCCTATTTCAGGCTTGTGTTTTTTTATGCAGACAGAGCAGAGGGGGATATATTATAATTTGTTGATATAAACAAGGTCTAGTGCATCCAACACAAACCAATTTTACATTATTGTTTTTTTTACGTGATTGGTTGGGTTTGTAAAAGTAAATCCCTGAGTGAATGTCAGACGCTACTAGTTACTGAATAAGCAGCCAGTAGCTGTTCGTGCTCCTCCCCCTCTCCCATCATGACCCACGGGAGGTGGTCAGGGTGAAGCTTGGAAAGGACATTGGCCAGTCTTTCTATGTGTATACAGAGCATATGCTGCTCTCCTGTCCTGTGATGCTGTCAAGTTCCTACCTGCTCATTGTGTAATACATCATTTACTTTTGCAATGCTCTTTCAGTGGGTGTTTAAAAAAAAATCATGGAAGAACAGGTAGGGCAAGGAGATGAGAGGAGCACACAAGTTTTTTAAAGTCTGTGGCCAGTTCAATGGGCTGGGAACACACAGTGAACACTCTTGTCCTGCGGTCTCCATGCAGCACCGCTCACTCTACTTCTTGTTTCTAGCACATGAGCGGTGTAATGTCTGATTGTGCTGCCCGGAAGCTCCCTTCCGCACTGAGTGCTCAGTGTGAAGTTAATTATGCTGCTGATGGTAAAATACTAAATATCTCCGCTTCCTTACATCCTACACTCCCCAAATTTTCAGGGTAGGGAGGGGACCCCCAGAACTACCTCTATGCCAAATTGCAGCCCCTGAGCCCCGCTGGTTCAGGAGATAGATTAGAGAAACCTGTCTCGGAAACCAGTGGGGCCGGGGGCTGAAATTTGGCATAGAGGTAGTTCAGGGTTCCCCTCCCTACCCTGAAAATTTGGGGAGTGTAGGATGTAAGGAAGCGGAGATATTTAGTATTTTACCACCAGCAGCATAATTAAATACTAACTGTGGCCGCACAGTCTCCTACTGCACATGCGGGGCAGCGCAAATTAACAGGCAGCGTAATCAGACACAACACCGGCACTGCAGACAGAGAAGCCTGGCGGTAGGTGGAGCTCTATTGCATGGAGATCAGAGGATGTGAGTGTTCACAGTGTATTCCCAGCCTGCTGTGCCAACGTTATTTTCTGGAATAGGGTGTAAGTACAGAATGGAGACTCGAGAAGAGGGTGGGAGAAGTTGGCCTCCCTCCCCGTAGATCTCGAGAAGAGGGTGGGAGGAGTTGGCCCCCTTCCTCGCAGAGCTCTGTGCTTTTTTCAATATAGCATAGTGTGTGCCCGTTACTCCCCTTCTCTTCACTGCGCCCCGTGCCTTCTTTCCCCACTGTGTGTGCCCGCTGCTCTCCCATGCTGCACTGCGCCCCCCTCCTGCATTGCACCCCAGGTGGACACCCACTTCGCCCGCCCTAAGAAATGGGTCTGCGTTCACCCCTGCATGTGTGCAGTGTGTAAGGCTCACCTGTCACTTGCCAGTGCAAATCCTGGCCTCCGGTGTCTGGCGTCACTGTGAGCGCATGTGACACCAGCCCATGCAGTTACATCTGCCCGTGTCACGTGGTAAGGCACTTGCAGAGACGCAGTGACACAGACAACGGAGGAGGCCAGGATTTGCACCGGCATGACAGGTGATCCTTCAACACTGCACATGGGCATGGGTGGGCGGGGGTGTGTTGCAAATACACTTGGGAAGACATTGACCAGGGTTCCATTGGTCATCAGAATATCAACCACCGTACCCCATCCAGCCCTTGCAAGGGAACTTTTTCAGGAGTCTCAATCAATCCTTTTGATCAATTTCGGCCAGAAATCAATCAAGAGATTGATCTGATGGCTGTGTTGAGGTATCGATTCTCCTCCTATCCGATAATATTATCAGATCAAAAGGTAAATCAGTCCCACAAAAAAGTTATGTATGGGCACTGTTAAAGGACAGCTGAACTGAGAAGAATATGTAGGCTGTCATATTTATTTGCCTGGCAGCCCTGCTGGTCTATTTGGCTGCAGTAGCGTCTGAATGTATTAGTGTCATCAATTAGATGCCTGCGGTCATAGTAACAAACTAAGTAACACATTCACGCATTACTTCCTGTTTGCATACTAACAGCAAGAGGTAGGAAGAAAAAGTACGAGGACATCTTGTGGCCAAATAGTAAATATGCACCTACATACATTTTATTTAATAAAAACACCTACATATACCACTGAAATGAACTCCTTACCTCCTTCTCTCTCCCATAGTTACACAAATAAAAAAAATATATATATAGACAATAAAAAAATACATAAATAGTTACCTTACGATCTAAACTTTTTTGATATGTACTGTATGTCTTGAGAGTATGTTACTGTTATTTTGCATATATGGGCTTCTATTTCATTATGGAAGCAAAAGAGAAAAAATGTCCTTTTTTTCGGGATCGGTTGAAAAGGGCGCCCGAGCTGCCTGGATGAAAAGGGCGCCGCCATAGACATCAATGTTATTTCTGGAAATATGGGCTACAAGGTGTAGAAAAGGGCGCCCGAGTTTTGATATAGGCTACAAGTGGGCTCCCCTTTGTAGCCCATATTTTTTCGGCTACAAGGTTTTCGGCTACAAGCGGGCTCCCCTTTGTAGCCCATATTTTTTTCGGCTACAGTAAGGCGCCCCTCTGTAGCCCATATTATTGACTTTTTTTTGTAGCCTAAGTTTTTATATGGGCTACAAGCACTGTAAGCCAAATTATTTCATTCCCCCACTATCCATGGCGGCCTGGAGGGGGAATAGTAATTAACACATCCCGGAGTTTTTTTGTAGCCGAAGTTTTTATATGGGCTACACCAAGCGTCTTTTTTGTAGCCTAACTTTATATAGGCTACACCAGGCGCCTTTTTTGTAGCCGAAGTTGGTATATATATGGGCTCCACCAGGCGCCCTTTTTTACCGGCGCCCTTTTCATGTAGACCCCCTTTTTTTCAAATAAAATATTGCTGCCATACATTGTACTAGTGAAATATTTTAAAAGCTGCAATAACCATGACAAATGGGCAAATAAAATGTGTGGGTTTTATCCACAGTAGAATGTTTTATTTTAAATTTATAATGGCCGAAAACTAAGAAATAATGATTTATTTCCATTTTGTTTCTTATTATTCCTGTTAAAATGCATTTGGAATAAAATAATTCTTAGCAAAATGTACCACCCAAAGAAAGAATAATTAGTGGTGAAAAAAACAAGATCATTTTGTTGTGATATGTAGTGACAAAGTTATTGGCGAATGAATGGAAGGAGCGCTGAAAGGTGAAAATTGTTCTGGTCCATAAGGGGAAAAAACCCTCAGTGGTGAAGTGGTTAGTCTCTTCTAGAAGTGAGAGGAGGCGGGCTGAGTCATATGATCTACTTTGTGCTGGAGAAGAATCTCCCACTCCAGTGGCGTAGCTAAGGAGCTGTGGGCCCTGATGCAAGTTTTACAATGGGGCCCCCCCAAGCACTCCATACATAACAATTTATATGGCGCACCAAAATCTGCCAATGGCAACTACAGTGTCAGAGGTGCAAGAAGGGGATGGGGAACAGTTTGTTAATGATTACCACTATTCAAACTATCTATAGAAGTGATTATTATAAGCACAGGACCAATACAGAGCTAATACTGTAGTTGAGGAAGGGCCCTTTGGGGCCCCTCTGGCCCAAGGGCCCCGATGCGGTCGCTACCTCTGCACCCCCTATTGCTACGCCCCTGTCCCACTCTCATGGCCATAAGGAGCTACTGAATGAAGACTGCCAGAACCCAGGCTGGTATATTTATTACAAAAAGTACAAATGTGCAATGAACAAAACTTTCATTACTCTCAAATTACTGTCATATGTATTAAAAAGAGATTGAACTCAGATGTTAAAGTGAAGTCTTGGTGAGAATTAGAGATGTTATACTGTAGAATTCCTTTATAATAAACTCCAAGGGACCAGGAAAAGTAGTTTACTATATCAGACAGGAATTGTCATACTCAACCACATAAAGTTTACTATAGTACTATTGCTTAATTTCAGTCAATAATTGGGAGTCATTTTTTCTTTTCAATGCTTAGGCAAGGGAACACAAAGCTAGATCAAAATGCATAGTGCTCAAAATGCAGAGGTTTGCAAGCAATATTCACGCAACAGTTTGCACGGGAAGCATAGGTCTTATAGTGTGCTCCTCTGTCCACATTTCTGTGCAGCCTGGATGACACTGTTATGTTGTAGCTGTGCACAAGCAAGTCACAGATGATAGGGAATTCCCTCAGTAATCAGGCAGCAGCTTACATAAGAAGCCTGTCAGCATTAGGCGATCCAGGGGGAGCCACCTTCCCACCGCCTATCGATGTTAGGCGGTCCGGAACAGGTTAAAGGGACCCTGAGCAGACCTGTTAAAATCTGAACTGATCTGGGGCTTCCTCGAGCACCCTGTAGACTGTGAGGTCCATCGGCGTCCTCTGGGTCCCATCCATGGTCCCACTGGTGGCCCGATAGTTCAGTGACTTCGGCTGAAGTCGTAAAGCCATTGCACCTGCACGGCCTGTTGGCGCACCCGACTCGATCACATGCCCGTCTCTGTGTATGCGCGTTTCAGTCTTTCGAGAACCGCGCATGCTCAGGAGGCTTACTGCGATGTTATAGTTTTGTTTACTATAATGAGATTGTACTATTTTGCTATATTCACTCACCAGTGCAAAACACACAACAATAACATTGAATAGAATACTACACATAAAGGAAAAGAAGAACAGAAAGAAGTACCAGTGTTATAGGTCACATTTCAAGTGCTCGGCGAGTGACCTTTTCTTCTGACCTCTAACATACAGAAATGCAGTGATGGAACAATTTATGCTTTACGTTGAAACACAAATGTGTGCAAGTATGATTCGAGTTTGTCCTGTACAAAATGATCTTTGTTTTCAGATAATAAATATGTTGACATTCCTGTTGCTAGATATAATCTAAGTTTTTAGGCCAGTGCCAAGTACTGCTTGGATCACATTGTTTGCATACCATGAAGCCTGAAATTCTGCCATCCAGCAAATACTTCTTATTTGGTTACAGTTACATATCTAAAAACATGACATTTCTACATAACTTATATAAAGAGACACTGAAGTGAAAATAAAACATTAAAATATAATGAATTGGTTGTGTAGTACAACTAAGAAATAAAACATTAGGACCAGAGACATAAGTTTAATACTGTTTCCAGTACAGAAAGCGTTAAGAAACGTACAGTTTTATCTATGCAAAAGGTGTACATCAAAAAAGGGCGTCGGGGAAAAAAGGGCGGCGGTGTAAACGATAAGCAGTAATACCGTTTATAAAAATATTGTGTTGTATTTTGTTTACAAATAATGTTTTACACATTTATAAATCATTAAATAATGTGTATGAAATTGGCAATTGTGAAAACGTTAATTTTCCCTGTTTCAAAAGTGAAACTTATAATTACGTTTGTTAAAAAAACGATTATATATGTTTCATTGTTATAATTGTATATTATTGTGAATAATCTTCATTTATCGTTTCTTCTTATAATAAAATCTGAAAAAATTGTTTATACCGATGATATAAATATAACTACGTTCGTAGTAAGTGTTGTAAAACATTAGTGTAATATCCGAGGCAGCTGCGGTGAACAGCACCGCCACCGCAGCTGCCTCCATGCGCCCATCCGTCCGCTCGGCGTTCAGGACGCAGAGGACGGAACGTTCTTTCAGCCAGGAGCTCGCCTTAGTGCGCGGGCGCGCGCACAGGCGGGACCTTTATGCGGGGAGGAAGCCCGTCAGCTGACCTGCTGGTCGGCTGACGTCAGAGGAGTCCCACGGCGCCCAGGATTGGCTGATGCGGAGGGGCGTGCTGGTGGGATCTCCTCTGCCTCATAAGCCTCCAGGCTTCATTGTTACCTCGTCTGTTGTCGTGAATACTTGCGTGTGAGCGCGCAGACCTTAGATAGTTCCCTGGTGTTGATGCTACGGATTTCACACCAAGTTTAGGAATTTGCAGTCTTGCTATTGTTATTTTGTTTAGACTAGTTCCAGGGTGTTGATGCCAAGTATTTCACACCCAGGCTAGGATATTACTATTGTATTGATCTCCTGTGTACGACTCTGGCTAGCACTCTGACTCTGCTTTCTGATCCTGTACTTCTGCCCATCTGTCTACCTGTTACTGAACCTCTGCCTGATTACCGATTACTCTCTTGTCTCACGATTCTATACCGATACGTACCTTCCTGTTGCTGAACCTTTGCCTGATTACTGATTACTCTCTTGTCTCTCGATTTTGAATCAATACTTACCTCTCTGTTGCTGAACCTTGCCTGCCTGACCATTCTACTCACCAGTGGGCCCTCGCCACTGGTGAGGTACTAGTTACACCAACTCCTCTGGTGGAACAGTTCTGTTAAGCTGTAGTACAGCCCTAATTACCTGCTCTTATAGGGTATCAGTCATTGTAGTATTATTGTATCTCTTAGGCTACTGTACAGTCTGAGTCACCCACCCCATGGGTGTTCTCGTGCCTGCAGTATACTCTGAATCGCCCGCTCCTCGGGAGATTCAGCCTCTTTAGTTTTGTTTCTCCAGCTTGCTGGTGGTTATACGTTAGTACAAGCTCAGTGTACTGTTATACCTCACCAGCCCCTCTTGTGAGGTCTCATTGACCATTAAAGTACGGTTGCACCCAAACACTTACACTTTATTAGGTGTCCAGAGGTTAGCCATACTTGTATTATTGGTGATTCTGCAGATCACTAATAATCAGGTATACATCTGTATTGTTGGCGATACTGCAGATCATAAATAATCAGATACTCTCTGTGTGCTGACACCAACCGTTACAATTAGTAAGTATTACTAAAATTTTACTAAAACTATACCTAACCCTACTCTCACACAGAACTCTCCCTGTACCTATCCCTAACGCCTAGACCCCCCCCCACTGGTGGTGCCTAACCTTAAGACCCCCTGGTGGTGCCTAACTCTAACCACCCCCTGGTGGTGCCTAACCCTAACCACCCCCCTGGTGGTGCCTAACCCTAACCACCTCCTGGTGGTGTATATTGTACTGTAACTATACCTAACCCCCCTGGTGGTGCCTAACCCTAAGACCCCCCTGGTGGTGCCTAACCCTAAGACCCTCCTGGTGGTGCCTAATCCTAACCACCCCCTGGTGGTGCCTAACCCTAACCACTCCCCTGGTGGTGTATATTGTACTGTAACTATACCTAACCCTACTCTCACACAGAACCCTCTCTGTACCTATCCCTAACCCCTAGACCCCCCTGGTGGTGCCTAACCCTAAGACCCCCCTTGTGGTGCCTAACCCTAAGACCCCCTGGTGGTGCCTAACCCTAATCACGCTACACTAGCACACACTACTGCGCTGTTACGCCTGTTGCATTTTTGCCTGATGAAGCGGGCTTGAGACCCGAGAAACGCGTTGCAGTTTTTTTTTTGGAGTACTTACTAAATTTGATTAAAATTGTTGTAATATACACAGCGGTTGTGTTTTTTTGTTGGGGAGACGAGTCCACCCTCGCCACCAACATTTTAATTGGTTTTAATTGGTTACTATTTTATTCTGTTGGCGCCTCTGTTCCTTCTTATACATTGGAATCCACCTGGTGGATGGGTGATTGTACCCTTCTTTTTTCTACGGAGAGCGACTTCTTTTAACCTGAGTGGGGACAGGTTTAATTTCCCCATACTCACTGAGAGTGGTTGCCTGAGGCTGGCAACCTACACTTGTGAGTATAATCTCATTATTACCTATTGACGCAATCTGTCCTACAGTAATACACTATTGGGGGCTCTCGATTGTCTTTTTCTTTTTTTCTACTAATCACCCCCCTGGTGGTGCCTAACCCTAACCACCACCCCTACTGATCGCTTTATTATGTGGATAATAATGTTTTACAAATAGTGACTGTAAAAAATATATTGCAATTTATGTTACATACTAATCACTTTATTTTGTGAATAATAATGTTTTACAAACATTAAGGAATAAAAATTTAAAATCATTTTATTGTGTGGATAATAATGTTTTACAAATAGTGACTGTAAAAAATATAGTGAAATTAACGTTACGTACTGATCGCTTTATTTTGTGAATAATAATGTTTTACAAAGAGTAAGGGATAACATTTTAAATAATGTTTTAGTTAAATAGGATAAATATGTTTAGTATTTTTATAAACGTTATTCGTCACGGGCGCATTTTCTAAACTTAAATCATCACAAGCACAGTTATAAAACATTAAAAATCTCTGGGCGCCGTTTGTAAAACGTCAATCATCTCTGTCTGGCGCCCTTTTTTCCTGTTCAGCGCCCATGAAACGATATTTATTATGGGAGTGAATGGCGGCGCCCTTTTTGTCCACTAGCTGCCGGCGCCCTTTTTTCCTGTTACCATGCAAAAGAGCCACTGAGCTCCACGACTTTCAAAGTCGCAGAGAGCTCTGTCTTCTGAAGCTTATTATCTCAAGTGTCTGTCACTGTATTGTTTTTTTTTCTTCAGAGGACAGTTCAAAAGTTCACTAGCCTGCTCTGTAAAATCATTTACAATGCTGAGTAGTGGGTTCTGCAAATATTAGAGAATGCTGCAATGTTATAAAACAAACTATATAACTGAAAATAAAAATATGAGAATATTTTCTTTGCTACTAATGTTCTAGTAATTATCCTTACTACACAACCAATTTATTATATCATATATTTTTTTTGCTTCAGTGTCTCTTTAACTACTTACCTTTTGGACATTTCTACTACGTCTAAAAGGCTGCTGCTGTGGTGCTGCGCACTCCTGTGCCGCCGCCTGTTAGCCCTGAGATCAATGAATGGGAACATAGTTCCCATTCATTGATCTAAGTTCCTGGTAGAAAAACCGACGGCTTCTTTGAGAAGACACAATCTTTACTTCCTGGAAGAGAGTGCTCGCTTCCAGGACTAAAAAAAAAATAAATTTACTGTGATCATCTTGTGGCCAAATAGTAAAAGTACATCTACATACATTTTTTTATTAAATAAACACACATTATTACATTTATAATTAACTGTTTACCTCCCACACCAAAAATTACCCAAATAACATTTTTAAAGAAAAAATAAAAATTACAATAAAAAAACAAAAAAACATAAATAGTCACCTAAGGGTCTGATTTTTTTTTAATATGCATGTGAAGAGGGTATATTACTAATATTTTTAAAATTATAAGCTTGTAAATAGTGATGGACGCAAAACTGAAAAAATGCACCTTTATTTCCAAATAAAATATTGGCGCCATACATTGTGATAGGGACATCATTTAAATGGTGTAATAACCTGAACAAATTGGCAAATAAAATACATAGGTTTTAATTATGGTAGCATGTATTATTTTAATGCTATAATGGGCGAAAACAGAGAAATAATGATTTTTTTTCCATTTTTTCTTAATATTCCCATTTAAAATGCATTTAGAAAAAAATAATTCTTAGCAAAATGTACAACCCAAAGAAAGCCTAATTGGTGGTGGAAAAAACAAGATATACTGTAAATCACTTTATTGTGATAAGTAGTGATAAAGTTATTGGCGAATGAATGGGAGGTGAACATTGCTTGGATGCATAAGGTGAAAAACGATTAAAGGCTGAACTGGTTAAATTATCATGTTTAGTGCTATGGAAGTGTTTAGGAAAGCATTAGGTATTATTAAAAATGTATATATTACATTTGTTTTTAAAATGTCTACAAACTCCCAAGAGACAAAATCTATAGCACAGGCATCAAACACAAGGCCTGTGGGCTGGGTGCAGCCCTCCTTGACAATTTTAAGTCATCCTTGAGAGTTTCTAAAGACCATCATAGTAAGCAGTAAAAGAATGACAGCACACAGCCTTCCAGTCAAAAGGAGCACATCGGTGATAGTGTTTCTGATTGCAACACTGGCCTCAATTCACTAAGATCATGCTGGAGATAATAAGGCAAGAGAAAACTTACCTCCACACAGTGAGAGAGTTATCTAATCTCTCCATTCCTTAAGTTACCTCCCCTGTAGTTAGGTTACCTCCTCTGTAGTTAAGTTACCTCCTCTGTAGTTATTTTCTGAATTCTGGAGTTATTTTAAGGATTGAAGAGTTAACTTTAGAAATCTCTCCTTAACTTTAAAAGCAGAAGAGTTAACTTTAGGTTTGCCTGAGGTAAAATGTTTCCTGAATACTACATGCCTTATCACCATGGTGATAACCCTAGAAATGTTATTAAAGACAGGAGATAAGATTAGTGAATTGAGGCTGTAGTCCGTTTGAATCGGGGTGCAGCAATAACCCACAAGAACCCCCTGCAAAATTAGCATGGGCCCCCTCCTGGTATCCAAACCCCATAACACACCCCCTGCTGGCTGGTAAAACACACACACAGACACACATACACCTTTTCCCCTCCCCCGACACCATTTCCCTACACAGCAGAGTAGCGCAGCAAAGCAGTGTAATACTCCCCAGCTCTAGCGATGCGCCTGGGCTCTTCTGTTCTTCCTGCCAGTCGCATGCTCTATGCTTCCATACCTCCTTTTCCCAATCAAGTAGTGTACAACATAGAGTGTGTGGCAGTCAGGAAGATCAGAGACCGTAAGCAGCACTGGAGAAGATAAATATTAAACTGCTCCACTGCGCTACTCTGCAGAAGGGGGAGGAGCAGGACCCCCACCATCTCTGTAATCACACCACTTAGTTTGAGACTTTTCAATAAAGGTTCGGCCTATATGATCCAGTTAGAGCTAAATCTTTCACTTCTTTAGGAATCAGTTTTACATACAGTAGTTAAACAGCCCTGATTGAGGATAGACCTTATACATGAGTATTTTATTAGACATATGCATTAGCGGAGTAGTAATTTCATTATGTAAAATTCTAGAGTATTTGGCCAGTAAGTTATCCGGACCTGATTTCTTCATATTTTTCAGAATGTCAAATCCTAATAAACAATTTGGCCCTCAGCCTAGACTATGTTTTAAATTTTGCCCCCTTATTTGATTGAGTTTGACACCCCTGATCTATAGTGACAACACCACTGAGTAAATACAATAAATTTTAATAAAGAAAGCATTATTGAAACACGTAGATCCATAGAGCCTTATACTGCTTACAATAATTCATAAATATAATAATCATCACAATGATAATACACACAGTGGATATATACCGGTAGCAATATAAATGCTGATACTGTACAATCTCGCAATAGTAAACTCTGTTATAATAAACCTCTGGCTACAATAAACTCAGTCCCCATGTCCCGACCATGCACCTGTATGAATATATAATGTATGATCAATCTTGATATAGTGAACTTCTGATATAGTAAACTACTTGTGGCATCCTAAGTGATTTCTGATTGGATCCCACTGGATAAACCCGGGTTTCAGTAAAGGGGAGCAGTAAAAAAGGGCGCATATGGCTAGTGGACAAAAAGGGCGCCGCCATAGACTGCAAAGCAAAATATCGGCTATTGGGCACCCGACAGGAAATTTGGGCGCCTGAGAAATAGCGGTTGCAGGGATCGTGTTAACAAAAGTTTTTGTTTACAGAATAAGGTTTATTACAAATATCGTTTACAAGTTCATTTTAACTTTGTGGTTTACTTATTTTTTTGTTTTTAAATTTCGCTTATAGGAGGTTTTACTTATTTTTCCATTTTAAAATTTCGCTTTCAGGGCTGTAACAAGTACATTTTCGTTTACACTTATTTTATCATTTAAAATTTGTTTTCATACGTATAATGCTTAAATATCGGTTTCAACCTTGTTCTATTAGAAATTCAGAGTAACCAAGCAGCTCAGGGCGAGCCAAACTACTAGGAATGTATAGGGGGATAAAAGGAACCAAAAAGCCCTCCTACTAAAAAAGCAAAGCTTGGTGTAATTGCCTTCTTAAAACAGAAGGAAATTTGCAATAATTCAGTTATAAGTGAACATTTGTGGTTACCCACAATGCACTACTACTGAATATACAAATTATCCCTTTTCGCCCTTGTTAAGCCAAGCAAGCATCCTGAACTGCTGGTGTATAGCAAGCCTATAGCTTTAAGTTTTATACAGCCATATCAAACCCACATGTAGACAGCCTGTTTCGGACTTTTGGTCCTCATCAGTACATGGCAGGGATTGATAAGGCTGTATAAAATAGGGCTTGGACCAGTACAACAGAGTAACCAAGCAGCTCAGGGTGACCCAAACTACTAAGAATGTATAGTTTTACATTACATTATATTAGAAACACATAGCTTTTGGTATTAACTTTGTTTTTACACTCATAATGCGTCGATTATAGTTTTATTAACTTACTAATATATCGCTTTTAATATTACCGTTATTTTAAGATTTTTAATGCGTTCGTGATTGTAAGGCTATCTATTATATATATATATATATATACCTTTTTCTATTTATAATATTATTAATGTGTTACAAATATATAAATTATTTTATTGATGTTATTTATAGTGAAGTATTTTAAGGATTAAATATATTATTGTTTATATGTGAGTAAGGGGGATGATTAGGGTTAGGCACCACCAGGGGGCGAACACGGTAAATCCAGCGCTGGAGACTTGGGCGCAGCAGTGCAGGAGACTTGGGCGCAGCCGGCGCCACCATAGGCCGTACTAGGAACTACGGCTATCGCAGGCACAGGGAGTAACTTCAGCGCCGTCAGAAGACGGACCTGAAGTTGCTTTTAAAACAATAATTCGGCTTCCAGCAATTGCTGGAAGCCGAATTATTTCATTCCCCCACTATCCATGTCGGCCTGGAGGGGGAATAGTAATTAACACGGCCCGGACTTGTGCGGCAGCAGGATCAGCCATATACTGGCTGTGTCCTGCGCCCAAGTCTCCGGCGCCATTCTCTCTCGTACGCCCAGGGGGGTCTTAGGGCTAGGCAGCACCAGGGGGTGGTTTGGGTTAGGCACCACCAGGGGGGTGGTTAGGGTCAGGCACCACCAGGGGGGTCTTAGGGTTAGGCACCACCAGGTGGGTCTCAGGGTTAGACACCACCAGGGAGGTGGTTAGGGTTAGGCACCACCAGGGGGGTGGTTAGGGTTAAGCACCACCAGGGGAGTCTTAGGGTTAGGCACCACCAGGGTGGTGGTTAGGGTTAGGCAGCACCAAGGGGGTGGTTAGGGTTAGGCACCACCAGGGGGGTCTAGGGGTTAGGGATAGGTACAGGGAGGGTTCTGTGTGAGTGTAGGGTTAGGTATAGTTACAGCACAATATATGTAATATATACAAATTATTAAATTATGCATATTTACACAAAGGGGGGGTCTAGGGGTTAGGGATAGGGAGATTGCCATTTAATTTCCATTTATTCAACCTATTTAGCACTACATTTTCGTTTACAAGCTATAAACGAAAAATATTGTTTTACATTACAACTTATAATTTCGGCTTTATCCCGCGCCCTTTTTTTTCCAGGCACCCTTTTTTGATACACGCTCAATAAAGTGCTGAGTTAAACGTGCACAGCCTGATAAACAGGTAAATACAGTGCATATGAATAAATAAATACATAAAGTATTAAGCCTGACAAGCAGGTACAGTGAACATGGAGCTAGATGCTAATAATGCAAAACTAATACAAAAATTAATACAGTGCAAATAAATACTGTATCTGTAAACAGTGACTGCAAACAAAGAAATGCATACCTGAAAGGATATCATGGATGTAACAGCAAACAAGTGTCAGGTGAAGCTGGCCATACACTGGTGTATGTGGCCATCAGATGGATCCCTCTCAGATCATTATCTGATCAGAGAGGGACATATCTGATAGAACCCCTCTCGATTCTGAGCCATTTAGATGGCTCGATAGATAATTTCCGACATGTCCGATCTCCCGCCCAATCGTTTCTGCGCTCGATTCTGCATGGAGAACAAGAATAGAAAAAGATAAGAGAAAAAAAACGATAAAGAGAATGGAGCGGAAGATAAGAGAATCGCCTGCAGAATCGAGCGGTAAAATCGAGCCGTGTATGCCCAGCATTAGACACATATTTTCAACAGAGTGTAGCTGGTGCTTACATTTACTTTTCCGCCGTTGCTTCCTCCCATCTCTTCTCTTCCTGCTGGTTACTCCTTCCCATCTTTTCTCTCCCAAGACGTTTGGCGTTTGTGCGCCATAATAAATGTATATGGGCCAAACCCAAGGGGCACATGCCTTAAGGCCCATACACACAGCATACATTTGACTGTAGTGAGGCAGCGACAAACAGACAAAAGACAACGGCATATTTATGGCAGTGACAATTCAAGCTCACAACAGTTGTACACGCGTGACAACAGAAAGAGTGAAGACATGACAGAAGTTGTCTGCCACAGACTACGTATAGTAGTAGGACTATAACAACCAAAGAAGATAAAGTAGTCCCCTTCATAACACTAATGAAAGTAATACTCAAGCCAGGGTAGTGCAAAAATAAGTATAAGTTCTTTTATTTAAACAACATCATAATTAAAAACACTTAAAAACACAAGGATCCCTTGGCCTCTTGCCATCCATATATTCCTTAGTACTGTAATACTATATCATAGTAGATCCACTCAGAAAAAATTGGGTCCCAGAGTTGTCGGCATTCCGAACCAAAATGCTGAAAAATATATTAAATCTGCTACTCGTTTGTCAGCAACAGAATATGGAGTAATGGTGTAAAAAACTCGGTAATGCCGACAAATCAGGGAATGAGATGAAAAGACACTTGGAATTAATTGCTACTGATTAAAAGTGCAAAAATATGAGTGAGTAAGGTACTAATTAGTACAATATAAGGTCATTCCATGGTAAAAAAGTGCGTATGCAATAAATATGTGCCAACAGTAATCATAGTGCAAATATAGTGTCCAGCCAGGACTCAAAGATAACCAACAAAAAAGCATACAAGAAAAATAATAATAAGCTAGACCAATGTGAAAGGAAAATCCAGTGAAATGAGCAGTGTGAAAAGAGGGAAAAAAACCAGGAAACACCACGTGTGTAGACCAAAACCAGCGCAGAGTGAAACAGTTATAGAAGTGTCATGTAGAAAAAACAAGGTTCACATAGCGTCCGAGCAGAGCTTACCCTTGTGAAAGGAAGAAGATGGGGCCGTGGGGATCCGGATCCTACCGGTTGGCGTAACCGGTAGGATCCGGATCCCCACGGCCCCATCTTCTTCCTTTCACAAGGGTAAGCTCTGCTCGGACGCTATGTGAACCTTGTTTTTTCTACATGACACTTCTATAACTGTTTCACTCTGCGCTGGTTTTGGTCTACACACGTGGTGTTTCCTGGTTTTTTTCCCTCTTTTCACACTGCTCATTTCACTGGATTTTCCTTTCACATTGGTCTAGCTTATTATTATTTTTCTTGTATGCTTTTTTGTTGGTTATCTTTGAGTCCTGGCTGGACACTATATTTGCACTATGATTACTGTTGGCACATATTTATTGCATACGCACTTTTTTACCATGGAATGACCTTATATTGTACTAATTAGTACCTTACTCACTCATATTTTTGCACTTTTAATCAGTAGCAATTAATTCCAAGTGTCTTTTCATCTCATTCCCTGATTTGTCGGCATTACCGAGTTTTTTACACCATTACTCCATATTCTGTTGCTGACAAACGAGTAGCAGATTTAATATATTTTTCAGCATTTTGGTTCGGAATGCCGACAACTCTGGGACCCAATTTTTTCTGAGTGGATCTACTATGATATAGTATTACAGTACTAAGGAATATATGGATGGCAAGAGGCCAAGGGATCCTTGTGTTTTTAAGTGTTTTTAATTATGATGTTGTTTAAATAAAAGAACTTATACTTATTTTTGCACTACCCTGGCTTGAGTATTACTTTCATTAGTGTTATGAAGGGGACTACTTTATCTTCTTTGGTTGTTATATTACTAGTTTCTGGATCGTTGATCCTAGTCCGTAATGATAATTACGTGGTCCTTACAGGACATGGCTGTCAGTAGATTGAACTAGACAGTGATCTTGGGGCTCACCTTTTGAGTAATTAATATAGTAGTAGGACTATGGTAGCGACTCTGCTGTCTGTAGAAGTCTTTCGTACACACGACAGGACACCAACAGACTAAGCGACGGGACAAAAGTCACAAGAGATTAACCAGTTGAATCGCTCAAACATGGCTGTGTCTTTGCACTTGCCGTGTCCACACGAACGAACCGTCGCACGAACCGTCACTCAACACGTGTCTGTACAGACATTTGTATGCCGTGTGTATGGGTCTTTACATGACCACTAGAGTTCTCTAGTGTTTGACCTCTAGCATAATTTACTTAAGTGTAAAGGTCCATACACACGGCATACAAAAGTCTATACAGACACGTGTTGAGTGACGGTTTGTTGGTGTGTACGCTGCAAAAGACAAAGACTGTTAGCAGACTGTCTGCAGACACAGCCATGTTTGAGCGATTCAACTGGTGAATCTCTTGTGACTTTTGTCTCACAAACCGTCGCTTAGTCTGTTGGTGTCCTGTGTGTACAAAAGTATTCTACAGACAGCAGAGAGTCGCAACCATAGTACTACTACTATACGTAGTCTGTGGCAGACAGCTTCCAGCGTGTCTTAACTCTTTCTGTTGTCACGTGTGTACAACTGTCGCGAGCTCGAATTGTCGCTGCCATAAATATGCTGTTGTCTCTTGTCTTTTTGTCGTTGCCTCACAACTACAGACAAAAATGTATGCCGTGTGTATGGGCCTTAAGTTTTGCTGCCTACGTCGCTCGTCATGAAATCAAATGCCGCTAGTGATGCCCTACTGACTGGCCAAGTAACATTTTCTTTCCACCATGATAGACCGAATCGTCGGATTTCAGTTAAAAAATCCATTGATTGAGAATCGTATGAGGCATTGATTTCTAGAGGATATCAATGCAAAAAAATCAACAAGTGTATGGCCACCTTAAAGGATCACTCCAGCAAAAAAAGTAAGAAGTTAAAATTTGACAGAACTGACAGGTTCTGGACTAGTCCATCTTTCCATGGGGGATTCTCAGGGTTTTCTTTGTTGTCAAAAGCATTTTCTGAACGGCAGTTTAACTGCCAAAATAGTAAGATACCAGCCAGCTGCCCTACTTGCTTGCACACTATTTTGTCAGACTTAGTAACTGCCATTCAGGAAATGCTTTTGACAACAAAGAAAACCCTGAGAATATCCCATGAGGAGATGGACTAGGCCAAAACCTGTTGGCTCTGTCAGATTTTAACTGCTTACTTATTTTGCTGGAGTGGTCCTTTAAAAGTGAAAGTGCTGTAATTCTAATACTATAGACAACAGACAGGGCCGGTTATTTTATGAAGCAAGGTGAAACATTTGCATCAGGCGCAGAGATTATAGGGGCAGCATGTTTGTACTGTGTTTACACTAAGAGCATGCAGTCAGAGTAGGAAGATAAGCGAAAGGAGAGTGAGGTGAAGAGGTCATCATTGAGGAAAAGCAGCTTGTAGTGCTGTGTAAGAAGTCTGACAGTGAGTGAGGAGGGGGGGGGGGGGGGAAGGAGAGCAGCAGTGTTTTGTTTGATTTGCACAGTAGAAGGGAGGCAGTGGCACTGCTGTCCTGCCTTAAGGTGGCCATAAACTTATAGGTTTGCAGCATATTCGACCATCAGATAGATTTCTGTCAGATGCCTGTCAAGTCCAATCTGACAGGAATCTATCTGATAAGTGCCACACACTAGGAACAGATTTCCAATAGATTTCAGAATTAAATCTATTGGAAATCAATCTAATGCATTATTGGACCATTAGATCCAATGCAACTCTATCGGCCATCTATCTGCTGCCAGCAGCAGATCGACCTAGATTTTCCATCCTGTCAAATAGATCAAATCGATCAAAATCGGCCGCAAATCAATCGAATGGGGAATTTGATAGACTCGATTTCTGATCGATCGATTCTGTAGAATCGATCGATCGATGGCTGAAATCATCTAGTGTACGGGCCCCTTTAGGAGGAATGGAGTGGCTGAAGATGAGCAGTTTGTTTGTCACAGACTCACAGCCAGCCAGTCTGCTATTGTGTTAAGCTGCAGCATGTCATGTGAGAACATTAAATGAAGCAGAGTAAATAGTCGGGTGCTGAGCAGTCATTCCAAATTGGGGAGTAGGGGCGCATCCTCACAAGTTTGCCTCAGGCAGCAAAAAGTCTAGAACCAGCCCTGACAATAGATCTTTCTTTGAGAAACTAAAGGTGGCCATACACTTATAGATTTGCAGCAGATTTGACCATCAGATAGATTTCGGTCAGATGCCTGTCAAGTCGAATATGAAAGGAATCTATCTGATGTGTGCCACACACTAGGAACAGATTTCCAATAGATTTCAGAATGAAATCTATTGGAAATATATCGATTTCAGAAGTAAATCTATTGGAAATCTATTGAAAATTGATCTAAATGCATTATTGGACCATTAGATCCAATGCAACTCTGTGGGCCATCAATCTGCTGCCAGCAGCAGATCGACCTAGATTTTCCATCCTGTCAGATAGATCAAATCGATCAAAATGGATTGAAATCTGGGGCAAATTGATCGATTTGCTGATTTGAAAGAATCGAATTTCTGATGGATCTATCGATTCTACTGAATTGATCAATCGATCGATGGCTGAAATCGACCAGTGTATGGTCCCCTTAAGAGGCTGATATGCAATTACCTTTTTCTTCCAATTTTTCTCCTAGGTAATATTTTTAAACTTGTCAATAAAATGCATTTTAAATCAGCAGCAAGCAAAAAAAAAATACTCAAAATAATTTTGATAGTACTATTTCACGTACTTTTTGATACTTTCTATTGTAAAGTCCTGAAAAGTTGTTCTAAATCGAAGATGAAAAATGATCTCCTAGGAGAAAACTGCCATAACATAACAAGGGCGTATAAGCAATTCATGTATGAAAAAGAGGCGCCGGGAAATTTGGGTGCCCGATTTCTGCAAGTAGAATACTGGAAAGTTTACAGATATTCTACATTTTTAAATGGGCAATTACAATAGTATAATAATACAGATATTTTACTACAACTAAACCTAACCCTTTTTTCACACAGAACAGATACTTAACTTTGACAGCCCCCTACCGATGCCTAACCCTAAATCTTCCCTGGATGCCTAACCTTAACCACACCCCATATCTAACCTAAAAGACACACCCCACGCCTAACCTTAACCCGCCCACATCTTAATCTTAAAGGGGAACTTCAGCCTAAACAAACATACTGTCATTAAGTTGCATTAGTTATGTTAATTAGAATAGATAGGTAATATAATTTTTTACTCACCCTGTTTTAAAAGAACAGGCAAATGTTTGTGATTCATGGGGGCTGCCATCTTTGCCATGGGGGCAGCCATCTTTTTGGTTGAAAGGAGGTGACAGGGAGCATAAGACACAGTTCCAACTGTCCTTTGTCCTGATAACCCCTCCCAGCTGGTCGCGCTAGGCTTCAAATGTCAAATTCAAAATGTAAAAAAAAAGAAAAACTGCACCAAAACAGCAGAACGAGAACAACAACATCAGAAATCCCATCATGCTTTGCATAGCATCAGGGGAAAAATGCCCGGGCAGTTTTCTTCTGTGCAGCTAAAAATGAGGCTTGTATAAGATAAACAAAGTTCTGATGCTACGAAACTGTTAAAGAAACACCACGCCTTTTCAGTGCCGCTGAGTTGATTTTTAGTCTGGAGGTTCACTTTAACATCTGAACCCCCCCCCCCATGCCTAATCATAAAACTCTCCCTAACCTTAGAAAATATTGGTAAAATTTGTCGCTGTATTTTTCACTGCAGGCAGCAACGGCACCCACTATTTAACAGGCGCTGTGGGTGTCAGATTTCATACTTTTACTGATATTTTCTATGGGTGCCTAAGAGGCGCCCAAACTTGTGCCACTAACAGGCGTCAACATTTATTTCTTTTATAAGCAATAATAAGTAAACGAAAAAGAACTAACTTTAACAAATGTAGAAAAATAGCCAACCTAATTAATAACAACTTACAGGCAGTTCTAGGACTTTTTGCAGAAAATAAATTATTAGCTAGGATTGGACAAGTTCCCAGATAGATATCATATTTACTTTTGAAATGTAGTCTTTCCAGTAGTTAATATTTAATAGCACAGGCTTCATGTGCAGTTCAGGTTACTTTTACCCATTCACTTCTTCCCTCAACTAAAGTACAAACATAACTATAATCCTTATATAATTATTTCTAGGGACATTGGCCTCGATTCATCAAGACTTATCGAATCATTTACTGACAGCTTGGTAAAATACCGAACTCGATAAGTTGATTTCAGGATTCATCAAAGTTATCTACAGCTGTTAGCGAGCATTCGGTAATCATTCGGTAATGAGGCGATAAAACGGAAGAAAGTGCAATTCATGAAAATAAAAGTGGGTGTTGTCACAGTGCCCCTAGTGGCCGGACCGCAAAATGCCTTCCAATCGGTTTAAGCACACAGACCATGCAAGCTGTGGTCGCACTCGGTGCGCAGAAACCGCTGTAATTTTGGCAGCAGACCGACTAGAAGGGAGCCTGTGAGTTACGGTAATTACAAATTACACACTATTTCAGGGTATAACTGCCACCACCTCTGTTACCATGGGACAGAGGAGCCCACTGACTGGCTAAGTCTAGACCTGCAAATAAAAATGGTTAAACACACTCTATTCTGTCTAGCTAGTGACAATAGTAGCGTCTCTTCAGAAGCCTGGGTTCAGTTTCGGTGTGTGGCTGAATAATAGGATAGCTGGACAAACAACTGACGATAGCGTCGGTTTATTGAAATGCAATATATATAATTCATATTTACAGAAAATTATAAAAATCACCAATTATAGAAACATTAATAGCCAGTATGAAAATAAAAAGGGAGAAAATACTTAGTTCGTGGAAATATATCCTTTCTGGGAAAATCTGATCACATGGAAAATTTCCTTTGTTTCAGTCGAGGAAAATGGCCGCCAGTCACATGGTCCTCTGGCTGGCTTGATCAGGTGATGGTACACAGGGGAGGACTAATTTGCCCGGGCAGCTCATTTACTTTTAATGGAGCTGCGTTCAGAGGCGGGCTTCCAGAGTCGGCCCCCGGGCCGGACTATGGTAATCACATCTGGGCAGGGCCTTTCACAAGCCCCATAACCCTGACATTTTCTCTAGGCTGACCTACGCGGCCGGCACACAAATAATAATGACATATTATTGATCCCCAGAACCTACCGATTAATATGATACCTTGGATGCGGGTGTTAGGGCGTATGGTTACCGAGGGGTCCATAACTCCTTAACCGAACGAGGTATGATTATGATTTGTATACCGAGACGTTGGTCCAATTTTAACGAATCCGAATACACAACTCCCACCTCTGAGTGATACTCGGTTTTCCTTTAATAAGCAGAAATCATAAATCACATGCATCCTAACTTTAAACCATGGAGACACTTTGGCTGGGTAGTCTGATCTGCTGCTGTGAGCTCATACTGTCTTTTCCAACAGGCAGGACACTGGCCATTTGCTTGCTGCTGGGGAAACTTCACACCTGGTGAGGCTGGCCAGGAAAGGCCTCTTGGTACTCGATTAGCATCTGAGTGAGATCAGCTAGGTGTCGCTTGGTTCCCAGAACAGAAAAGGGAATTAATGCCTCCAGGTTATTCTGCCTTCCACAGAGAATATGTCCAAGCTAATTAACATCTAAGCGTGAGATCTGTGAAGGCCCATATCCTAGTCATATGATAATTACAAATCACAGGTCTTTTCAGTGAGCATACTTGCTCTTATGAAAAGAAACTTGCTGAGAGGAAGAGAGACTCCAGGTTGGCTGCCACAGACAGACAATCTATGTCGGGCAACGCAACGACAATCGGGCAGTAAACCGATTGCAATTGCGTTCTATTTTCTCACGGCTCGTCCGTGACAGGTGTGGTTTAGCATTAATTTAGGATTAGTTATCTGCTTCACTGCTCTGTTGTTTATTCCTGTCAGATCATTGCTGACAGAGAAGATGGAGCCATTTGAAGTGGTTATGTATCAGCTGAGAGTGGTTCAAAGGTTAAGAAGGGCAAGAATAAGGTCTAGAACCATATCAATTTGCAAGGGAATGGATTTATTTGCTATACCAGGACATCTGCATTTCTCTTGACTCATCTTGTAAGAGAACACAGGCAGTGCCAGGGTTAACTAATTTGCTAGCTGCATTACATTTTTCAGAAAAAGCTCCTATCAAGCCGTAGCTGGCGAAATTGTGGGATTGTCCCAAGCCACTTCCAGAATCCTGATCCAGGTGTTAAGCCCTATTCAGAATGTTGCTATGTGGTATTCAAAGGACTGCCTTTTTACCCACAATTCCAAGGGAATCTTATGGCCTTGTGTTAAATTACAGCTGTAAAATGGAAATATCAACACATTACCGAATGGTTACCGTAGTGTTATCAATATTTTATCGAAGTCACACCGAATGCGGAAAAACCTTGATGAATACAACTAGAATTCGATAAACTTTGAATTTGGTAATTTAACGAACTGGAAAAAGTTATCGCAAAGACAATGATGAATCGAGGCCATTGTCTGTTTACTATGTCCTTTAGATTGTATTATGTACTATATGTCAAAAGTACATACTCAGTTAATATGCTGCATGTATTCTACCTTTAATCGTACTCAGCGACCCCTTTACACTTCTGAAGTTCTCAGGATCATCTAATTATAGCACTAGGTGATCCTGATGCCCAGTGTCAAAGACAGATCATGGCAACTGTATCAGCAGGAGGTGCATCATTTTGGTGTGACATTTTGACTTTAGTACAGTCAAAACGCTTTTGCCAAATAATTCGTATTAGATAAGCGCTTCCTTTTTGCACAGCATTTTGGCTACTGCACAGTCAATGGGCTTGATTCACAAAGCCGTGCTAACTGTTTAGCACGAGTGTGCTAAATAGTTAACACGTGAAGTGCCGTTCGCGGGCTTTTGCACGCGCAAAGTGCTGCGATTCCGTTGCGCGCGCAAAAGCCCGCGAACAGCACTTCACGTGCTAACTGTTTAGCACACCCGTGCTAAACAGTTAGCACGGTTTTGTGAATCAAGCCCAACATGTGAGACATTGAAGACATTGGATGGTTAGTATTAGTTAGGGTTACAAGCTAAGTTTAGAAAGGATTACGTTAGAGGGTAGGGTAGAAGAAAGCGGTTAGGGCTCAGCATCAGGAAGGGGATAATTTCTGGAGGAGGTTGGGGATGGCAACCAAGAAAGAGAATCAGCTATAAAGGCCCGTACACACACTCAATCAATGTTGCCCAACAGGGATAGGGACCCGATCCCATAGGCAACATTGCATGGGCGAGGCTGACTGCACCGCTTGCTTGCAAGGGACCGATGTGTTCTGTTCTATGTAGGGGGGCAGAGTGGCACAGGAGTGACATCACAAGGCAGGTGGGTTGAGAGGAGTCTGTGGCTGCCATACATCCGCTGGACTTTAGCATGTATACAGAGCTTTAGAGGATTGGTAATGGATGGTGTTGACGTGTTCCAATTCGGAACATGGTAATGGATGGTGATGACGTGTTCAATGTGTTCAAATTTACAACCTTATTCCGAATTCTTTGGACCAGAACCTAATCTCTGATACTTCCTCCTTCACAGCTGGAAAGAAGAACTATTACATGGAAACCTGATGTGAAGCGCAGTGGCCAAAGGTGGTGACAAGTGTGAGTAAACATCTCCTGCTGCAGCCTGCATGTGTAAAGATTTAGGTTCTGATCTAAAGAATTTGGAATAAGGTTCTGAATTTGAGCACATTGAATGTGTCAGTAGTAATTTGAAGATTAAACACTTAAGTCAACAACTAAACACCACTGCAAAATTAATATACTGTACAAAAGTACTGGTAAGTGCATTTTACTTATACTCTTATATGTGGCATCTCCCATCTCTAAGTTTAACTAGCATTGGGAATATACATACTTTGTGGTAATTTTCCACCCAGCAGGCTTCCTCTGAGATGTAACTGGTATACGAGGGTAAGGCATATCACTGATTCCTGGTGTGCTGTGCCAAACTGGGGGTGTCAGGAGAAACCTCATATGATTATATTTGTACCATATTCAAGGGCCAGTTTGGGGAAGCCAATTAACCTACCAGTATATTTTTGGTAAGTTATTATTATTATTGTTCATTTATATAGCTCTAATATCATCCACAGCACTATACAGAGTCTATAGTCATGACACTAACTGTCCCTCAGAGGGTTCACAACCCTGCCCCTACCATAGTAATAGTCTAATATAGTCTAATATCCTATTTATAGACTAAAGCAATTCTGGGGGAACCCATTTTCTTATCAGTGTTTTTGGGATGCTGAAATTAAGTAGTGTGAGCGTAAAACCATGCAAGCGTGAGGAGAACATACAAACTCATGCAGATAGTAACTTGGTCCAGATCTTCTTGATCTGAAATGGAGTGGAAATCCTAGCACTGCAAGGTCCAGAACTGCTGATTTATAGCACACCTATGGCAGATTATGGTTTCGTTCATATTTTTTTCATTAAATACTTTTTTTTTCCAAAACATGAAACAACACAGTTAGTAGTAGATACCAGTAGATCCAAAAGAGGTTACAATCTCCATAATAAAGAGTGCCAGAATATACCATAAAATTTAATATATTACTGTTTCATAGACAAATAATCCAATTTGTAGACAATTGTTCAAGCTGGTTACCTTTCTTATTAATGTGAAATGATTAATAGACTAATATAGCTCTTTAGAAGGACTTCCGAGGTGGGAGTCACGAGGTACCCAGGTACGTTATAGTGAACAAGAAAAGCCATGATTTTAAGTATTGGGACTGAGAGAACACAGACAGTTCTCATCTGAAGTCTTGAAGTTGGGTTTGATGGATGATAGTGAGCAGAATTAGGTAGAAATTTTGCTGTTAGGTAGAAAACTCTGCTGATCCTGAGTCTCTACCTCCATTTATATGCTAAAATGATAATCAGTGGCAGTGGTGCAGAGGTGGCCCTGTACCAGGGCCCCCCTTCAACCACTGAATTAGCTCTTCATTGATCTATGTTGGTAATGATAACCTCTATTTATGGTTTGAATAGTGGTAAAAATTAATAAACTGTTCCTCTCAACTATTTACACCTTTTTGACATCGTAGCTCTCTTTGGAAGATTTTGGTTCTCCATATGAATTATTATGTACAGATTGCTTGAGGGAGCCCAATGTAAAATTTGCACCAGAACCCATAGCTCCTTAGCTATGGCACTGATGGCTATAAATATGCCTCCCTCTCAATGCTGTAATATTAACATACTGGTATATTGATTTGTTTTACATGATACAATGATGCAGCATGGGCACGTAGCCTGTGTTCCAGGGTTATCCCAAGCAAAGCTGTCTTGTTAGGTGCTGAGTCAACACTGTGAGATCTCTAAGCTTGTATGCTTCAATCAGCTTTCGTTTTTTCCATCATAAATATCAAGGTTTTTGCTTTCAAAGGTTTTTATTGCAAAAAAAGAAAGGAAAAATCACAACATTGGAAGAATACTTCTAGCACAATTGGATATAACCACTTCAGGGCCATAGGCTTACACTCCCCTAGTGACCCCCTTAGTGACCAGGCTATTTTTTTTATTAATTAGGGCTCTGCAGCTTTAAGGGCCGGCTGCCGAGCCATACAAGTCAGCACACAAGTGATCCCCCCCCCTTTTCTGCCCACCAACAGAGCTTTCTGTTGGTGGGCTCTGATCCCTGCCAGCATGTTTGTTTATTTATTTATATATTTATTTGTGGGGGTTTTTGTATTACATTTAACTATTTTTCCCCCCTCCCTCCCACTCCCCGCCAGATAATCACATAGATCGGCTCTCATAGACTTCAGCCTATGAGAGCCGATCGCTATTTGTGCCTCCCAAGGGGACAGCCGAGTGTCACGGCCTGCAAAACATGCCCCCAGGCTAATTGGCTTGATGCGGTCTTTAAGTAGTAGTAGAAAATCTGTAATGTAAAAAAATCCTCTGGGGGATACTTACCTCGAGAGGGGGGAATTAATTGGGCTGCTCTGGCAGTTTCAGAATATTTAAACAGATTAGGTACTCCCAACCCTCCCACCTTGAGATGTTTATACATCATTTTCCGAGATATTCTGGCTTTTGCATAACACCATAGATATTTATTTCAATATTTATGGTTGCAAAGGGGCAAGTTGCCTTTGGAAAATAATGATGGGGATGGATCTGAAAAGATAAAGTAACTGCGGGAAGTACTATCATTTTTATAGAAGAAATTCTCACCATCCATGAGATCTTCAAATATCTCCAATTGCTTGTAAGGTCTTTAACATATTTAACCGCTTGAGGACCAAAGTGTTAAACCCCCCTAAAGACCAGGCCTTTTTTCTTAAAAAGGGCCACTGCAGCTTTAAGGCCTCGCTCTAGGGCCGAACAACACAGCACACAAGTGATTCCCGCCCCCTTTTCTCCCCACTAACAGAGCTTTGTGTTGGTGGGGTCTGATAGTTCCCCCAATGTTTGTTTTTTTAATAAATATTTACTACATTATTTTTTTAAATAAATTTAACTATTATTTTATTTATTTTGTATCTGTCCCTCCCCCCCCCTGCCAGCCAATCAGTGTGATCAGCTGTCATAGGCTTCAGCCTATGACAGCCGGTCACTATCTTGCCTCCCAGGGGGACAGCCGTGTCACACGGCTGTCCAAAGTACAGCGCTGCTGTGGATCGCAGCGGTGTACAAGCTAATTAGACGGCGGTTTCACCCGACAAACAGTCTCCTAGCGGTAGGCTGAAGGCTGAAGGCGGAGGCTGAAGGCGGAGAGGAGCTCCGACCGGAGATGCGTACGCATCAACGCAGATGATCTCCTGCAAAACAGGCCCCAAGGACCTTACGCCAATCAGCGTTAGGTGGTCCTCGGCTGCCGCCGAGTCCAGGCCCATCGGCGTGACGCGGCCAGCAAGAAGTTAAAAAGAGGGGGGAAGTATGCAGAATTTAGGCCTGATATTGATCCTGTAACTAGAATCCCCAGCTATTTTAAAGATTGATCTTTGCATATAAATAAAACATTACTTTTGAAAACTGAGGAATCCTTATCTGAGAAACCAATTAATAAAGCTTCCGATTTATCATGTTTGCATTTGAGGCCTGAGATTATACCAAATTTATTTATGTATTTATATAGCGCCAACATATTACGCAGCGCTGTACAGAGTCTTGTCACTAAGTGGCCTTCAGAGGGGCTCACAAACTAGTCCCTACCGTAGTCATATGTCTATATTGTATAGTGCATGTATCATAGTCTAGGGCCAATTTTAGGAGGAAGCCAATTAATGTATCTATATGTTTTGAGGATGTGGGAGAAAACCAGAGTGCCCGAAGGAAACCCATGCAAACATGGGGAGAACATACAAACTCCTTGCAGATGTTGACCTGGCTGGGATTCAAACCGGGGACCCAGCTCTGCAAGGCAAGAGTACTAACCACTATGCCACCATGCTGCCCAATTTGTTAATATATTCCTGAATGATGGACAGAGAAATGTGTGGGTTGCTCGTGGTAATCAGCAAATCATCAGCAAAGGCATTACATTTATAGTGTATATTGCCTCTTAAGGCACCTTAAATCGACGATGAGTTAGATCTAATTAATTCTAGAAATGGTTCGAAGGCTAGAGAAAACAGGGCAGGAGAAAATGGGCATCCCTGCCTTGTTCCTTTTTCAATATTGAAGGAATTAGATTCATGACCAGCAGCTAATACAGTGGCGGAAGGATTAGAGCAGGGGTCTCCAAACTTTTTCAGTCAACATACTTCAGACTGCTGGGGGCCAGAGTATACATGAAATGATGTAAAAAAACATTACATTGAGCTTAGGTAGTATAAACTATTACCTGTTAACAGTGTTGCTTGCAAATTTCCATCAAAGTCATTTTCGCATCAAAAATGCTATTTTTGATTTCAAGAAATTTTCACACACAAAAAAGGCTAGTATTTTTGCGGTTTCTGAAAAAAATTGGTGTTTTTACTGCAAAAATGCCAAAAAAACCCCCGATATTTCTACTTCAACGCAGAAAAACAATAGTTTTACCGCAACAATTTTCACAGCAAAAATGCGAAAATTCATGCAAAAAGAATATTGGCATTTTTGCTCATCACTAGGGCATACTATCTGCATTTGCTGTGTGGATGGGTGGTGCCAGCACTGCTATTCTATATGCGGGATGCCAATATTTAAAGATGCAGTGGACCACATTTATAAGTAATACATTTTGAGAGTGGGGGGCCAGTGAAAAAGCCTCAGGGGGCCGCATTCGGCCCGTGGGCCTTAGTTTGAGGACCACTGGATTAGAGTATAGTTTTTTTAGCGTGGACATGAAGAAGGACCTAAAACCAAATTTCTCAAGAGTTTTGAAAACATACAACCAATTCAAAGAGTCAAAGGCCTTCTCCATGTCCACTGCCAATAGGAGAAGGGGGTATTCTTTTTGTCTGACCAATGGATTAGATTAAGAACCTTCCTTAAATTATCAGTACCTTGACTTCCAGGAATTAAACTGACCTGGTCTGGATTAATAAAAGTGGCTATGAAAGAATTCAGTCGAACTGCCAACATTTTACTTACGATTTTGTGGTCTATGTTAATCAGGGGTATGGGAATATCAAGGTTTTCAAGTGATTTGATGCCCTTGTTCTTCTGTATTTAAGCACTGGAGACAGTGGAGAGCACATGGTGGCCGATGATCTTCCCAATGAAGCTCTGACCATTCTTTGACTGTGAAGCATAAGTGATTTCTGTAGCACACTGCACTATGTATTTTCTTGCTCACCCTCCCATACTTCAGGTATGTCAAACACTAGTCTGCAAGGGCCCAGGTCCTCTACATATTTGACACAGCTCAAATTAATGAATGGGACTGATTCAGGAAAGGTGTGGTTCATTGAGTAGAACCTATTTCTCCATTTCTCCGCCCATCCTAAACACTGGCATGGATATGGCCCTCGAGGACTGGAGTTCGACAACTGTGCTCTACTTCGTCTGAAGGATTGACAAGAGGCTTTATAGCCCGTTTCAAATGAGAAATAATTTCATTATGTCCTCAGAAAATAATAAATACAATATAAAATAAAAGTGTGTCTATGTTTACATGTGTATTTGAAGTCCAATCAGCGAAAAAAAACATTTTACTTTATGATAGTGTGTTAAAAGTTTAGAACCTCTTTTGGATTTTGTATTGCTGTTTTGTGTCCACAATGTGAGAATTTTTATAATTTCCTGTCCAGACATAGCAGAGCCTCTAAAGCACCTTCTCTATGGATGGCTGAACTGCGCTGGATGGTCCAAAGGCTTCCCATGTCCTCCCCAACCTCCTAGCCGATGCCACTTCTTGTTGGTGTGTAAAAACATGCAAAAGAGAGAGCGCTCTGAGTGACAAATAAATAAGAGCATCCACCCTGCCAAGGACAGGTCTCACCTGTTCAGAAATGGCTGCTCGTAGGACACAGCCTCTGATAGCGTTTGTCCCTTTAGGGGCCAGGGACCAGGCTCACGATCCAGCTCCAGGCGGGGAATCCGGAGGGCCACCAGGGAGTAACGGTCTCAGTTTGGACACTTCCAGGGAGGCTGTAGGCAGGCCAAACGTTAGATCCTGGCGCACGCTCACCTTGTGAGACCAAACGGGAGTGAGCGGCGTCTATGCGATGTCAGTAGCGTACTGAGTAGTATTGTGCGGCTAGCAGATATAACCGCTGACTTGCCGCAAATAAAATAGAGAGTGGTGAGGTAGTAAGGTATAAAAGGGGGGCTTATTTATTAGTAAAAACAACGCGTTTCTCAGAGAAAATGTTCTCTGTTTCATCAGGCTAATATAAAACAAGATGGCGGCATCTCTTTTTATAGGAAATGCTAAACATTGGTTCTTTGGGATTGGCCAATCCACATTACAAGGGCAGTACTATGCAAAATAGTGTGAGGTCATAAAGGTGGTGCTAATGATGTAACTTCCACTAGGTGGAGTATGTAAATAAGAAGGAGGAGTTAGAAAACTGTTCCTTTATCACAATACTATAAAGATCACTGAATAAAACAATTGAAAGTTGTATATATAGCAGTAACATTTTGTTAGAAAGGATCTTCTTAATTTAAATTACTCGATCTTAAGAGGAAAGTATTATTGAAATTTCCCAATAATCAGTCACCATAATGGGGTACCATTAATGGTTCCCTAGGGTATATATATATATAAAGAAAGGGAAGTGGTATAATGTGAATTCGCTCACAATTTCACATGGTTACAAACAAAACAGGCATCATGCACACAGATCCACATATATATGTATATGTAGCATGTGGGTTTGCCTACCAATGGCTGTACCCCACAGCCACACATACCTGTTGTTCACAATCAAATCTTCCATTATATACTTTGTAAATAAGGAGGGGAGGGGAATAAAATAGGAACCAGAACAGAGAGATTGATTGTCATCAAATATAAAGTGTATGCATTAATATCCTATATCCCTATTAAGGAATATATGGGGCCTGACCCACAAAAGAGCGCCAACTCCCAGCACGGCCACCACCACGCGAACCCCCGCACCGCGCGACTGCAAACCCCCGCGCGAAACGACAACGGCCCCGCGCGCAAACATGAATCCCCGTGCGAAATCCACATCGCTCCCGCGCAAAAACTCGCGCGAAAACGACACCGCCCCGCGTGAAAATCCGCAACCGCGCGCAACACGAAAACCCGCGCGAAAACGGCCGCGCCAAGAGCCAGCACCCCCCCGCGAACCAAGCCCACAATGTCCCAGCTAATCTATACCTCCTAATGTATTTCCTCTAAGCATTTATTAAGGCCATCTGGTTCTAGTGTCCCCAATTTGAGTATCCAATATGATTCCCTCCTACATAAGGTGCGAAATCTTTCATGTTTATTGGCCATAGGAATTTGTTCTATAATTGTAGCTTTTAGAAGGTTATAATTTTTTCCATGAACCAATAAAAAGTGATTTGAAACACTATGCTTGCTCTCCCCCTTTTTTATGTTAGATCTATGTTTATTGAGCCGAGTTTGAAATTTTTGGGAAGTCCTTCCTATGTAGAACAAATTGCAAGGACAGGTTAGTAGATAGATGACGTAGGTGCTCTGGCACGTTACATAAGATTTAATTGTATAGTGTGTAGATCCTGAGGTAGCGAAGGTCTTAGCTCCATCTACTATTGTCTTACAACATAGGCATCGTCGGGACCGGCATGCGTAGCATCCCACTTTATTCGGAACTGTTTTAATGCATTTATTGGTGGGTAGTTGAGATTTCAATTTGCTAGGTGCAATATATCCTCTGATATTTTTACCACGTCTAAAAACCACATTTGGTTTCTCGGGCAGGGTAGTTTTAAGGATGGGGTCACTGAGCAAAATTGGCCAGAAACGGTTATATATATCCCGACATTCCATTGACTGGCCAGAATAGTTAATAATAATAGGTAATTTCTTATGATTTGTATCAGTCTGTCTAGGGTCGCTGTTGCAATCATCACCCTTAATACAATCACGTTGGGAAAATGTAGCCGCTTTTTTATATGCTGCTTCGATTAATTTTGGTGGATAGTATTTCTCGGTAAATCTCCGACTGTAAAACATAGTCCTCATTACGTGTACAGTTACGTCGAATGCGTTTGAATTGTCCAAAGGGGACATTTTTTAACCACGGTTTATAGTGAGCACTATTGAAGTCTAGGTACCCGTTTCGATCAGTGGGTTTGAAGTAATTGGTGGTGACAATTGCAGCAGAAACCGGATCAATTTTAATTTCTAGATCTAAAAAGTGGATCTCAGTAGGATGAGTATCCATGGTGAAAGTTAATCCGAACATATTAGCGTTCAGGTAATCGACATATTGCTGAAGTCTATCTCCTGAACCCTCCCAGACACAGATGATATCGTCGATGAAACGGCGATGTAGGACGAGGTCCGCACCATATGGGTTGCCCTCAGACCACACCAGTTGGTCTTCGAGCCAACCCATATACAAATTGGCGAACGCCGGTGCGAACCGCGTCCCCATCGCCGTTCCTCGTAACTGCAAGTAGAAGGCATCCAAGAAAGTAAAATAGTTAGTTGTAAGGATTATCTCGATGGAATCCAAAATGAATTGTTTCTGACTGGGTGGCATTAGTGGATCGCCTGCCAAATAGTACTCGACAGCCCTAAGGCCCAAGTCATGTGGAATATTCGTATAGAGGGCACAAACGTCTAGTGTGGCCCATCTATACGAATCCGGTTTCCACTCTAACTGATGAAGAATGTTAAGGATATGAGTAGTATCTTTAAGATACGAGGGGAGTTGGGTTACATATTTCTGGAGATGTACATCAACATAATGTGACAGACTACTGGTAATTGATTCCATACCAGCAATGATAGGTCTGCCCGGTGGATTAGTGCTACATTTGTGCACTTTTGGCAGGTGGTAAAAAAACGGAATTTTTGGAGTTTGTATATTAAGATACCGGTATTAATCATTATTCAAAATTCTGTCATCAAAACCTCGTTTTATATGATCCCTGTAGTTGTTGAGGAAAAGATCTGTAGGGTCAAAAGTAAGTTGTTTATAGTATGTGGGATCGCTAAGAAGGCGTATTGCTTCACCCACATAATCCTGTCTATCTTGTATGATAATCCCCCCCTCCCCCCCTTGTCGGCCTCTCTTATTACAATAGTATCATTATTGCCTAATAATTTAATGGCCCTCTTCTCCATTCTAGTCAGATTGTTTTTTTTGACAGGTTTATTTGATAATTTCAGAATTTCTGAGGTAACCATATTGCAAAAGGTTTCCACTTGTGCACCCTTGTATTGGGTTGGATAAAATTTAGACTTATTTTTAAGAGAAGTGGATATAGGTTTTTCTAGCAGAGTGTCTACAAGGCTATCAACATTGCTCTGTGTATTGGATGGATTATCGATACAGCCCACGATATTAATATCTACAGGATTATTTGAATTGTTCTGTTGTTTGAGAGCAAAATACCGTTGTAGGGATAGTTTGCGGGCGTAGGAATGAAGGTCTGTATTGTCTGAACAATTGGTAAGTATTTATTTTCTCAGAGGGACAAAAAAACAAACCTTTCTGAAGGACAGATGTTTCATCCTGGGAAAGAATATATGAGGAAAGATTAAAAATTGGGACTAATTGGTCATTATCTATTCTGAGGGTCGGATTTGTTGTCTTTTGGAGCCGGGCTCGTTTGTTCCCTCCCCGTTTTCCCCTTCTATGAGGTTTGACTCGGACAGTGTTCTTTTTAATCTGTTTTTTTGAAAGTATTCTGTGATGGGCGGGTACATGGGCACTGGTATCCAACTCTTGGCTATTCTCGGTGGAACTGGTGTTTGGCTGTTCTCTAAAAAAAGAGAGGGACAGGAAGGGGAAGACTGTACTTTCTCAGAAGGTTTTCTAATAGTTAACGTAGGTGTGGACATTTGGGCAGGGGAGGTGGTGTGACCAGCTACAGGAACATGGACCTGAGCTTCTACCACTGGTTGGATGGCATTTATCAATGGACTGCACGGGGCATTTTTAGGGAGGGAATTATGAGTTGTTTAAAGATGAGTTCAGGCTCTGGGCTGGGGATGTGGGCGAAGACAGGGACGAGGACTCAATAGTCACCACCTGTATGTCCCCTCCTATCTCGCCTTGCTGTACAGAGTCACCTTGACTAATTTTATCCACCAGGGGAGGTTTAAGATGGTTCTTGGAATTATAAAAGATTCTACTATTATTTCTATGGGGAGTGTGAGTTTTTTTATATTGTTTTCTTTCCTGATAATTTAGGTATCCACGTTTTTTCTTATTGTATCTCTGGTGTGTAATGAGTGGACGGTGCTGTGTCCCTGAATGGTGGACTTTATTGGCAAGGGGGCGTCTATAAATGTAAGAATGTGACCTGCTACTGGGGTTGGGCCTATCTGGAATGTTAATCGACATTAGAGAAGGAATATATGGTTTTGTGGGTACAGTATTATTTTGAACTTGTGTTTCACTATTTAAATCAGTGCTTAGTGACCCTCTCTGTACCTTCCACGTTCGAGTGTGACCTAGACGGTAATCGTCTTGGTCTCTAATGAATTTTTCTAATTTTTTGTTGTATAAATCTTTTTCAAGGGTGCACAGTCTATTAGTAATTTTATTATCCCACGTAATATATGTGGGGGTCGTTCTTATAGGGGGATAGGGCTTTAGTACAATGACATAAGTCCATCTGTAATAATTCAATTAGGGACTGTCTTTTATCAATAATTAGGTCCATAGACTCAAGGGATTTAGAGTCCCAATATGTATCCCATACTTCAGTAAAGGTATCATCCGTCATGAATGCGGATTGTATTGGTACCCGGAGACCTCTATGTATGACTCCTGCTCTTTTGTATTTTTCCATAAAAAATATATCCATAGAATGTTTCATTTCTTTCTCCAATAAAACTTCTAACTGTCTCATAAGATCAATAATAGATTTCTCTCTACTCTCATTATGATTAGCCGGATCAATGTCTTTCTGAGTCTTCCATAATGCTAATCTATATTGGTCCTTATTTACATAATAGTCCATGATGAGCAATAAAACGATAAAAGGCTTATATGCAAGCCAATATAAAGCATAAAAGTCATCGTATGTATTAGGATGCCTCCGCTCCGAAATCAACTTCAACCATGCGTGGTAGGCAGTGTACGAGCAATGCAAATCGGGAATGTAGACAGTTCCCTGTTGGTGCGATCTGGCAATCCTCCTTAGGCAGCTCTCAGTATCCACTAGAGAAAGTAAAAACATGCAAAAGAGAGAGCGCTCTGAGTGACAAATAAATAAGAGCATCCACCCTGCCAAGGACAGGTCTCACCTGTTCAGAAATGGCTGTTTGTAGGACACAGCCTCTGATAGCGTTTGTCCCTTTAGGGGCCAGGGACCAGGCTCACGATCCAGCTCCAGGCGGGGAATCCGGAGGGCCACCAGGGAGTCACGGTCTCAGTTTGGACACTTCCAGGGAGGCTGTAGGCAGGCCAAACGTTAGATCCTGGCGCACGCTCACCTTGCGAGACCAAACGGGAGTGAGCGGCGTCTATGCGATGTCAGTAGCGTACTGAGTAGTATTGTGCGGCTAGCAGATATAACCGCTGACTTGCCACAAATAAAATAGAGAGTGGTGAGGTAGTAAGGTATAAAAGGGGGGCTTATTTATTAGTAAAAACAACGCGTTTCTCAGAGAAAACGTTCTCTGTTTCATCAGGCTAATATAAAACAAGATGGCGGCATCTCTTTTTATAGGAAATGCTAAACATTGGTTCTTTGGGATTGGCCAATCCACATTACAAGGGCAGTACTATGCAAAATAGTGTGAGGTCATAAAGGTGGTGCTAATGATGTAACTTCCACTAGGTGGAGTATGTAAATAAGAAGGAGGAGTTAGAAAACTGCTCCTTTTGGGATTGGCCAATCCCAAAGAACCAATGTTTAGCATTTCATATAAAAAGAGATGCCGCCATCTTGTTTTATATTAGCCTGATGAAATAGAGAACGTTTTCTCTGAGAAACGCGTTGTTTTTACTAATAAATAAGCCCCCCTTTTATACCTTACTACCTCACCACTCTCTATTTTATTTGCGGCAAGTCAGCGGTTATATCTGCTAGCCGCACAATACTTCTTGTTGGTGGCCATGCTCCCATTCATGTACGAGCATGGCCGTAGTATGAATGTGGGAGTATGGCTGTATGTGCGCAGTAGCAGGAAGTCACTCATGAACAAGTGACTTTGGCTTACTGCATAAGCGCAGCTATACTCGCACATTTGTAGTGTGGCTGTGTTTAAACACAGTTAAGAACACGGCTATGAGAACATATCCAACAAGCTCTTGTCTTGTAAAAGAGAAAGATACATTCTGTGTCTATTCATAGATCCCAGCAACCCCCAAGTGCTTGCTGACTGTTTAGTCAAAAGCCACAGTGTAGCCCACCCCACCTTGAACAAGAATTCCTCTGCCTTTTCTGTATCTCCAGCAGAAAAGCCAAAGGCCTTCCGCCATATAAGACGCACTTTTTCTCCCTAAAAAATGGGGAGAAAAAGTCCCTGCATCTTATATGGCAAAGGCAGGGAATCCCCGACTTATGAACGCCCGCTGTTACGCACCGCCGACCCGCTGTCATCGGGGATTCCCTGCCTGCTCTTTCCTGTGCCTCTGCTTCCCTTCTCTCTGTCCCCGCTACTTTCCCTGTGGCCCCGCTACAGTTAACCTGTGTCCCCGCTGCCCGTTTAAGTGTATAGCGGCAGGCTTTGCCTCCCCATGTCCCCGCTTTCTGACCCCATGTCCCCGCTACCCGTGTATAGCGGCAGGCTTTGCCTCCCCATGTCCCCGCTTCCTGACCCCATGTCCTCGCTGCCCGTGTATAGCGGCAGGCTTTGCCTCCCCATGTCCCCGCTTCCTGCCCCCTTGTCCCCGCTGCCCGTGTATAGCGGCAGGCTTTGCCTCCCCATGTCGCCGCATGCTGTCCCCATGTCCCCGCTGCCCATTTAAATGTATAGAGGCAGTCTCTTACCTTTCCAGCAGCGCCCGCGGGGACAGCCGACCTCTTCACTGCCGCACTTCTCGCTCTAGTGACCGTTGCTTTGTACTGACGCGTCATCAGTACAAGCCAACACTAGAGCGAGAAGTGCGGCGGTGAAGAGGTCGGCTGTCCCCGTGGGCACTGCTGGAGAGGTAAGAGACTGCCTCTATGCATTTAAATGGGCAGCTGGGACATGGGGACAGCATGCGACGACATGGGGAGGCAATGCCTGCCGCTATACACGGGCAGCGGGGACAGGAAGCGGGGACATGGGGGAGGCAAAGCCTGCCGCTATACACGGGCAGCGGGGACAGGAAGCGGGGACATGGCGGAGGCAAAGCCTGCCTATATACACTTAAGCTGGCAGCAGGGACACGGGGACAGGAAGCGGGGACATGGGGGAGGCAAAGCATGCCGCTATACACTATTGAAAAAGAGAGCAGGGACACACGCTAACTGTAGCGGGGACACAGGAGAGAGAAATGGCAACACAGGGGAGGTAGAAAGAGACACCTGGGAAGAGAGTGGGGACACCTGGGGGAGGGGGGGGGGGGAACAGAAGGACACCTGGGAACAGAGTGGGGACTCCTGGGGGGAACAGAAGGACACCTGGGAACAGAGTGGGGACTCCTGGGGGGAACAGAAGGACACCTGGGAACAGAGTGGGGACTCCTGGGAGGAACAGAAGGACACCTGGGAACAGAGTGGGGACTCCTGGGGGAAACAGAAGGACACCTGGGGGAACAGGACACCTGGGGGAACAGAACGGGACACCTGGGAACAAAGTGGGCACTCCTGGGAGGACAGAAGGGGGCACCTGGGGGGAACAGAATGACACATGAGGGGACAGAAGGACACATGGGGGCACAGTTGGACACAGGAGGACACCTTTTGGGGGAGAACAAAGTACAGGGCGCTCCTGGAACATGGACGCACCAGGTTTAGTAAATATATATTTTTTTCCCTGGTTTTTGCCCTCAAAACCTGGGTGCGTCTTATATTCCAGAGCATCTTATACAGCGCAAAATACGGTATGTGCTGGAGCTTGGCTGAAACAGGGCTATGAGGACATCTATTATATACACAATGTGCTGGGGCATTATAAGTCTTCCTCATTAAAGTATCCATTCATTTTTAATGAGTCACCAAAAGTTACTCTTTAAATGTATCATAAATGCCAGCATCTTTGCTGCCCCTCCCTCAGAACGCTCACGGCGCCATGAATGCGGCGGGAACACGCGCGTGGCCGGGCCATGCACGCACAGTTGTCCCCAGACCGGAGGACTTTACGGGGCCAATTGTGGGTGAAGGAGGAGGAGGCCGGCAGGAGACGCGCGTGGGAGCGATCAGCTTGGAGGGGGCTGGAGGAAGCCCTAGGTATGTATATTTTGTTATTTTATCCCCATCTCAGGTTCTCTTTAATGTGGAGAGCTGCTAATTATTGTAAATAAACCTTGTTACAGTTATTCTGCATTCGTGATTACTGAACACAACAGACAGGATCACAGGATCTGCACTGTATGCTGCACTCAGTTATCCAAAACTGCAGCAGTTCCAAGAGTAAGATTGCTGGTTTTGTGATGCAGTTAACTAACAGCTACATAGGTAAAACAATACCTGTAATTTAGTTTAAAGAAGTGCATATCATGATTGTCTCCTGGTCGAATGAATAAAGTACTTAAAGAGAAACCGTGACCAAGAATTGAACTTCATCCCAATCAGTAGCTGATACCACCTTTCGTATGAGAAATCTTTTCCTTTTCACAAATGGATCATCAGGGGCTCTGTATGGCTGATATTGTGGTGAAACCCCTCCCACAGTGTGATGTCAGGACCATGGTCCTGACAGTTTCCTGCCTGTGAACCTCATTGCATTGTGGGAAATAACAGCTGGGTCCAACTGCTGAAAAAGAAAGCAGCATCTCCTTACACTGACATCACCTGCCAGCAGTAAAAATGTCACCAGGTGGTAAATGTCAGAATGTAAATCAGGGAGAGGAAAGACTTTACAATGGGAAAACACTGACTAAATCATGTATACATAATTATTGTAAAAATGAAGCACTTTTTTATTACATTATTCCACTGGAGTTCCTCTTCAACTACTCCCCCCCCCCATCCATCCTTATTATGGGAGGAGGCCTTAAAGGGATAATGAGCAGCTTTAAAAGCATAATTTGTACTTACCTGGGTCTTCCTCCAGCCCACCGTAGGCGGCATGGTCCCCCGGCGTCCCCTTGGCTCCTCTGCCGGTCCCACTGGCGGCTCCGTTAATTTGCGTCTTCCGCCTGAAGTTGTCAGTACGAGCCCCCGCTGTGCACCTTACGTGTCATCATGACGGCCGGCGTGAGAGTCCTGCGCATGCGTGGTTCTCTAACTCTGAATCGCACATGTGCAAGACTCTCACTCTGGCCGCCGTGATGTGTAGCGGCCTGCATGATGATGATTAGTGTGCACGGCGGGGACTCATACGAGCAACTTCAGGCGGGAGTTGCCAATTAACGGAGCCGCCAGCGGGACCGGGAGAGGAACCAGGAGGACATCGGGGGACCTCACAACCTACAGTCGGCTGGAGAAAAGCCCCAGGTTAGCACAAATTATATTTTTACAGCTGCTCGGTAACCCTTTAAGAGTGATATCAGCAGAAGAAAAAATTATATCTGGCACTCCAGACTGGTCTTCTCCTTAAAAAGCTTTATTGTGACAAAATACCTTAATGTGCATAGAAAATATTTCACTCTTTAAGAGTTAACCTGAAATACAGTAACCAGATTTTTCTCTGCCCAACCTGGGATGGGGCCAGGGGAGGGCGATGTCAGGAGACGGGCAGATTCAAAGATTAAAATATATATATATATAATAGGGCAGGGAGAGAGATCTACTGCTGATACATATCATTTTTACATAGCAGCAGCATTAGAGCCATCCTAATAAATTCAAAACACAATAAAGAAAACATTCACAAATAATTTTGTGAGTCATTATCTCCATGCGAGAGTATGGTCGCACCTCCACATTACCACAAAAGCTGCTCCTGCACAAGCGGCTTCATGCTACTGCATATGTGCAGACTGTACTGACTAATGCACGAGTGGCTTCATGCTACTGCATACGTGCGTCGTGCAGACTGTACTCGCTCATGCACGAGCGGCTTCATGCTACTGCATATGTGCAGACTGTATTCGCTCATGCACGAGCGGCTTCATGCTACTGCATATATGCAGACTGTACTCGCTCATGCATGATCGGCTTCATGCTACTGCATATGTGTGGGCTGTACTCCCTCATGCACAAGTGGCTTCTTTCTACAGCATACGTGCAGACTGTACTCCTTCATGCACGAGTGGCTTCATGCTACTGCATACGTGCAGACTGTATTCGCTCATGCACAAGTGGCTTCATGCTACTGCATATGTGCAACTGTACTCGCTCATGCACAAGCGGCTTCATGCTACTGCATATGTGCAGACTGTACTCACTCATGCCAAGTGGCTTCATGCTACTGCATACGTGCAGACTGTACTCCCTCATGCACGAGTGGCTTCATGCTACTGCATACGTGCAGACTGTACTCGCTCATGCATGAGTGGCTTCATGCTACTGCATACGTGCAGACTGTATTCGCTCATGCACAAGTGGCTTCATGCTACTGCATATGTGCAACTGTACTCACTCATGCACAAGCGGCTTCATGCTACTGCATACGTGCAGACTGTACTCACTCATGCACGAGTGGCTTTATGCTACTGCATATGTGTGGACTGTACTCACTCATGCACAAGCGGTTTCATGCTACTGCATACGTGCAGACTGTACTCGTTCATGCACGAGTGGCTCCATGCTACTGCACACGAGCGGACTGTACTCCCTCATGCAAAAGCAGCTTCATGCTACTGCATACGTGCAGACTGTACTCCTTCATGCACAAGTGGCTTCATGCTACTGCATACGTGCAGACTGTACTCCTTCATGCACGAGTTGCTTCATGCTACTGCATACGTGCGGACTGTACTCGCTCATGCACGAGTGGCTTCATGCTACTGGATAGGTGCGGACTGTACTCCCACATGCACGAGCAGCTCCATGCTACTGAATACGTGCAGACTGTACTCGCTCATGCACAAGTGGCTTCATGCTACTGCATACATGCAGACTGTTCTCCTTCATGCACAAGTGGCTTCATGCTGCTGCATATGCACAGACTGTACTTGCTCATGCATGAGTGGTTTCATGCTAGTGCATACGTGCAGACTGTACTCGCTCATGCACAAGCGGCTTCATGCTACTGCATATGTGCAGACAGTACTCGCTCATGCATGAGTTGCTTCATGCTACTGCATGGAAGCAGGAAATTTAGGCGCATGTGGTAAGTGGACTAATTGGGTGCTGCCGTAGGTGCCAATGCATTTTATCAGCATTTGGGTACCAGAGCCAACATTTGGTTCATATACATTATATCAGGCACTCAAAAGCCGATAATTCTATAGGCACCTATGGCGGCACCCGAGAATTAGGGAAAATTAGACAGAATCTCCCAACATGTAATTAAGGAGTGTGAGCTCACCATCACAAATGTACGTACACTGCCCAGAAACTACTAAGTGCGGGACACAAAAGAAGAAAGATGGGTAGTCAAAGTGGACCCTTGCTTCCCCCAGCCATGTCTCTGGTCTTTGGGTGGGCCAAACTTTTCAGAAGGCAGGCATGGAGCATGGGAGCCAATTGTGCGGCCACAGTGCGCCAGCTAGGACATATGGCGGTCCACCTGGGACATCCAACGGCTAACCTGGGACATTAGCTGGGACATACTTGTGCATGGGACAGGGTCCCTAGTTCTGGGACATCTGGCCACTGTACCTGAGATGAAACAAAAAAACAGAAAGAAGAGGCAAGCCTCTGAATATTCCAGACGCTTGTTGTGTCCTCCTGTAGTACTCATGCATGAGTACGGCTGCACCTGCACAGTAAGCCGAAGCCTCTCGTGAATGAGAGGCTCCATGCTACTACAATTATGCTGCCATACTCGTGCAGGCGCAGTATGGTCAGAAGAAACTAAGGGGAAGAAGCTGTTCCTGTGTCTTGAGGTCCTGGTGGAGATCGACTGAAATAGAGAATAATAGACAGATGCAGAGGGAGTATAACAAACATGTACATTCTAAAGTCAAAAGGTAGTGGAAACCGCTCACTCTGTCATGGGATAGTGCCAGGACAACCAATACAGATGCAGACTTGAACAAGAAAATGCCTACACGATGTCCGTAAAATAAAAAATTTCTTCATTTTGGATGTATCCGAGCTATGATTAACCTCCTTGCCGGTCTAATTCCCCCGGCAAGGAGGCAGCGCAGCACTTTTTTTTTAATGTTTTTTTTTTAAATCATGTAGCACTTCAGCCACTCCGATCGCTTCCGGCGATCGGAGTAAGCAGGAAATACTGTTCAGAACGGGATTTCCTGCTGGGCTTCCCCGGTCGCCATGGCGACGGGGCTGGAAGACGTCACAGACTAATTGGCCAGGCTGATCGGCGGCGATCGGAAGTTACAAGCAACTAGCAAAGTGCTAGCTGCTTGTAACAAAAAAAAATTATAAGGGGCCTGAGAAATCCTCCTGCGCAGGTTACCCCGAGCTGAGCTCGGGATAACCGGCAAGGAGGTTAAGGACCTTTCTGGTCCTTTGGACCAAAACATGTCAGTTGTATGATGTGTGGTGAATCAAGGATACGTCCATAATAAAGAATCTTATATTTTACGGACATTGTGCGGACATTTTCTTGTTCAAGTACATTCTAAAGGGATGTCGGGGATGCCTCTTACTATTGTTCTGTCTTTACTGTATGGAACAGCTTGTAAGAAAACAGAGACAACTCCTCACTGTTCTGCTGTAACTGAACAGGTTTTTGTGAATTGAAGCCCATTTTTTCGGTAAATTACTGAACTTCTACCGCACCTGTGCAAATCTTTATGAATTAGGAAACGTCTAAAATACTGAATGCAGTATTTTAATGACCTGACTTTTTTTTATTTTTATTTTTATCGCATAGCTCTTTAACCACTTTACCCCCGCGCGTACGTATTTCTCCGCCCCTTTTTCCATCCTTTAACAACCAGGGACGGAGAAATACGTACTTTCCGCGTTCCCGACGCTGTCCGCGCTCCCGCTCGTAAACACGCCGCCCGCCGCTAGTAAACACGCCGCCGCCCGCTCGCCCAGAGATCAATGAACGGGAAAATCCATTCCCGTTCGTTGATCTAAGCCCCGCAATGATCCGCTGCTCTCCTATGGGCAGCGCGATCATTGTAAGAAAAAACTCACGTGTCCAGCCTCCTTATACTTCCTCCAAGCTTCCGGAAGGAAGCTTGGAGGTCGCATTAAAACAAAAAGTTACTGTGGCCATCTTGTGGCCAAATAGTAAACTACACCCTACACATTTTTCACATACAAATAAATGACTTTTACACATAAAATTAACTCATTACCTCCCACACTCCCCCTTTTTTTTTTTTTTTTTTGTAATTAAAAAAAAATTAAAAAATTTACAATTAAAAAAAATACATAAATAGTTACCTTAGGGACTGAACTTTTTAAATATTTATGTCAAGAGGGTATAACACTGTTACTTTATAAACTATGGGCTTGTAATTAGGGATGGACGCAAAAATGAAAAAAATGCACCTTTATTTCCAAATAAAATATTGGCGCCAAACATTGTGATAGGGACATAATTTAAATGGTTTTATAACCGGGACAAAAGGGCAAATACATTTCATGGGTTTTAATTACAGTAGCATGCATTATTTAAAAACTATAATGGCCGAAAACTGAAAAATAATTATTTTTTTCCCCACATTTTTCCTATTTTCCCATTAAAACACATTTAGAAAAAAATAATTCTTGGCATAATGTCCCACCTAAAGAAAGCCTAATTGGTGGCGGAAAAAACAAGATATAGTTCATTTCATTGCGATAAGTAATGATAAAGTTATAGACGAATGAATGGAAGGAGCGCTGAAAGGTGAAAATTGCTCTGGTGCTCAGGGGGTAAAACCCCTCAGTGGTGAAGTGGTTAATCAAAGCCAAAGTCTCCCTACCAATATTATTACTGTGTATTTCTATAGTGTTGCAATCTTCATAAAATAATGATTTTCATAATGGGAGACAACCACATAGGGAAAAATGACATGGATGGAAAGGCAACTACATGGATGGGAGTGACAGCTTCTGAAAGGGCCGGGTGCAGACACATACATGAACCTAGAGGACAATCTGTCTCTGACTGTGGTGCAGGTTTATGGGCCCCTGAGGACAAAGGGCCTATGTTCGCCCCTGTATTCTGTGTCACCAGAGCAGTTTCTATGCTACTTTGCTCCCATGGCGAAAGTGTTAAAATTGCCCCCTCCCCTCCCCTTGGGCTTGAAAATTGTAATTAAGATGCAATATTTATCCCCCCAGTATAGGTAGCCAGCCATAGGTGCCTCCAGTGTAGGCAGCCAGACATAGGTGCCTCCAGTATAGGTAGCCAGCCATAGCTGCCTCCAGTAACGGTAGCCAGCCATAGCTGCCTCCAGTAACGGTAGCCAGCCACAGGTGCCTCCAGTATAAGTAGCCAGCCACAGGTGCCTCCAGTATAGGTAAGTCGGAATAGCAGAAGGGGCAGCAGCAGCAGCACATGGGACTCGGCTGCAGGGAGAGGGACCCGACTACCCCCTCCCTCTCCTTGGGACCCCCTCCGTGCTCCACCCACCACTGAATAAATGTGTGGCGGCGGGGGGAAACAGTAAATTCGGGCGCCTGAGGCAAGTGGACAAAAAGGGCGCCGCCATTCACAGGCGCGGAGCTAGGGGGGGTCGGGGTAGGACAAGTGCCCCGGGGCGCCTGGTCCCCAAGGGCGCCCTCCGCCTGGCTGAGCTGCGGGGTTTTTTTTTTTTGTTTTTTTTTTGGGCGGGTGAGGGGAGCAGCGCAGAGAAGAGGGAGAGCTGTGGGGACGGTGGGGAAGGGGGGCCATATCCCCCCTCCTTCCCTCACCTTAGGTGCTCTCTCCCTCCCTCGCTGTCCCCTCCAATGTCCGGGTGGCTCTTGGCTGGCAGCGGCGGGCGGAACTCACCTCCGTCTTGCTCCAGCGCCGGGCGGAAGTTCGGGTGCGCAGCCGCTGCTCTGGTCTGGACCAGACCAGAGTAGTGGCAGATCCATCCGGCGCTGCGACGAGACGGAGGTAAGTTCCGTCCGCCGCTGCCAGCCACCCGGACATTGGAGGGGACAGCGAGGAAGGGAGAGCAGCTCTTCTCTGCGCTGCTCCCCTCCTGCTGGGGAGGGGGACATGGCTGAGCTGCAGGTTTTTTTTTTTTTTTTTTGGGCGGGTGAGGGGAGCAGCGCAGAGAAGAGGGAGAGCTGTGGGGACGGTGGGGAAGGGGGGGCCATATCCCCCCTCCTTCCCTCACCTTAGGTGCTCTCTCCCTCCCTCGCTGTCCCCTCCAATGTCCGGGTGGCTCTTGGCTGGCAGCGGCGGGCGGAACTCACCTCCGTCTTGCTCCAGCGCCGGGCGGAAGTTCGGGTGCGCAGCCGCTGCTCTGGTCTGGACCAGACCAGAGTAGTGGCAGATCCATCCGGCGCTGCGACGAGACGGAGGTAAGTTCCGTCCGCCGCTGCCAGCCACCCGGACATTGGAGGGGACAGCGAGGAAGGGAGAGCAGCTCTTCTCTGCGCTGCTCCCCTCCTGCTGGGGAGGGGGACGCCTGACCTGGCTACCTACTCTGGGCACATATACCCCTGCCTACATATACTGGACATATATCCCTGGCTACCTACTCTGGGCACATATACCCCTGGCTACCTACTCTGGGCACATATACCCCTGGCTACCTACTCTGGGCACATATACCCCTGGCTACCTACTCTGGGCACATATACCCCTGGCTACCTACTCTGGGCATATATACCCCTGGCTACCTACTCTGGGCACATATACCCCTGGCTACCTACTCTGGGCACATATACCCCTGGCTACCTACTCTGGGCATATATACCCCTGGCTACCTACTCTGGGCACATATACCCCTGGCTACCTACTCTGGGCACATATACCCCTGCCTACATATACTGGGCATATACCCCTGGCTACCTACTCTGGGCACATATACCCCTGGCTACCTACTCTGGGCACATATACCCCTGGCTACCTACTCTGGGCACATATACCCCTGGCTACCTACTCTTGGCACATATACCCCTGCCTACATATACTGGGCATATACCCCTGGCTACCTACTCTGGGCACATATACCCCTGGCTACCTACTCTGGGCACATATACCCCTGGCTACCTACTCTGGGCACATATACCCCTGGCTACCTACTCTGGGCACATATACCCCTGGCTACCTACTCTGGGCATATATACCCCTGGCTACCTACTCTGGGCACATATACCCCTGGCTACCTACTCTGGGCACATATACCCCTGGCTACCTACTCTGGGCACATATACCCCTGGCTACCTACTCTGGGCACATATACCCCTGGCTACCTACTCTGGGCACATATACCCCAGGCTACCTACTCTGGGCACATATACCCCTGGCTACCTACTCTGGGCACATATACCCCTGGCTACCTACTCTGGGCACATATACCCCTGGCTACCTACTCTGGGCACATATACCCCTGCCTACATATACTGGGCATATACCCCTGGCTACCTACTCTGGGCACATATACCCCTGGCTACCTACTCTGGGCACATATACCCCCTGGCTACCTACTCTGGGCACATATACCCCTGGCTACCTACTCTGGGCACATATACCCCTGGCTACCTACTCTGGGCACATATACCCCTGGCTACCTACTCTTGGCACATATACCCCTGCCTACATATACTGGGCATATACCCCTGGCTACCTACTCTGGGCACATATACCTCTGGCTACCTACTCAGGGCACATATCCCCCTGCCTACATATACTGGGCATATACCCCTGGCTACCTACTCTGGGCACATATACCCCTGCCTACATATACTGGGCACATATACCCCTAACTACATATACTGGGTACATATACCCCTGGCTACATATACTGGGCATATATACCCCTGGCTACATATACTGGGCATATATACCCCTGGCTACATATACTGGGCACATATACCTCTGGCTACATATACTGGGGACACATACCCCTGCCTACATATACTGGGCACATATACCCCTGGCTACCTGTTCTGTGGACATCTCTACCCCTGGCTACCTGTTCTGGGGACATCTATACTGCTGGCCACCTATTCTGGGGACACCTATAGACCTGGGGCTACCTATTTTTGGGGAAGCACTGCTGTCAGATTGAGTGTATTTTGGGGAACTGCTGCCAGGTGAGAGGTGTCTACCATATTAAGGGGGCATTCTGCCTATTTATGTGAAATGCTGTCTATTTATGTGCCTCATGACTGCTGAATTTGTCTTGTTGGGGGCCTCATGGTTACTGAATTTGTCTTGTTGGGGGCCTCAAGATCGCTGAATTTGTCTTGTTAGGGGCCTCATGATTGCTGAATTTGTCTTGTTGGGGGCCTCAGGATTGCTAAATTTGTCTTGTTGGGGGCCTCATAATTGCTGAGTTGCTCATGTTGGGGGCCTCATGTTTACTCATGATTGCGGAATTTGTCTTGATGGGGGGGGCTCATGATTGCTGAATTTGTCTTGGAACATGCTGGAAGGTACATACTGAGGGAGGGTGGGTGAGCGTGAGCCTGCTAACCTCCATGTACATTTGAAGGGTCGTGACCAAATGTGGAGCACCCATAACCACGCCCACATTTGGTCACGACCCTTCACCTTAGGGGGCGCATTAATAGTCTTTGTCCCTGGGCGCTGAAAACCCTAGCTACGCCTCTGGCCATTCACTCCCATAATAAATATCGTTTAATGGGCGCCCAACAGGAAAAAAGGGCGCTGGAGAAAAATAACGTTTTACAAGCGGCGCCCGGAGACTTTTAATGTTTTATAACTGCTTCTCATGATTGCACATTATTTTATGATTTATAATTTTTTAAACATTATTTTTGAACGAAAAACAGTACAATCTTTTTTAAAACATTATTTTTAAACGAAAAACAGCACAATATTTTTTTCAAACGTTATTAATGCTTATCATGGGGGGGGGGTCTTAGGGTTAGGCATCACCAGGGGGGGTCTTAGGGTTAGGCACCACCAGGGGGGTCTTAGGGTTAGGCAACACCAGGGGGGATCTTAGGGTTAGGCACCACCAGGGGGGTCTTAGGGTTAGGCACCACCAGGGGGGTCTTAGGTTTAGGCACCACCAGGGGGGTCTAGGGGTTGGGGGTAGGTACAGGGAAGGTTCTGTATGAGAGTAGGGTTAGGTATAGCTTTAGTAAAATTCTTATTAATCTTTTATAAAACGTTATTATACATTTCACTTTTTAAACAGGGAAGATTATTTCATACACATTATTTAATGATTTATAACTTTATAAAACATTATTTTTAAACGAAATATAGCACGATTTTTTTTAAACGTTATTTTTGCTTATCGTTTAAAACCCTGCGCCCTTTTTTCCCGACGCCCTTTTTTAACGTACGCGCGGCGGGGTGTTAGCAAAGACTAACCTTCCAGGCTCCAGGCGATGTCCACGTGCCGCAAGGCTGCTCTCTCTGTGCATATTGCTGCTCACAGGAAGTAGAAAGTACACAGAGAGAGCAGCCTATGCAAATATGGGCTGTTGGGTGCCAAAAGCCTAATCGTTTTTGAATGTTATCGTTTTGAAATATATCATTTTAAAAATTTTAACTGCATCATTTTTAAATGTATAGTTTTTGAAATGTAACATTTTTGAAATATGTATTTTTTGTATTTATATAATTTGCAGCAGAGTAAGGGACATAGGGGGTGGTTAACGTAAGACACCGGGAAGGGGGGTTTTAAAGTTAGGCGTCAAGAAGGGGAGTTTTAAGGTTAGGTGTCGGAGGGTTCTGACTTCTGAGTCATGGCCCGTACTCACGGGCTGCAAAAGTTGCCTGTCGCCAGCACACGTGAGCGTGTGGGCGACAGGCCGGCAACAGCTTCTCTCCAGGTCCCTCCGCGTACACACGCGGAAGAGGGACCAGCGGCGAGGCGGAAGCTGTCGCCGACGTTCCTCCTCCCTCCGCCGGAAGCTCCATATACTTTAATGGAGGTTGCTGTCGCTAGTCCGCGTACTCACGCGGACTAGCGACAGTTGCGGCGGAGGTGCGGCGGCGACTGTCGCCTGGCGACATGAGCGACGGGCGACAGTTCGGGGTGCGCGCGCGTGCAACGGCCCATACTCACGGGCGACCTGTCGCTGCAACACGCGCGCGCCGCGTGTTGAGGCGACAAAAGTCCCTCGTGAGTATGGGCCATCAGAGTAGGGTTAGGTTTACTGTAGCTGTAGTAAAATATCAGTAACATTTATCAATGTTTTACTAGCCTCATTACCAGTGTAAATAATTTTTGCGTTTTCATTTGGTGCTCAATTCATGACTGCATTCATCATTTACACTTATATTGACTTCACCCTGCGCCCATTTTTCATTGTGCCTGTATTTCATGCACAAATGCTACTGGTTCCTGCTAACCAGTGGTACCATTATGCTATGCTGCGGAAGATGTCAGTGCTAGCGACAGTTGCGGCGGAGGTGCGGCGGCGACTGTCGCCATGCGATTGAAACTTTCAATCGCCTGGCGACATGAGCGACGGGCGACAGTTCGGGGTGCGCGCGCGTGCAACGGCCCATACTCACGGGCGACCTGTCGCTGCAACACGCGCGTGCCGCGTGTTGAGGCGACAAAAGTCCCTCGTGAGTATGGGCCATCAGAGTAGGGTTAGGTTTACTGTAGCTGTAGTAAAATATCAGTAACATTTATCAATGTTTTACTAGCCTCATTACCAGTGTAAATAATTTTTGCGTTTTCATTTGGTGCTCAATTCATGACTGCATTCATCATTTACACTTATATTGACTTCACCCTGCGCCCATTTTTCATTGTGCCTGTATTTCATGCACAAATGCTACTGGTTCCTGCTAACCAGTGGTATCATTATGCTATGCTGCGGAAGATGTCAGTGCTATATAAATACTAAAAATAAATACAAAATAATAATAATAATAATAATTAATAAATATGCTATTCACTATTAACAAAAAAGACATTGGGTACATTTATCTGTACTTTTGTGAATGCCTTGGACAACCTCTTTGTAAAGCATCTAAAATATGTTCCAGCAGAGGGCACCATTACTCAGCAAATCATGCAACCATACTGACCCAGTCTGAAGCTATGCTGTGGGTGAATAGGAAGACGTTCTTATTCGAACACAGTGAATTCAGCGCAGGAGACTTGGGTGCACAGGGACTAACGTCGGCGCGTCAGAAGACAGAGCTGAAGTTACTTTTAAAACACAATCATTCGGCTTCCAGAAATTGCTGTAAGCCGAATTATTTGATTCCCCACCATCATTGGCAGCCTGGAGGGGGAATAGTATTTAATACGGCCGTGACTTGTGCAGCAGCAGGATCAGCCATATACCAGCTGTATCCTGCGCCCAAGTCTCCTGTGCAAATTCCTCTTGTATGCTTCATACATGCATTTAGTATATATGCATTTAGTATTTTCATAATATACTGTAGCACCTTCCACAATACAGGAAGAACATACAAACTCCAGACAGATAGTGTCCTAGTCCAGATTCAAACTGTTGACCCAGCACTGCCAGGCAAGAGTGTTATCTATGCGACACCATCATTTTGCCAGAGGGGCAGAGGCAACCAGGACCAACGCTTCCATACAAGCAAATGGGGCAATTGCCCCAGGGCCCCAGAGCCTATGGAGGCCCCCAAGATGCCCCTCCTCCCCTCCATCTATGGTGACCCATGAGAGCGGTAGAGTGACCAGACGTCTCGGATTGCCCGGGACACGTCCCGGATTCGGGGTCCGCTGTCCCAGGCTTAATGAGGTCCCGGGAAACGTACCGCTTTCAGCAGCGGGACGTCCCGGCCTCGGGACTCTGGCCACTCTCTCCTCAATGAACTGGCAGCGGCGTCTATAGACGCCGTGCCAGTTCATTGCCTGCAGCCCCGCTCCAGCCTCCTCTTCCGGTGTCTGTTTCCGACACCGGCAGGCGAGCAGGGCTACGGCAAGATGGCTGCCGAAGCCCTGTACTGGAGACCTATTTGTGTCTCCAGTACAGGGCTTCGGGCGCCATCTTGCCGTTGCCCTGCTCTGCCAGGCTGTCAGCGCGGGAGACTGCAGGAGAAGTAAGACGGTCCCAGGAGCAGCGCGCCAGAGGCCGGAGACTTCTGCCAGGTGAGTAAATGCTTTCTTTTGCAGGTGAAATGTTTGCCCGCATTGTTTCTTTTTCAGGTGAAATGTTTGCCCGCATTGGGCTTGATTCACAAAGCGGTGCTAACTGTTAGTACGCCTGTGAAAACCCCCTTAGCACGTCTAAACAAGCTTTTCGCGCATAAAACTTTACGCGCGCAAAACTTTATGCGCGTAAAACTTTACGCGCGTACTGCACAGAGCGCAGGGCGCACCGCGCGAAGTGCCCATTAAAGCCTATGGGACTTAGCGCGCGTAAAACTTTGCGCGCGTAAAACTTTGCGCGCGCAAAGTTAGCGCGCGATCTGATTGAGAAATCCGATGCTAACCTACTTAGCACCCTGGTTAGCGCGTCTAAAGACTTTAGACGTGCTAAGTAGGTTAGCACCGCTTTGTGAATCAAGCCCATTGTTTCTTTTCTGGTGAAATGTTTGCCTACATTGTTTCTTTTCTGGTGAAACGTTTGCCCGCATTGTTTCTTTTCTGGTGAAATGTTTGCCCGCATTGTTTCTTTTCTAGCGAAATGTTTGCCCGCAGTGCGTTTCTTTTCTGGTGAAATGTTTGCCCGCATTGTTTCTTTTCTAGCGAAATGTTTGCCCGCAGTGCGTTTCTTTTCTGGTGAAATGTTTGCCAGCATTGTTTCTTTTCTAGCTAAATGTTTGCCCGCAGTGCGTTTCTTTTCTGGTGAAATGTTTGCCCGCATTGTTTCTTTTCTAGCGAAATGTTTGCCCGCAGTGCGTTTCTTTTCTGGTGAAATGTTTGCCCGCATTGTTTCTTTTCTAGCGAAATGTTTGCCCGCAGTGCGTTTCTTTTCTGGTGAAATGTTTGCCCGCATTGTTTCTTTTCTAGCGAAATGTTTGCCCGCAGTGCGTTTCTTTTCTGGTGAAATGTTTGCCCGCAGTGCGTTTCTTTTCTGGTGAAATGTTTGCCCGCAGTGCGTTTCTTTTCTGGTGAAATGTTTGCCAGCATTGTTTCTTTTCTAGCTAAATGTTTGCCCGCAGTGCGTTTCTTTTCTGGTGAAATGTTTGCCCGCATTGTTTCTTTTCTAGCGAAATGTTTGCCCGCAGTGCGTTTCTTTTCTGGTGAAATGTTTGCCCGCATTGTTTCTTTTCTAGTGAAATGTTTGCCCGCAGTGCGTTTCTTTTCTGGTGAAATGTTTGCCCGCATTGTTTCTTTTCTAGCGAAATGTTTGCCCGCAGTGCGTTTCTTTTCTGGTGAAATGTTTGCCCGCAGTGCGTTTCTTTTCTGGTGAAATGTTTGCCCGCATTGTTTCTTTTCTGGTGAAATGTTTGCCCGCATTGTTTCTTTTCTGGTGAAATGTTTGCCCGCATTGTTTCTTTTCTAGCGAAATGTTTGCCCGCAGTGCGTTTCTTTTCTGGTGAAATGTTTGCCCGCAGTGCGTTTCTTTTCTGGTGAAATGTTTGCCCGCATTGCGTTTATTTTGTACCGACATGTTGCCCGCATTGCGTTTATTTTGTACTGACATGTTTGCCCACATTGCGTTTATTTTGTACCGACATGTTTGCCCGCATTGCGTTTATTTTGTACTGACATGTTTGCCCGCATTGCGTTTATTTTGTACTGACATGTTTGCCCACATTGCGTTTATTTTGTACTGACATGTTTGCCCGCATTGCGTTTATTTTGTACCGACATGTTGCCCGCATTGCGTTTATTTTGTACTGACATGTTTGCCCGCATTGCATTTATTTTATACTGACATGTTGCCCGCATTGCGGTTATTTTGTGCTGACATGTTGCCTATTGCGTTTATTTTCTGGTGTCCGGGGTAACTGTTACTGCATTTATTATTTAATGGTCATAGATGGCTATGTTTGCTGCTTTGTGGTTACGGTATACTATTAGCATCACACAGTTTCTGCACACCCATGATGCAAAGTCTCGTTTGTCCACATCATGGCGTAAACACTGCTTTCTTATGCCTCGCTGTTACATCATTACGTTAGCTCCGCCCATACAATGTCATGGCCACGCCCATTTTTTCGCCGATGCGCGCTCCTCAGTCCTCCCCACTTTTCGCCGCGGAGCGCTGCGCGCGCCTCCCCCCCCCTCCACGTCCCAGGTTGGATCCACAAAAATCTGGTCACTCTACATGTGTACACTCCGTATAAGAAAAGGAGGAGGTGAATAATGGGAACCCCAAAAATGGTTTTTAGGGGACATATGATGGACACCTAATATATTGGGTGACCAGGAGGGAGGATCGGATTAGGCCTGACAGATGGCTCAGAGGCCCGGGGGGGAAGAGGGGGGGGGAATTTGATTGCAAGGGGGGAGTCAGGAGGGCCCCCAAGTTACTTTTGCTCCAGGGCCCCATTAAAGCTAGAACCGGCCCTGGAGGAAAGACACAAGTATCCTCATGGTGCTGTACAGATTCCCTGAAATCTGGCATTTAGCCTCCTTGCACACTATGGGCTTGATTCTCACAGCGCAGCCGTGCTAACTTTTTCACGCAAGATCGCGAATTTTCACGCGCAATTGTACATTTTCTAAACTCGCTATTGTGCATGAAAATTTGCAATTGCGCGTAAAAACGCACGCAAAAACAATAGCGCGGTCCGTGCTATGAGTTATCTCGGTTCAGTGAATCAAACCCAATGTACGTTGCAATGCATCGCAGTGCACATTATTATCACATTCCAACGCGATGCAATAATACTCCTATGGGACTGAAACACTGAGTGCAGTGCGGCAGGTCCCGATGGGATAAACTGCTGCATGCATGCATTCAAAGGGTAACGTGTGTGTTTACAGTGCAGTAAAGCATACTTTTAATGGTACTGTTAGCTTCACTGTATGCATTGTAACATGTCACATTGCAGTTCTAACGCATAATGTGACTTTTCGGCAGCGTTGCGTTATGATTCTATCACAATGCAACGTGTATAGTGTGCAAGGGGAGCCTCAGCATCTGATCTGCGATTTTATATGTGCTGGCAGCTTCTCTGCATAGTCCGATCTACAATGTTAACTGTTAAAAAAAAGTCTTGTCATTCACTTGCATGTGGATCATACTCAGTGAAATCTTTTTTTATTCTTAATTATTCAACATTTGTATTAAATGCATGCAACTGGAGCACAACTCTGGGCTGTACTGAGAACATCCTGTATTAATAATCCATTTATAAAGGTTCTGTCTGTCATTTATCACAGTAGGATGTCAAGGCAAGGTTCACAGGCATCTATACTGAACTCAGATCAAACGTGGCACCAGCATTCAATGCAATGTTCGATGGATGTTTGCAGACCCTTTTTCTGCAAACATTACTGACACCTTGCAGCCCAAGTTTCCACTGAGCATGCGTGTTACTAAGACAAGAAGGCAGCTTCAGGTTAGCACAATCGGACACTACAGCGGCCTAAGAGTGAAAGACCTGCAGCAAAGCAGTTTTAAAAAATAGGTTTCACAATCTGTGGAAAGAGAATTGCTTTTCCCTGTAAGCTCAGTGTGTATGTTGCTCATTTTCCAGCACTGGCTGCAGCTGACTACTAACTTGTCTTCCCCTTTTTTGCATACAGGAAGTGATCATCTGAACTTTCCTGCATAGAATTCTGGGCCAGTTCCTGAGAACCTTGAAGCTCCTGAGCTAAACACTCTCCATAGATCTGCACAGCCCCTGAAAGGCATGCTAGAAGCATTCCAAAGCAAGCTTACAGTACACTGAATTTTGCATTATCTGTCTGACATGCAGCTGTGGGATTAACACGCTAAATGCAGTTACAGATCACTTGTTTTTATTTCTGCACAATATCAACTGGCATTTTATTGATAAAGCAAATGCCTGATTTGAAACCCAAGTAAAGATTCAGTAATGTAAATGTTACACAACTGTAGAAATGACTGTTTTTAGGAGGGGAACCGCAGCTTAATTTATTGCACAGAAAATATTTTTTTCTGCACAGAAAAACTGAGAACTCACTGTGTTGTTCGCACGCAGAAAAAAAACTGACATTCTGCATCCTGATTCTGCACATTTTGGCAGTTTTCTCTATCAATTACATCAGCTGCTGTGAAAAAACGCGCATGTTTTCCTGCATGGAAACACACTTGGTGTGCAGAAAAAGTATGCAGAAAAATGCTCGCGGAAAACTGAAAGTCAAGTGTGTTCCCTGCCTCAGAATTTGTATTGACCGATCCCACTTGCAATTCATCCCTAGAGAAAATTGAAACTCCCACCTCCATACTGTATAACAAAGATACTTTAAGGGCTCGTTTCCACTATAGCAAATTGCATGCGGATTCGCATAGGCAATACAAGTGGATGGGATTGTTTCCACTTGTGCGTCGTGCGGCTGCGTTTTGGTGTGCGGGGAAAATCTGCCAGATTTCGCGTGCGGCAGGAATGCGGGCGAATTGCCCGCAATGCTTTTAATAGGGAAATCGCATGCGGCTTTGTCATGCGTTTTTTCCCGCGATTGCGCGTACGATTTCGCATGTAAGGCTATGGAACTTTACACAGGCAGTGACATGGTTAAATTTGCCTGCTTCCTAGCCATGCAAGTTCCTAGTCCGCGGTGGAATCCAGGCGATTCCGCAGCGCAACAGTGGAAACGAGCCCTTAAGGAAACCTGAAGAATTAAAAAAAAAAAGTTTTGCTTGCCTGGGGCTTCTGCCAGCTCCCTGCAGCCGCCCTGTGCCTGCAACGTTACCAAACGATTCTCCATTCCCCCGTAGTAGCTCACTTTCGGTTCTGGCAGTCGCTGTCCACTGCACCTGTGCGACCCTGGCCATGCGTGTCCTCATTCATGCTTCTGTCCCCAGGAGCATACTTGGCAGGCGCAGTAGAGATTCTCTTGTCCTGGCCATAGGAGCACATACCAGGATGCATGCAGCCAGGGCTGCGCAGGCGCAGAGGACATCGACTTACAAGTCAGCATGAATGAAAGTGAGCCACGGTGGGGGGAATGGAGATTCGTTTGGTAAGGTCGCAGGCACAGGGCTGGCAATGGCTCCTGGTAAAACATTTTTTTTTTAATCTTCAGGTCTGCTTTAAAAATCTTTCTTCACATGTATAGAAAATCCCTGCTCAGCTTACTTTTTGCTTGCAGGCAGACACAGGCTTCAATGGGCAGAAACATGTGCAGCCTCTGTCTGACCACAGGCCGCACTGTCTGCGGAGACTTGTCAGGCTGGAATCACACTTGTCTGTTTTTCTGTGCGTTTTCTGCATAGGAAAACTGCAAACCAATGTTAATCAATAGTCTAGTTCACACTTGAATGCATTTTTACATGCAGAAAAACAATTGACAGCAATTCAGCACTCAGAAAACTCATCCAGAAAAAAAGCATGCAGTTAACTGATAGACAGTTGCGAAGCCAGCCTGAGGGTTTTTATTACAGTATTAGTAGACCCAAGCCCATTTGAAAATGGGGTCTAGGTCTGTTTTTTTTAACTTTGCGCGCGCACCCGCCACTTGTGCGTGCGCACCCGTCCGCCCGCGCACGTGCCCACCCGGCTCACTGGCCCTGTCCTCCAGTCCCAACTGCTGTCCGGGTCCATGTTGCGCACATGCGCAGTGGCAAAAAGAACAGGCCCAGCTATACAGAGACATCGCTACGCAGGGACACAGGGGTTTTATTATACAGGATATGCCTCCCCGCACAGGCTGTGGGCAAGCATGCGAAGGGACGCAAAAGAGCTGCTAACTACCAGCTTGTCCCATTGCACTCGCCTACGCCTACCTGGACATCCAGCCCTGGTACCAGCGACTGTAATGCTGGGAATACACACAATGCGTTTCTGCCGCTTGATTCTCCGCTCGATCATTTTTGCCACTCGATTCTCTTATCTTCCGCTTATTTTTCTTATCTTTTTCTATTCACTTGTATGAGAAATCGAGCAGCAAAAAGGCTTTCTTTCCACTTTATAATTAGTTCTCGGTGTTCTCAGTGTTTAGGGTTTGCCACTAGACAATGGTTTATACTACTTAGACTGGCAATCCCCAGGACAGCGCTTCCATAGTTGCAAACTGTGTAATTGCTCAGGGTCATAGAGCCAGCACATGGGCCCCCATGTCTCCCCCTAAGTGTATAGTTGTCCTTGGGGCCCCTGCAGAGTATTGCAATAGTGAACCAAGTCACATAGAACATTTATATTGCTGCAGCTGTTAGGGTGCGCTCTGTAGCTGGTAGTGATGTTAAGGAGTTTTGCCCAAGGTCTCCTCACTAAATAGGTGCTGGCTTACTGAACAGGGAAACATTCAGTGTTCGGTTGCTGTGTATCTGTAACCCATTGCCTTTAACTCGTAGTCCCCAAACCAAATTTTAACAACATATCAAATTATTTGATGTCATGAGCAAAAGGAGTGCATACATTTGCATAAACCAGCATCAACGCAGAATTATTTGCATCTCATTGACCATCTCTATTTGTGACACAGCCACACATCAGGCTTTATTCTTACAGCATAGATGTTATTTAGTATATATAAGAGATTCCTGTGTACACATCATATATACAATCACAATCCGATATGTATATCTGACTTTAAATACGGGGACTGTTTTATTGAAGCAGCACAAGTAACTATTTTTGATCGGTTTATTTCATTTGTGGACTAAGCACAGCTATTACTGCATATATAATTTATGATGACTTTTATCTGATAAATAGAACATTTTATCATATTTTCTATTTTAATGACAGTGTAAATTCATTAGGAGTCGGAGTTGGTGCATTTTTTCCTGACTCCGACTCCGGGTACCAAAAATTGCTCCGACTCAGCCCTGGGTACTCCACATATATTAAAGATTTATTGAAGGTGTGTGTGTGTGTGTGTGTGTGTGTGTGGGGGGGGGGGGGGGGGTTCCCAGGGCCCTGTTATGCCCAGAACCCTGTTATGCCCAAAAGCAGACCCGGTTACCCCACAGATATTCATTGAGGTTTGGCACTCAGTAAAGACATACTGCGGTTTTTACTGCTTGCGGAGATTCACTAAGTCTATGTACCCTACACACATAGACTGTGGCTGGATACTCAACAAGAATTTACTGAGTTTTGTATGTCTTACTGAGATTCACTAATGCTGGATACTCCACAGATATTCGCTGAGGCTTGACACTCAACAAAGATTCGCTGAGATTGATACTACTTACAGAGATTCACTAATGCAGGATACTCCAACAATATTCACTGAGGTTTGACTTAAAAAAATCACTGAGATTTATACTACCTACAGAGATTTACTAAGGCTGGGTACCCCACAGATATTAAACAAGGATTCATTTAGGTTTATCATACTTAAAGAGAAACCATATCCAAGAATTAAACTTCATCCAAATCAGTAGCTGAAACCCCCTTTCCCATGAGAAAATGTTTCTATTTCACAAATGGATCATCAAGGGGCTTGGTATGGCTAATATGGGGGTGAAACCCCTCCTACAGTGGGATGTCAGGACCATGGTCCTGACAGTTTCCTATCTGAGAACCTCATTGCATTGTGGAAAATAAGAGCTGTTTACAGCTGGGTCCAACTGTCAAAAAAGCGAGCAGCATCTCCTTCCACTGACATCACCTGCCAGCAGTAAAGATGTCACCATATGGTAAAAGTCAGAATGTACCGGTAAATCAGGGACAGAAAATATTTTAAAACACTGACTAAATAATTTATACATAATTATTGTAAAGATGAAGCACTTTTTTATTACATTATTTTCACTGGAGTTGCCCTTTAAAGGACAACTGAGGTGACGTGACATAATGAGATAGACATATGTATGTATAGTGCCAAGCACACAAATAACTAGGCTGTGTTCCTTTTTTTCTTTCTCTGCTTGAGTACAGCTGAGCTAGTGTAAGCAAGGCCCAGCTTACAGTTCTATTGAGTGTGCATGTCACGAAAAACCTTTGTGTGGATTTTGACAATAACATGTTTCCATAGACTTAAACAGAAAAGCCTGCTTAAAGTATGTTAAATCTGAACTACACAAGTGTTTCTAAACCACAATTCTGGTGTGAAGCAGCCTTGCACATTGACAACAGCATTAACCATACAGGTTTATATAAGTAAGCAGAGGGCGGAATACAGGATCCATAAAATAATGTTTCTTATTATGATGCATCTGCATTTCGCCCTAAATATAGAACATATCTGCAGTGTTACAACACAAGCCACAGAAACAATGTTAGCTAGGATGAAGAATATAATTAACCTCAGATAATTGCAGTCTTGGGTACAATACCGTCATTAAGACTTTACAGAGAGAGTAAACAACGCCATACTAGCCGTCCACTTCTCAGTAATTACACTAAAGGTGCGTACACACATGCGACTATAGTCGTTTGTAACGATCGTTCCCCGATCTTTACCAACGACGATCGTTACAAAAAACGAACCACCGACTATTAAGGCAAACGACGAACGAGCCAAATCGCTACAAAAGAAAGTTCTGTCTCGGCGGATTTTAACCAACGACGATCGTTTGCAAAAGTAGTACATCGTTGGAAACGATCGTTCGTACTAGGCTTGACATGCGCATTTCACTATTTCTCCATGGAACTTCTCATTTTTATGCGCAGGCGCGATAGTTGCTTTCTGTGATGTAACGTTCATTCTACCGATCAGATCGTTACACACATTTTAAAACTACCTTTACTTAGGTCGTTCTTTCATCAATTAAAAGTTCGTTCGTCGTTCTTAACGAACGATCGTTGTCGCATGTGTGTACGTAGCATTAGGGTTCTATGCCATCACCAGGGGGTAATAACAAATCATGGCACACCATAGCATGTGAACCTTCATGGAAAAATAATATAATACACTTTTGATCACGTATTGAACTAGGTGTATTTATGTTTGGAAGCAGCAGATTTGGGCGCATGAGACAAGTGGACAAAAAGGGCGTCCCATTCACTCCCATTATAAATATCGTTTAATGGGCCCCGAACAGGGAAAAAAAGGCGCTGGAGATTATTAACATTTTAACAAACGGCGCCCGGAGATTTTTAAGGATTTATAACTATGTTTGTGATGATTTAACTTTACAAAATGAGCCCGTGACGAATAACGTTTATAAAGATACTAAATCACTATTTCTAAAACATTTCTAAAACATTATTATCCACCCAAAAAATTTTTTACATTTTTTTATTTACATTTTTTATATATTAATGTCTGTAAAACATTATTATCCATAGGGGGTCTTAGGTTTAGGCACCACCAGGGGGGTCTTAGGTTTAGGCACCACCAGGGGGGTCTTAGGTTTAGGCACCAACAGGGGGGTCTTAGGTTTAGGCACCAACTGGGGGGTCTTAGGTTTAGGCACCAACTGGGGGGTCTTAGGTTTAGGCACCAACTGGGGGGTCTTAGGTTTAGGCACCAACAGGGGGGTCTTAGGTTTAGGCACCAACTGGAGGGTCTTAGGTTTAGGCACCAACAGGGGGGTCTTAGGTTTAGGCACCAACTGGGGGGTCTTAGGTTTAGGCACCAACAGGGGGGTCTTAGGTTTAGGCACCAATAGGGGGGTCTTAGGTTTAGGCACCAACAGGGGGTATAGGGGTTAGGGATAGGTACAGGGAGGGTTTTTAACAAACGTAAATATAAGTTTCAGTTTACAAACAGGGAAGATTAACGTTTTAAGAATTGCCGATCTCGTACACATTATTTAGTGATTTATAAATTCTTAAAACACTATTTCTAAACGAAATTCTACACAATATTTCTATAAACGATAATACTGTTTATCGTTTACACCACGCGCCCTTTTTTCCCGACGCCCTTTTTTGATGTACGCTTTATGTTTGTCCTGCCCTCATCTCACCATTGCTGTTAGGTTACTTTATCTATATAGAGGTTCCTTTTTAAAAGGTTTGCTACAATGATTTTAGAAGCAAAGGACAACATTAAGCTTTGCATCAGAATGTGGGCATGTTGGGTGGAGTTCAGGAGGATCCCAGAGTCATTTCAAGGGCTGCTTGGCGAAGATAAAAAGGGTGCCTTAGTTGTCCTGGTAAAATTGTCTTCACCATAGGCGCCTATGTTAATAGCCGTAATTAGCAGTAATTTGGTTGCCGGGGGCGCCCGATAGGATAGCGGGCACTGGGGCAGCCCAGTATGAAAACTGCGAAAACAAATACTGGGCGGCAAGTGCCCGCTATTTTTAGCCACAGTTTTAAAGGTATGTACATATTCGCAATGACTGTCAACCATAGGAATAGGGACTTGATCATTTCCTGGTTGAGTGCTGTACAGTCCTTTTGCTAGGCTACATCTGAGTGATATGTTCTGTTGCTATGGAGAGGGTATAAGGGACAACAGGGCAGTTTAGGATGGAGCAGCTCCCAGCAAGCACGTTGAGGAGGGGAACAATGCACTCCAGATTTTCCGGCAATACATATAGGTGTCTGTACAGAAGCTACAGTCTCGCCAGATGGTGTAGTTAAGTGTATGGACTTAAAGGGACTCCGAGCTCAGACTAAAAATAAAATTTGAACTTACCCGGGGCTTTCTCCATCCCAGCCCTGGTCGGGACGTCCCACGCCGGCCTCCTGGCTCTTCTCCCGGCGGCTGTCCGCATAGCGCGTACAGGCCGGTCCCCCGGGCGACACTGGCGAGTGTCGGGCCTTCTCCTTCCTTATACGTCACGAATGATGTCACACGCCGGCCGCCGCGCGTCATGACGGCGGCCGGCTGACAGCACGGCGCATGTGCGATTAAACCGCGCATGCGCCGTGCTGTCACGCCGGCCGCCGTCATGACGCGCGGCGGCCGGCGTGTGACGTCATTCGTGACGTATAAGGAAGGAGAAGGCCCGACACTAGCCAGTGTCGCCCGGGGGACCGGCCTGTACGCGCTATGCGGACAGCCGCCGGGAGAAGAGCCAGGAGGCCGGCGTGGGACGTCCCGACCAGGGCTGGGATGGAGAAAGCCCCGGGTAAGTTCAAATTTTATTTTTACTCTGAGCTCGGAGTCACTTTAATTCATGTTGCGTTGGGAAATCTACAACCAAACTCAGAAATCATGCTTAATAAGATCTTTTCTCCTTTAGGCTAAATAATGATGGCTAAGAAAGTACGGTAAATAAAAGTGGATACTATCCCGTGATTGGGAACAGGCAATTAGAAATGTGCAAATCCATCATAGGCCTAATCTTCTTTCTTTCTTATTCTACAAAAACTCCAGTAATAAAAATCCAATAGGAAAAACTGATCTCCTCTAGTAATAGCACACTAGAAAAGTCAGGATATGTATAAGAATAGCAATAAAAAGGAGGGACATCAAAGAATCTATGGCACAGCTTTCAGCAGTAACAGCAGGTCAGCATATACTCCATTTGCGATGCACAGCAGTGGACAGGCAATGAAGAAGTACAGCAGATGCATAGCTCCCAACTGTCCCTCTTTTGGAGGGACAGTCCCTCTTTGGAAACCTGTCCCTCTTTCTTCCTCATTTGTCCCTTTTTCAAGACTGATGTAGGATTTATGTAAATAGATGTATTTTTCTTCTGAAAAATGTGTTTCATTCACTCTAAACTCTCTTCTCATCTTTTAAATTGATATATTTCTTATTTTTAAATCTTATTATAAAAAAAATAAACTAGAAAGAACCAGTGTGGTTTGAATTATAAAACATATGGAGAGACAGAAAAAGATCTGGCACTATAGCTTTAATTAGTAGCAAAAAATTGACATGTGCTAAAGTGCTGTTGTGCAAAAATTCATTAAACAATGCAGGATCGTATTTGATCAAAAAACATGTATGGATGACAGTAGCACAAAGAGGTTTGCTAACCTGGGTGTCAGGGAGGTAGCAGATGTGGGTGCCAATAGGTGCACGGCCTTACGCCGTTTCGCAGGGCAAACGCCAAGCTTCTTCCGAGGAGTGCACAAGGTGACTGAGTGAAAATCGGGGATAAGAGCGCGTCTATTCATGACGCACTTCCGGTCCGCTGAGCTAATCCCGCCCTCGCTGTCTAATTGGCTTGCAGTCACGCTGAAGGCTAAGGGCAAAATACTGCACTGCTACAGATGAGTCGCGTATGCGCGTCATATGACGTCGCATTAACGCGGCCAATAGCAGTGCAGATATGCTGAGGAGGGCGTAATAGGGGTACGCTGTAAACAACAGCGTTTACAAAGTTGCTACTATGGCAACGTGAGATGTCCCAGCTTGGCTAAGCAAATGCTGGGGCAATCTCAGTGCGCAAAGGCAACAAATGAGAGTATTCTCTCATTTAGAAGCTTATTAGCTAATTAAACCCTATGCCTGAAGCAGAGCAAGAAAAGCAACAAAAGTGGGCAGGATATAGCATTAGTGCAAGTGTGTGTAAGTAAGGGAAAAGGGGAACAGGGAGTGGTGTGTGAAGAGAGAGAAAGTGAAAAAGCACTAAGTGTAGAGGACCCCCGCAAAAGAGAGGGGATAAGTCAATGGATAAAAGACCGAAACCCAGAGAGACATAAATATAAAAGTAGGTTCCATCATGGCGAGAAAAAGCAGCAGTATCTCATTGATATAAATTTATTAATTTATAAGCTAAGCTAATAATGAAGGTTAAAATCGTCCTATTGGTTGAAACCCCTAGAGACCTGGGTATTAATTGAGGCCTAAAAAGGAAAATATATAAATATTTAAATAAATATTTTTAAGAAGGACAAATTGCCATGATGAAAGCTACCGGGCAACAATCAATGGTTTGATAGGCATAAAGGAAAGGAGAAGGCCCCTATATAAAACTATGGATCCAAGAAGCAAGCAAGGTCAACGTAATCGTTGAGACCTAAGGCTCCCATGGCATGGGTGCGCAAAATCCAATGTGCTTCTTGTCTAAGCAAAAGTTTCTTTCTGTCTCCACCTCTACGTGGAGTATTACAAACATCAATGCACGCGAAGGAAAGTAAACTGGGATCACTTTGGTGAGCTGCGGACATATGCTCGACTATCCTTGGGCAGCCTTTACCCTTGGGTAGCAATCGAGCATGTTCTAAAATTCGTTCTTTGACCATTCTGGTGGTTTTGCCAATGTAAAATCGCTGGCATGGGCACCATAATGCATATACCACAAATTTGGTTCTACAGGTACAAAAGAATGGAACTTTGCATTGTATGGGGCCGAGTTGAAAAAACGTGCCAGTTTTCATAAGAGGACATGCTTTGCAAAAACCGCATCTATAGTTGCCATTTGGTGCTAAATCGCTCAGCCAAGTGCGATGCGGATTTTGACGGAAATCGCTGTGCACCAAGATGTCACCAATAGTGGGTGCTCTTTTAAAAGCTATCATAGGTTTAGCAGGTAATCTATCTTTTAGGATGGGGTCTTCTAACAGGAGTGACCAATTTTTGCTAAAGGCCCACTGAATCTGTTTGGCCATGGGGGAAAATTCAAAAGAGAAGACACTCGTTTCTCTAGAGGGTTCCCTACGCTTTTTTCTCGTGACTAAGTCCATCCTATCTCTGTCAGTGGCCCTCTTAATGGCAAGATCTAGACTACGCTCGTTATAGCCTCTAGCCAAGAGTCTCTGTTTCAATTCACCAGACTGGTGGAGAAAATCCTCCAGTCTGGTGTTGTTCCTACGAAGACGCAGGAATTGGCCATAGGGGAGGGATTCCGTGACATGTTTAGGGTGATAACTGTTAAAGTGTAAAATGGTATTAGACGCTGTTGGCTTCCGATAGCCTTTCGTCATGATTCCTTGTGGGGTAATACATAACTCTAGATCCAGGAAACACACGTTTTCTGTGGACCATTCCATGGTGAACTGCATGTTAACTTCGTTTTGGTTCAAGTATACCAAAAAGTCTTCAAGGAGTGACACTCCTCCTGACCAAAAGGCCAGGACATCGTCCACGTACCTGGACCACATCCTCAAAGCCGATCGGTATGGATTCCTGGGGGAGTGAATATATACTTCCTCCCAGGCACCCAAGAACAGATTAGCATATGTACAGGCTACTGGGGTCCCCATCGCGGTGCCCGAGACCTGCTGGTACCATGCATCGCCAAAGAGAAAGGCATTATGTGTAAGGACAAACTCCAAACATTCACATATAAAGGTATTAAAAGAAGTATCTGTTTTGCCTCTATCCAGGTACATTCTCACGGCACAAATACCGTCAGTATGTGGTATTCTACTGTAGAGGCTGGCGACGTCTATGGTCACCAACAGGTCCCCTTTACACCACGGCGGGGACCCCAGGCCCCCCAACACGTCAATTGTGTCGTTCAAATGGGAAGGTATAAGTGACAGAAGCGGTCGAAGGACGTGGTCCAGGTACCTGGACAATCTTTCCGTGACCGATCCCAGGCCCGACACAATGGGTCGACCCGGAGGATCGGTCACGGACTTGTGTATTTTGGGTAGACAATACCAGACTGGTTTGACTGGAAAAGAAGGTAAGAGGTTATTAGCCAAATCATGTGTGAGAAAGCCTTGTTCTGCCCCTCTTCGAAGGAGTGACCTCAGGGCGGAATGGTAGCTAACCGTGGGGTCTCCTTTTAGGGGTCTATAGGTGGTAATGTCTGATAGCTGTCTTAAGGCCTCCGCTTTGTATTTCTCAGTTGAGAGGAGAACAACAGATCCCCCTTTGTCTGCTTTACGAATTGTTAAATCAGGGCGATTCTTTAGCCAATGCAAAGCTCTAATTTCAACAGGAGTAAGGTTTTGAATTGTGTCAGGATAGACTAAGGCCTTCAGTTCACTGTCTATCTGTTTTTCAAATAGATCAATGCATGAACCTGCTTGTGTGGGAAAAGGCAATGTGGATCTACAAGGTTTGAACCTTGCATTGTCATGCGATGGTACTTCAACCAAAGCTGACTCAGCCATAAGTTCGTTCAGGGCTGTGATCTCTCCAAGTTCTCTATCATTCCAGGATCCTGATGGACTGAATCCTAGTGCGCCCACATGTGTTGTTTCAACCCCCTGGGGGCGCAGCAAAGGTGTAGTCCCTTCCGTTTCTTTCTTTCCAAAATGATGTTGGATGTTTAATTTTCTCACTCCTTTGTAAAGATCCACCTTGAATTGTGAATAGCTGAATTGCTGGGTTAGAGAGAAATTTAGTCCTTTGTTTAGTAGGCTTTCTACTCCTTCAGGTAGCTCCACTGAGGTTAAATTGACGAGGCTTGACTTAGTGTTGGAAGGCATGATTGCAGTTAGGTTGCTTTCCTCTTCTTTCCTCTCCCTCTCGGTTTGTCTTCCCAAGTGACCCTTCTCTCTCTTCCCTCTCCCCCTTCCGCGCCTGATGCGCCGCCTAAAGGGACGTCAGTGGGGTTAGTGGGGGCTGGTTTTTTGGGATTCTGTTTTGGACGTGGTTTGGGAGTGTCCTCTCCACTGGATTCTGAATCAGTGGTCCAATAACCTTTAGGCTTTCTAGGTGTCGCTGGGTTTCCCCTCGGTTTAGAGCCAGGGACCTGTACCCAAGAGAAGATTCTGCCAAATTTGTAATCTTCCTTATCACGAAGGAATTTATGTAGCTTGCGTGCTTTTATGTTGTCTTGAACAGGTGCTAGCTTTTTATCAATTTTATCAATGGTAGTTTTAAAGTGCTCCTCGGTGACAAGTTTCTTATACTCGGCTTTATTCTCAGAGATGGCCGCAGTTAGTAATTCCAATTCCACTTTACTTCTATTCAACACAATGTCTTGGAGGCGTGCCGAGTGCTCAAGAAACTCCTGCTTCCAAATTTCAATAAATTTAGGGTCTTGCCTGTATTCAGATGGATCTTGATATCTCCTGAAGCCCCTGGCCACCAATTGCTCTCCCTTATATCTCTCTAGGGCGGTCACCGTCCAGAAGACTCCCACCTCTCTTTCGCAGAGTCTCCCCAGATTTTGTTCCAGCACCTTGGCACCCACTAGACTGTTGGAACTGCTAGATCCACCAGCATTGGTAAAAAAACTGGTCAGATCGGACCTCCCTGCTGTGACATGATCACCATGCACGTTGTCTGGCTGGTCAGTGATGTCTAAATCTTCAGGGGGGCTATCCTCTTCAGAAGCAGACATATCCGGTGCTCAATGCCGCAGAGGAGTAGGGATAATGCAAAATGTACAGGGAGTTTGGCAGGCACTCAGGGTTTGCTGTAGAAGAACCAGGCAACATACACTCAGGCAAGCTATGTGCTCAAGATCATAAGGATAGTATATGCAAAACATATGGAGAGACAGAAAAAGATCTGGCACTATAGTCCGTGACCGATCCTCCGGGTCGACCCATTGTGTCGGGCCTGGGATCGGTCACGGAAAGATTGTCCAGGTACCTGGACCACGTCCTTCGACCGCTTCTGTCACTTATACCTTCCCATTTGAACGACACAATTGACGTGTTGGGGGGCCTGGGGTCCCCGCCGTGGTGTAAAGGGGACCTGTTGGTGACCATAGACGTCGCCAGCCTCTACAGTAGAATACCACATACTGACGGTATTTGTGCCGTGAGAATGTACCTGGATAGAGGCAAAACAGATACTTCTTTTAATACCTTTATATGTGAATGTTTGGAGTTTGTCCTTACACATAATGCCTTTCTCTTTGGCGATGCATGGTACCAGCAGGTCTCGGGCACCGCGATGGGGACCCCAGTAGCCTGTACATATGCTAATCTGTTCTTGGGTGCCTGGGAGGAAGTATATATTCACTCCCCCAGGAATCCATACCGATCGGCTTTGAGGATGTGGTCCAGGTACGTGGACGATGTCCTGGCCTTTTGGTCAGGAGGAGTGTCACTCCTTGAAGACTTTTTGGTATACTTGAACCAAAACGAAGTTAACATGCAGTTCACCATGGAATGGTCCACAGAAAACGTGTGTTTCCTGGATCTAGAGTTATGTATTACCCCACAAGGAATCATGACGAAAGGCTATCGGAAGCCAACAGCGTCTAATACCATTTTACACTTTAACAGTTATCACCCTAAACATGTCACGGAATCCCTCCCCTATGGCCAATTCCTGCGTCTTCGTAGGAACAACACCAGACTGGAGGATTTTCTCCACCAGTCTGGTGAATTGAAACAGAGACTCTTGGCTAGAGGCTATAACGAGCGTAGTCTAGATCTTGCCATTAAGAGGGCCACTGACAGAGATAGGATGGACTTAGTCACGAGAAAAAAGCGTAGGGAACCCTCTAGAGAAACGAGTGTCTTCTCTTTTGAATTTTCCCCCATGGCCAAACAGATTCAGTGGGCCTTTAGCAAAAATTGGTCACTCCTGTTAGAAGACCCCATCCTAAAAGATAGATTACCTGCTAAACCTATGATAGCTTTTAAAAGAGCACCCACTATTGGTGACATCTTGGTGCACAGCGATTTCCGTCAAAATCCGCATCGCACTTGGCTGAGCGATTTAGCACCAAATGGCAACTATAGATGCGGTTTTTGCAAAGCATGTCCTCTTATGAAAACTGGCACGTTTTTTCAACTCGGCCCCATACAATGCAAAGTTCCATTCTTTTGTACCTGTAGAACCAAATTTGTGGTATATGCATTATGGTGCCCATGCCAGCGATTTTACATTGGCAAAACCACCAGAATGGTCAAAGAACGAATTTTAGAACATGCTCGATTGCTACCCAAGGGTAAAGGCTGCCCAAGGATAGTCGAGCATATGTCCGCAGCTCACCAAAGTGATCCCAGTTTACTTTCCTTCGCGTGCATTGATGTTTGTAATACTCCACGTAGAGGTGGAGACAGAAAGAAACTTTTGCTTAGACAAGAAGCACATTGGATTTTGCGCACCCATGCCATGGGAGCCTTAGGTCTCAACGATTACGTTGACCTTGCTTGCTTCTTGGATCCATAGTTTTATATAGGGGCCTTCTCCTTTCCTTTATGCCTATCAAACCATTGATTGTTGCCCGGTAGCTTTCATCATGGCAATTTGTCCTTCTTAAAAATATTTATTTAAATATTTATATATTTTCCTTTTTAGGCCTCAATTAATACCCAGGTCTCTAGGGGTTTCAACCAATAGGACGATTTTAACCTTCATTATTAGCTTAGCTTATAAATTAATAAATTTATATCAATGAGATACTGCTGCTTTTTCTCGCCATGATGGAACCTACTTTTATATTTATGTCTCTCTGGGTTTCGGTCTTTTATCCATTGACTTATCCCCTCTCTTTTGCGGGGGTCCTCTACACTTAGTGCTTTTTCACTTTCTCTCTCTTCACACACCACTCCCTGTTCCCCTTTTCCCTTACTTACACACACTTGCACTAATGCTATATCCTGCCCACTTTTGTTGCTTTTCTTGCTCTGCTTCAGGCATAGGGTTTAATTAGCTAATAAGCTTCTAAATGAGAGAATACTCTCATTTGTTGCCTTTGCGCACTGAGATTGCCCCAGCATTTGCTTAGCCAAGCTGGGACATCTCACGTTGCCATAGTAGCAACTTTGTAAACGCTGTTGTTTACAGCGTACCCCTATTACGCCCTCCTCAGCATATCTGCACTGCTATTGGCCGCGTTAATGCGACGTCATATGACGCGCATACGCGACTCATCTGTAGCAGTGCAGTATTTTGCCCTTAGCCTTCAGCGTGACTGCAAGCCAATTAGACAGCGAGGGCGGGATTAGCTCAGCGGACCGGAAGTGCGTCATGAATAGACGCGCTCTTATCCCCGATTTTCACTCAGTCACCTTGTGCACTCCTCGGAAGAAGCTTGGCGTTTGCCCTGCGAAACGGCGTAAGGCCGTGCACCTATTGGCACCCACATCTGCTACCTCCCTGACACCCAGGTTAGCAAACCTCTTTGTGCTACTGTCATCCATACATGTTTTTTGATCAAATACGATCCTGCATTGTTTAATGAATTTTTGCACAACAGCACTTTAGCACATGTCAATTTTTTGCTACTAATTAAAGCTATAGTGCCAGATCTTTTTCTGTCTCTCCATATGTTTTGCATATACTATCCTTATGATCTTGAGCACATAGCTTGCCTGAGTGTATGTTGCCTGGTTCTTCTACAGCAAACCCTGAGTGCCTGCCAAACTCCCTGTACATTGTGGTTTGAATTATAAAGCAACATAATTTTCTTATGACATCTTTATGGTATGCAAGAGTAAGGGTGTGGCAGGGCATGATTAGGAGCGTGACTTAAAGAGAAACTGTAACCAAGGATTGAACTTCATCCCAATCAGTAGCTGATACCCCCTTTCCCATTGGGAAATCATTTTCTTTTCTCAAACGGATCATCGGGGGCTCTGTATGGCTGATATTGTGGTGAAACCCCTCCCACAGTGTGATGTCAGCACCAGGGTGCTGACATCACAATGTGGGAGCCTTGTTGCACTGTGGGAAATAACAGCTCTTTCCAACTGCCAAAAATACATCATTTCTTTCCACAGACATCACCTGCCAGCAGTAAAAGATGTCACCATGTGATAAATGTCAGAATGTAAATCAGGGAGAGCCCAGAGAGGAAAGATTTCACAATGGGCAAACAATGACTAAATCATTTATAAATAATTATTGTAAAAATTAAGCACTTTAAGTGTCCCTTTTTCTTATCTCAAAAAATCGGGAGGTATGCGGATGTATGATTTGACATAGACCCATTCACATATGTCCTCCGTGAGTGTGCACTCTGCCCTACAGCCTAGCACTACACATTCTTCACACAGTGCTGTCTTTCTATTGATGGAAGACACACATCTGCTCCTGAGCAACAACAGAATGGATTGCCAGAGACATATAATTTGCTGATGTGGCAATAGCGCCACAATCTCATATAAACCCACAGAAAGCTGATTTATAGAGATGTAGCAGTTCAGCGAACTGCTCGCCACAAAGCTATGGGCAGCCTGGCCCCTGTACTACTTCCAGGTCGCAATGACCCACAGCAGTGAGCATGCCCTGGGCCGGATGCGTTCATTAGTACGTATGCCCTGGCCAGGTGATGCGTGTCCTTGATTGCGCGCCTGTGGCCGGTCATGCTCTGCGCACAAGCATGATGTCACGAAGCATGCCCAGCTGCAGGCGCGCAATCAAGGACGCGTATTGCCGGGCCAGGGCATGCGTACTACTGCGGGTCATACCCGTAAGTAGTACAGGGTCCAGGCTGCCCATAGCTATTCGCTGGCAAAGTGTTCGCCAACATCACTACTGATTTGTGTAATACCATACAATTCTCCACTGCAGAAATAGAAATAATGATATTGAAATTTTCCTTAGCATATTAAACCTTAGTAATATAATAATATAATCATAACTCTTCCACTTTAATACCTTTGTGACCATGACAACATAATATAACTAACAACATCATTTCAGCGCTAATTAAAATTCTAATTTATTCTGATGTGTCATTCTATAAACAGTATCTGTGGCTGACAGCTTAGATAGCTAAGTTGTGACAGGATATTTTTTAGATGCCAAACTGTAAAGCAGTAAACACATGATTACATGACTAATGCAATGTCGCTGTGTTGAACAATTACAATTACAAAAAGTGAACTCTATTTTAATGCTAAAGTTCTGCATATAAGTAAGGACATAATAGGCACATCTGGTTCTTATCTGGTTTTAAAATTACATCAAATTACATAAAAAACAACCTCAGATGCTCAAAAACCCAAGACATATTACACAGGTAGAAACAACCTGAGGTGAACAACAATAATTGACATGCCATTATTTAACTAGGACAAAATGTTCTAGCAGTGTGTGAAAAATTAAGTACACCTTCAGCACTTTCTTGGGAATAAAGAGGGCAAGAATACACTTGATTAATAAATGTTAATGCAACAGCCATTAAAGAGAACCCGAGGTGGGTTTGAAGAATATTATCTGCATACAGAGGCTGGATCTGCCTATACAGCCCAGCCTCTGTTGCTATCCCAAACCCCCCTAAGGTCCCCCTGAACTCTGCAATCCCTCATAAATCACAGCCGTGCTGCTGACAAACAGCTTGTCAACGCTGGCTGTGTTTATCTCTATAGTGTCAGTCTGCTGCTCTCCCCGCCTCCTGCAGAACTCCAGTCCCCACCTGCATCCCTTCCCTCCCTGCTGATTGGAGGGAAGGGACGGGGGCAGGGACCGGAGCTATGCAGGAGGCGGGGAAGCAGCTGAGACTGACACTACAAATGTAAACACAGCCTCACAGCACGGCTGTGATTTATGAGGGATTGCAGAGTGCAGGGGGACCTTAGTGGGGTTTGGGATAGCAACAGAGGCTGGGCTGTATAGGCAGATCCAGCCTCTGTATGCAGATAACATTCTTTAAACACACCTCGGGTTCTCTTTAACTTTGCTGGGTAGACTTATACTTGAGTCAATAAAAAATTCCAGCTTAAGAGAGTTGAATATTAGAGTCAACTTATGCACAAGGTTAACTTGTATTCGAGTATATACGGTAAGCTGGTTCATGTTGGGACAAACCATAAGAAAGTGTTTAGCCACTGGTGAGCGCAAATCACTATCACAATGCATGAGTGATGCTCACTGATATGACATTAAATCTCATGTCTTTTTCCCAACAAAATCTAATACATGGGGACTTTTTACAAGATAAATCAACTCCTTGAAGAATTAGTTACAAAATGTTTTGGCTGGAAAGGACTTGCTAGAATTGGGAAGGACTTGCTCGACAATGGCTGAGAACATGATAACAAATGTGCACTGTGCACAGTCCTGCTTCTTCCTCCTGTAACGATTGGTGTCAGCAAGCACAGATTTTCTGATTATTGGTGATCTGCAGTATCACCAATAATACAGATGCTATACCTGATTATATGGTGATCTGCAGAATCACCAATTATGCGAGTATAGCGAGACACAGGACAACCAGATGTAAGATAGGTGTTTGGTGCAACAGTAATGTGTAGAGATACTCACTACCCCAGAGGAGCTGGTATAGAGAGGTATCTCTGTTGAACACAGGAATACAACCTCCAGCAAGCTGGAGATGTAGACAACAATAATAATCAGTTCACCCGAGGAGGTGGTAACAATAGACAACGTATTGATCACCTGAGGAGCGGGTGATTCAGACTGCACTGCAGCAGGAGATCACCTGAGGAGCAGGTGATGAGGAAAGTACTAGAGTAGCTAGTCACCTGAGGAGCAGGTGATTCAGACTGTACTGCAGTTACTGATCTCCTGAGGAGCAGGAGATAAAGGTGATGCTGCAACTACTGGTCACCTGAGGAGCAGGTGATTCAGACTGTACTGCAGTATCAATCACCTGAGGAGCAGGTGATTGCTAAACAGAGAATCCCTCACCAGTGACTAGGTTCACTGGTGAGGACAGGATAGTCAGACAGGCAGATTCGGCAACAGGCGGACAGATACGGTACAAAGACAGAAGGCTGAATCAGAGTAGTATTCAGGCAGAGTCGGCAACAGGATCAGATAGGCAAAGGCACAGAATCAGTAATCAGTAGAGTAGTCAAGGCTAGCAGAAGGTCATAACAAATAATACAATTCAATTAGTACTTTAAGCTATCAACAGAGTCTGACTAAGTGTGGATCCCCTGCTCCTGCTGGTTCTAGCACACTTTGGGATCTGACTAAGGTCTGAGTGCTAACACGTAGCATTCGCAACAGCAGACGCGGAGCAACCGACAGGCAGGCCCTATATATACTAAGAGCGCTCCACAGCGCCGCCCCAGTCACTCAGCCATTCCGGAGCACAGCTGGAGTCAGCTGACCGGCTGATCAGCTGACTCCCCTTCTACTCACATAAAGGTCCTGTCGCCTGGCGCGCAGGCGCGTAGCCCTCAGTCTATGTGCAACTGAGGGACCAGGCAAAACTCCAACATGTAACTGCGCGGCGGAGGCCGCCGGCTGAGACGCGGAGGCGGCCGCCATGCCGCTCACCGCCGTGGCGGCATCTCCGCTATCCATTACACCTCCCCTGAAAAAGTTCTGGAATTGGAGTTCCACTTTGGACTACATCTGTACTTATGTCTTTACCTGGTGTCTAGTGGTGTATATAAATGTAATTGCCGAAGCTGTCTAGAGTTATCCCTAACCAGATGTTTATACTGCCTCACATGCAACCCATTTCCTGGATGGCAAATCATTTTGAGTTTGCAGCAGATGGATGTAACAGGAAGTGAGGCACGAATGCATCACTTTGGCATGTCTGCCAACCCCACAGCTGGCTTTGAGGTAGCCCACATTAACATTATGGGGCATTATTTATACAGGGGCACATAAGCAGACAGGCAAGCAGACTTGACAAAAAGGACATACTCCAAAATGTCATGTTGTCTCATCACTTATGCCATTGACCTGGTGCATATTCTTTGCTTCTTCACCTTATCATATTTTCCAAGCAGTATACAAATTTCACCACAATAGATAGATACAGTATATGTCACATCTTCTATTCTGCTCTGTATATTTATAACATTAGTCACCTTACAACCTTTTCCATCATTTTATACCACTTTATGTGGGGTTTCTCTCAACATTTAGCCTGCTCAGATCTTTTGCTCTTCTACCAAACTCTTATTAGTATCTTGTTTCTGTGCATGGTAACTAATGTTGTATCTAATTGATGCTTTGTATCTGATTTTACATGTACTGTATGTATGCTTGTATTATGTGCTGGAATTTTTTGTACTATAAATGCTGCGAAAATATAAATTTTTCCTTTTTGAATGAATTTTGGGTTTACAGCTATTTTCTTCAAATTATGGTGGAGTGTATTGTCAAACGTAGACACACCGCCCCACCACTCAGCATTGGATAAATGTGGAGAAAGGTGGAAGCCATTATACTTTTGATAAAACTGTACATAGGAAGTGTTGTGTATATGGTTTTTTTTTTAACTTTCATTACTTTTACTTTCATTTTCTTAATGGACTTCAGCATCTTGCTGAAGCCAGATAGAAATCACCAGAAATCCGCTCACACTTCCCTGGGACAGTGCCGGAACCGGGACAGGCCAATCCAACGAGACAAGAGCAAAGAAAGGGTGTCCGCACGATATCCCTTGCATCAGGTTCCTTTATTATGGACGTATCCACACCAAAACACACATCATGTAGCTGACATGTTTCGAACCAAACGGTTCTTACTCATAGCTAAAAATTTATGACACCAGACACTATATATACCTGCCTCCTGTGGAGGGGGAGGTCCCACAATTAGAGGCACTCCCCTAAGCACCACATCCAGGAAGGGATATTCACATTCCAAAGAGAAACAATCCTTGATGGTATATCTCAAGCGAAATGTCTGTACTCTGTCAAATTTTATTTAAAAATATGTAGAAAAAGTTCCCAATATAAAATAAATAAAATCAGATAGTAAGAGAGCAGGAGAAACACATACACCGGAGCAACTCCTCACTAAGTTATTAATGCTAGGTCCCAACGGGAATTTAAACCCATTGGAAGTCTCGTTCCCAATCTAAAAATCCATAGAGCCTCTCGGCTGGTAAGCCGTTTGACCAAGTTACCCCCTCTCTGGGCTGGAAAGATCCTCTCCAGACCATGAAAAGAGAACGAAGCCATATTTCCACCATGGACCTGGCGAAAGTGCTTCGCTACATTAGAAATGTTGGTAGTGAACCACCCTGGGCCGCAATAATGTTCACCAATTCTGGCACGTAAAGGTCTGGTAGTGCACCCCACATACTGTAGGGAACACTCCGTGCACGTGACAAGATATATCACATAAGGCGTGCCACAATTGATGAATTCCTTAATGGGGAACCTACGTCCATTTGAGGTTGATATTGCCTCCCGTGTTCGTTTATGTACAATACAATAGTGGCATGTTCTCACCCCACATTTGTACGAGCCGGTCAGACTGAGCCAGGTTGAGGATCTAGGACTAGACTCAAACAGGCTAGGCGAGAGGGATTGGGCCAGAGTGGGCGCGCGCCTACTAGCGAAACGTACTCCCTGTTGTAAGATATCCCGCAAGTCCTCATCCCCTTTTAGCACAGAAAGATACTTTCTCAAAATGGAAACTATCCTGTTAAATTCCACACTGTAGGTGGTAACGAAAGTGGGCCTTGAATCTGTGGTGTTGTTCCTTCCAATTGTTGTCAGTAGATGATCCCTACTTTTTTTGTTGGCTCTCGTTTTTCCTTTGTTGATCATCCACCCAGGATAACCTCTATCCAAGAGTGTATTCTCCACCCTCTCAAATTCTTCCCCGAGCCACGTCTCCTCCGAACAATTACGTCGCGCCCTGATAAATTCACCCACAGGGACCGCACAGATGGTATGCTTTGGATGGCAACTCGTGGCCCGGAGAGTTGTGTTACCACTGCAGGGCTTCCGGAATGTCCTAATGTGTACTCTCCCCCGGACAGGGTCTCCCACTAAGGTGACATCTAAATAGTCTATTGAGCCCACCCCCCAGCTATGGGTGAACTGTAGATTCAAAGAATTGCTATTGAGGTCACTCACAAAGGCGGGGATATCCTCAGGGATTCCTTGCCAGACCAATAATAGGTCGTCGATGTACCTCCCGTACCACGCAACACTCCCCAGACGGCGACCCCCACCCCCAAAGATGTGGCTCTCCTCCCACCACCCCATATAGAGGTTGGCCAAAGAGGGGGAGAACTTGGCCCCCATGGAGGCGCCACACCTCTGGAGGTAGAAGCCGCCATCAAACATGAAATAATTGCGGGTCAGGAGGTACTCGACAGCCAAATAGATGAAGGTCCGGAGATCCTCAGTGTAAGAGGAGTATTTTTCAAGATGGTATTTAACAGCTTTAATGGCTAAATTGTGGGGGATACATGAATATAGGGCCTTCACATTGATGGTAATCCATACAAAGTGTTTTTCCCACACAAAACCCTTCAAGCTAGAAAGCAAGTGCTTGGTGTCTCTAACATAGCCCGGAAGGCGCCTGACCAGCGGCTGCAACATTGAATCGACCCACTCACTCAGGCGCTCCCCCAGAGAGCCAATGCCAGCCACAATGGGCCTGCCCTCCGGGGGAGCGCCCGGTTTGTGAATCTTGGGAAGATGGTGGAAGACTGGGGTGATCGGATCAAGGACACCCAAATAGTCCACCATTCTTTGATCTAACACACCCAAACTTTGTCTAAAAGACAACAAATCAAACAATTCTCTCTGGAAAACCCTCATAGGGTCTGCTCCCAATTTCTGATACACCATAGAATCATTTAGTTGCCTAAGGGCCTCAGACCTATAGCTGTCGCTATCCAGGACAACGACAGCACCTCCTTTATCCGCATTCCGGATAACTATATTTGAGTTACTTTGAAGACTAGAGAGGGCATGTCGCTCCTGGTGCGTCAAGTTCGGTCTGTTTTTACTCAAGGCCCCTTCCAATTCCACCAAATCTCTCTCCACCAACTCCTGAAAGGTTTCCACATGATGTGATTTTTAGCTATGAGTAAGAACCGTTTGGTTCGAAACATGTCAGCTACATGATGTGTGTTTTGGTGTGGATACGTCCATAATAAAGGAACCTGATGCAAGGGATATCGTGCGGACACCCTTTCTTTGATCTTGCTGAAGCCAGTGTTCATTTATTACAGGCACTTTGATTGGGGTCAGAGAAAAATGACGCATAGTGCCGATGTTTAAAAATGGCTATGAAAACATAGCCTTAACACACAGACGAAAAACTAATTGAAAGGTTAAACTGTTATGTGGCATATAGCTAATTATCATTTTACTGTCTTTAACGTTAATTAACCCACCGTGAGAAGGGTTTCTTCGGCTGCTGGCTCATTCACTGACACAATATCTTCGTATGTGGTGGCTTCTCAAGTTTCAAAATAAGCAGCAGGGGGGAAGAGAGAGGAGTGGACGGGTGGAGAGCGGACACGTTAGCCTTGCCACCTCTGCCATCTAGGAAGAGCAGATCCCGGGGTGAGGAGGGTTGGCACAGTGCGGGGATGATGCTGGCAGGAGGAGAGCGCAGCAGCAGGAGCTGGAATGCCACAGGAGCTGGAATGCCACACAGGCAGCAGTGTGCTGGGTCACCCACATGGGATCGGCTGCCTGACCACTTCCAGCACAACTAGACAGCGGGCACTGCCAGCCAGCCACCAGCATGGAGCATCATGCACAGGGTAAGAAAGTACTTTCAGTGGCAGTGGCAGAGCCCTGGCATATATATTTGTTGCCTCTGTCATCTGGCTGATAACGTTTTATAACTAAATGTTAAATAATGTATAATAAAATGTATAGCTTATTGTTAAATAACAATAAGCGGCAAAAAAAAAAAAAAAAACAGTGGCATCACCGTGCGACATTTTTTTTTTTTTTGAATGAATAAAGCCACAATGGTGCTATTTAGAAAAAAACAGTAATTCAGTGCAGTATCAAGCTTCACAGTTTCTATTAATCCAAGATAATAGAATTGATAGCAAAAGTGGATTAAGGTTGAAATCTTACAGAGAAAACTGTCCATATTTGAGTTACTCATAGTAAGTAACCAATTGCTGCGTTCCCTTGAAGAACCTGCTGGAAGAATGAGAAAAGAAAAAAAAGGAAACAACACCTATTCAAAACATCTAATATCCCAAATCTCCATTATTGAACAAAAAAAAAAAGAAAGTCCGGTTCGGTTGCAAGCTTTCCAAATTTAACTCATTATGTCAGTCATAAGTCGAAAAAGAAGGACCCCACATGATCTAAAATAAATAAACATAGGCAAAAAGAGAAAATACGGGAAGGGTATATAATTGGGTATAAGGGAAAGAATTTCCAGGGGAGGATAAGTATCGTTCCCAAGGACCCCAAATCTTATCATATCTAAGTTCAGTATCTTGAAGCATAGAGTTTAATTTCTCCATTAGATGGGACCATTTGATTTTGAGCAGGACTGCAGAAATTGAGGGGGCAACAACATTCTTACAATGAGAAGCAATGGTTAGTCTAGCTGCAGTGAGTATTCTATTGATCAAAATTGTATCAAATTTATATGTACAAGTAATTGATCTACCTAGCAACATATATATAGGGTCCAAGGGAACCGAAACTTCTAGTACCTTTGAGATAAGAGATTGAATTTCCACCCAGTATGGAGCAATCACAGGACAAAACCAATAAATGTGTTCTAAGGAGCCCTTTATAGTTTCTAGGGAGTGTCTGCAACACCTCAACCAAATAACTGTGTGTGCTAGGGCTAGTGTTGGGCGAACAGTGTTCGCAACTGTTCGGGTTCTGCAGAACATCACCCTGTTCGGGTGATGTTCGAGTTCGGCCGAACACCTGATGGTGTTCGGCCAAACTGTTCGGCCATATGGCCGAACTAAGAGCGCATGGCCGAACGTTACCAGAACGTTCGGCTAGCACTGTGATTGGCCGAATGGGTCACGTGGTTCGGACCCGAACGCGCTCTGATTGGCCGAACGGGTCACGTGTTTCGGGTAAATAAATACCCGATCCATGTCATTTCTCCGCCATTTGTCTGTGGGTTTAGCTTTGGGTAGGCAGGCAGGGTAGTTCTCTCTCCAGCCAGGCTGGCCAGGGTCCCCCGGTCATTGTGTCGCTACTGGGAATAGTAGCACACCGCTCACCCACACTTTATAGCATTGTGTTTACTGCCACTCTGTGTCTCTCTGCTGGGAACAGTAGTACACCGCTCACCCTGCATAGCATTGTGCTCTGTGTCGCTGCTGGGAACAGTAGTACACCGCTCACCCACACTATATAGCATTGTGTTTACTGCCACTCTGTGTGTCTGCTGGGAACAGTAGTACACCGCTCACCCTGTATAGCATTGTGCTCTGTGTCGCTGCTGGGAATAGTAGTACACCGCTCACCCAAACTATATAGCATTGTGTTTACTGCCACTCTGTGTCTCTGCTGGGAACAGTAGTACACCGCTCACCCACCACTGTATAGCATTGTGCTCTGTGTCTCTGCTGGGAACAGTAGTACACCGCTCACCCACCACTGTATAGCATTGTGCTCTGTATCGCTGCTGGAAACAGTAGTACACCACTCACCCACCACTGTATACCATTGTGCTCTGTGTCGCTGCTGGGAACAGTAGTACACTGCTCAGCCACCACTGTATAGCATTGTGTTTACTGCCACTCTGTGTCTCTGCTGGGAACAGTAGTACACCGCTCACCAACCACTGTATAGCATTGTGCTCTGTGTCGCTGCTGGGAACAGTAGTACACCGCTCACCCACCGCTGTATAGCATTGTGTTAACTGCCACTCTATGTCTCTGCTGGGAACAGTAGTACACCGCTCACCCACCACTGTATAGCATTGTGCTCTGTGTCGCTGCTGGGAACAGTAGTACACCGCTCAGTCACACTATATAGCATTGTGTTTACTGCCACTCTGTGTCTCTGCTGGGAACGGTAGTACACCGCTCACCCACCACTGTATAGCATTGTGCTCTGTATCGCTGCTGGGAACAGTAGTACACCACTCACCCACCACTGTATACCATTGTGCTCTGTGTCGCTGCTGGGAACAGTAGTACACCGCTCAGCCACCACTGTATAGCATTGTGTTTACTGCCACTCTGTGTCTCTGCTGGGAACAGTAGTACACCGCTCACCCACCACTGTATAGCATTGTGCTCTGTGTCGCTGCTGGGAACAGTAGTACACCACTCACCCACCACTGTATACCATTGTGCTCTGTGTCGCTGCTGGGAACAGTAGTACACCGCTCAGCCACCACTGTATAGCATTGTGTTTACTGCCACTCTGTGTCTCTGCTGGGAACAGTAGTACACCGCTCACCCACCACTGTATAGCATTGTGCTCTGTGTCGCTGCTGGGAACAGTAGTACACCGCTCACCCACCCACCACTGTATAGCATTGTGCTCTGTGTCGCTGCTGGGAACAGTAGTACACCGCTCAGCCACCACTGTATAGCATTGTGTTTACTGCCACTCTGTGTCTCTGCTGGGAACAGTAGTACACCGCTCACCCACCACTGTATAGCATTGTGCTCTGTGTCGCTGCTGGGAACAGTAGTACACCACTCACCCACCACTGTATACCATTGTGCTCTGTGTCGCTGCTGGGAACAGTAGTACACCGCTCAGCCACCACTGTATAGCATTGTGTTTACTGCCACTCTGTGTCTCTGCTGGGAATAGTAGTACACCGCTCACCCACCACTGTATAGCATTGTGCTCTGTGTCGCTGCTGGGAACAGTAGTACACCGCTCACCCACCCACCACTGTATAGCATTGTGCTCTGTGTCGCTGCTGGAAACAGTAGTACACCGCTCAGCCACCACTGTATAGCATTGTGTTTACTGCCACTCTGTGTCTCTGCTGGGAACAGTAGTACACCGCTCACCCACCACTGTATAGCATTGTGCTCTGTGTCGCTGCTGGGAACTGTAGTACACCGCTCACCCACCCACCACTGTATAGCATTGTGCTCTGTGTCGCTGCTGGGAACAGTAGTACACCGCTCAGCCACCACTGTATAGCATTGTGTTTACTGCCACTCTGTGTCTCTGCTGGGAACAGTAGTACACCGCTCACCCACCACTGTATAGCATTGTGCTCTGTGTCGCTGCTGGGAATAGTAGTACACCGCTCACCCACCACTGTATAGCATTTCTGTACTGCCACTGTACTGCTGCCAGTCAGCGTGTACTTTAAGGATAAGTGAAATGAAGAAGAAATCCTGTGAAAGAGGGAGGGGCAAGGGAAGAGGTGTTTCCCCTGATGGTTCACGTACAGGCCACAGTGGAGCACCGAAGAAAACCCACTCAATACCGCCCATGTTGTCCAGCAAATCAACCCTCACAAATCCAAAAGAACAGGAGCAGATAATTAATTGGATGACCTCTCAAGCATCCAGCAGTGGGTTAAGCAGCACCAGCACATCATGCACGAGGTCCGAGTCCTCAGCCAGTTACAAGGAGCCAGTGGGCACAAAGCTGACACAACCGGCAGCGACACCACGCACACAACTGCCAAATAACCAGTCCGAAGAGTTTCCTCAGGACACAATGGGGTATTCGCAGGAGCTATTCCCAGCCCAACAAACTTCCACCTTTCAAAGGTCAATGGAACAGCCAGAAATTTTGTGCCTGGATTCACAACCATTTAGTGTGGGAAATGCACCGCGCACTGAAATGCAAGGCGAGTCAGAGGACTTTGAAACCCAAATCCCAGAGCAAGTTGGGCAGGAGGGGTTTTAATTGCAGGAGGTCGGCCGAGAAGATCTGGAAGATGACGTTGGAGTGAGCTGCGCAGAGGTTGTTCTGGGGAGCTCTACTCCACGGCGGCGGCCCACAATCACATATGACGAGTTTGAGGAGATGGAAGAGGAGGAGGGTATGGACAATGTTGACAGAGACCCAGATTTTATATGTGAAGGAGAACATCGCCGTCGTAACAGCAGCACAGATGAGTCTGTTGAAGAACCCACCGCTGCACGAGTTCGCCTTGTGCCACAAGGTAGGCGGCGCGAAATTTCAGGCACCACAAGCGTGGAAGTTCAAGTGAGACGCAAAAGAGGCGCAAACAGAAGTCGCCAGCAAGGCAGGTGCTCCAAAGTCTGGCCTTTCTTTGAAGACTGCAGTGAGGATGGTACCATGGTGATTTGCAAGGTGTGCAAGACCCGCCTGAGCAGGGGGAAAAATATTAACAACCTCTCCACCACCAGCATGACCCGCCACATGGTATCCAAACATCCCACTCTGTGGGCACCAGGACAGGGTACCAGCAACACTAGATCCCTTGGGGTCACCAGACTCACTACCTCTTCAGCAGCAGCAGTAGCCCAGCCATTGCATGGTTCACAACAACATTCACAAACATCAGACGACGCTGACACTGTCACTTTCCGGAATAGTGCTCTTGAGTTCTCCCAGTGTTCATCAAACACAACAACCAACAGCCCTTCAGTGTGCAGCCCTACGGTTCAGTTGTCTGTCTCGGAAATGTTAGAGCGCAAGAGGAAATTGCCAGCAAATGACCCCCGGGCCGTGGCACTAACAGCCAGCATAGCCAAGCTTCTGGCCTGCGAAATGCTGCCATATCGAGTGGTGGAGACAAACAGCTTCAAGGGCATGATGTCAGTGGCCATCCCACGTTACGTGGTTCCCAGCCGCTACCACTTTGCGCGCTCTGCAGTGCCTGAGTTGCATGTGCACGTGGTCAGCAAAATAACCCAAAGCTTGAAGAATGCCGTTGCCTGCAAGGTTCACCTCACCACTGACACCTGGACGAGTGCGTTCGGCCAGGGTCGATACATCTCCCTTACCGCGCACTGGGTGAACCTTGTGGAGCCTGGCAGCGATTCCTCACCTGCTACGGCGCTGGTGTTGCCCACGCCGCAAACAGCTGCACCGCCGTCCCTCCCACTGGATAACAACAGCAGCACCTACCTCTCTGACTCCTTCTCCTCCAACGCATCTCAAAGCTGTACCTCATCCGGAAACGCTAACCCAGCAGTAGTAGGATCGTGGAAGCAGTGCAGCACAGCTGTTGGCATGCGTCAGCAAGCGTTGCTGAAGCTGATCTGCCTTGGGGATAAGCAGCACACAGGGGAGGAAATTTGGAGGGGAATAAAGGAACAGACGGATTTGTGGCTGGCACCACTGGACCTGAAACCGGGCATGGTTGTGTGTGATAATGGGAGTAATCTCATTCGCGCTTTAAGGTTGGCTAAGCTGACACACATCCCTTGCCTGGCGCACGTGATGAACCTAGTAGTTCAGCGGTTCCTGAGGACATACCCAGGCGTGGCCGATCTTCTGTTGAAGGTGCGACGAGTGGCCAAACATTGCAGAAATTCCAGTACTGCTTCGGAGGCACTCGCCAAGATGCAGGAGCGCTTCAATCTCCCCCACCATCGCTTGCTGTGTGATGTCCCTACGCGCTGGAATTCTACGCTGCACATGCTAGCCCGCTTTTGCGAGCAGAAAAGTGCAGTGGTCCAGTACATGACGGCGCAGTACCGAGGCGCATCCGGACAGCTGCCAAGCTTCTGTGGATCCGATTGGGCCAACATGTTGGACCTCTGCCAAGTCCTCCAAAATTTTGAGCAATCCACGTTGCTTGTGAGCAGTGACAACTCTTCAGTCAGCATTACCATACCACTGCTGTGTTTACTGAAGAAGTCAATGTTGAAAATCAAGGAAACAGCTGTCATGATGCAACTGGGGGAATCTGAAGGAGAAAACGATCAGCGTGATGGTACCAACATCAGGCCATCCGCCTCAGAAAACGCTGGCCCCAGCAGCTATGACGAAGAAGAGGAGGAGGAACAGCTGGAGTTGGAGCAGGAATTTCATGCCACCACTGACGAGGGCCAGAGCGGTGCACGTTGGACTTCCACAATTCAGCGCGAATGGTCAGCAGAAGCAGACCAGGAAGAAGGTGACGACTATGATGCATCACAACAACTATCACAACGCTCACAAGAGGATGATGAGGATTCTGGCAGGACTCTGGCACACATGGCTCAATTCATGCTAGACTGCATTGAACGCGACCCACGCATTGTGCGCATTCTGGACAACACCAATTACTGGGTTTATACAAACACAATGTTCCAAAACTGCTTGAAGAAAGAGTCAGACAGGTCAAAATGGAAGAATACCAGCAGGCCCTTGTGGAGACTTTAGAGAGGAGATTGACATCCTCCCCCTCCTCTAGCCAGTTGTACGCCGACAGACTGACTTCCGCAAACCCTGGACGACCAGGACGGCAGCAAACAACACAAGCCGCAGCTAGTGCCCAAAAGGGAATGGTATCGGCAGTGTGCTTGGAGTGGGAAAATTTTCTGACACCCATGCAGCAGCCCACAGAACAGCGAGCGTGCAGATCCACCTCCAACACCGATCGCCTGGAGAAGATGGTCAAGGACTACATGTCAGATGGCGTAGCTGTGTTGAACAATCCATCTGCACCCTTCAACTATTGGGTATCGAAGCTAGACACCTGGCACGAACTGGCAATGTACGCAATAGAGGTGCTGGCATGCCCGGCAGCCAGCGTTATGTCGGAACGCTGTTTCAGTGCTGCCGGAGGCATCGTCACAGATCGGCGTATCCGCCTCTCCACAGAAAATGCAGACCGTCTGACTCAAATTAAAATGAATCAATCCTGGATTGGAAACGACTATGCAACACTCCTGGACCCCAACCAAGTAACATAAACAATGACCATCTGTAATGGGTTAGCGTTTCCGATCCCTGTTTATTGAACCTCTTATCTGCATTACATTTATGACTGCATGGCGGTAAAAAGCATGCTATCCGCACGCTTCTTGTCCTCATGCAAGGCCTGGGTTGTTGTGTCTCAAAGCGTGGCCTTCTCCTCCTGCGCCTCCTCCTGTTCCATGACGTGTGCTGCTGCTGGGTTAGCGTTGCCGGTCCCTTTTTATGGAACCTCTTATCTTTATTACATTTATGACTGCATGGCGGCAAAATGCATGCTATCCGCACGCTTCTTGTCCTCATGCAAGGCCTGGGTTGTTGTGTCTCAAAGCGTGGCCTTCTCCTCCTGCGCCGCCTCCTGTTCCATCACGTGTGCTGCTGCTGGGTTAGCGTTGCCGGTCCCTGTTTATGGAACCTCTTATCTTTATTACATTTATGACTGCATGGCGGCAAAATGCATGCTATCCGCACGCTTCTTGTCCTCATGCAAGGCCTGGGTTGTTGTGTCTGAAAGCGTGGCCTTCTCCTCCTGTGCCTCCTCCTGTTCCATCACGTGTGCTGCTGCTGGCTGGGTTAGCGTTGCCGGTCCCTGTTTATGGAACCTCTTATCTTTATTACATTTATGACTGCATGGCGGCAAAATGCATACTATCCGCACGCTTCTTGTCCTCATGCAAGGCCTGGGTTGTTGTGTCTCAAAGCGTGGCCTTCTCCTCCTGTGCCTCCTCCTGTTCCATCACGTGTGCTGCTGCTGGGTTAGCGTTGCCGGTCCCTGTTTATGGAACCTCTTATCTTTATTACATTTATGACTGCATGGCGGCAAAATGCATGCTATCCGCACGCTTCTTGTCCTCATGCAAGGCCTGGGTTGTTGTGTCTCAAAGCGTGGCCTTCTCCTCCTGCGCCGCCTCCTGTTCCATCACATGTGCTGCTGCTGGGTTAGCGTTGCCGGTCCCTGTTTATGGAACCTCTTATCTTTATTACATTTATGACTGCATGGCGGCAAAATGCATGCTATCCGCACGCTTCTTGTCCTCATGCAAGGCCTGGGTTGTTGTGTCTGAAAGCGTGGCCTTCTCCTCCTGCGCCTCCTCCTGTTCCATCACGTGTGCTGCTGCTGGCTGGGTTAGCGTTGCCGGTCCCTGTTTATGGAACCTCTTATCTTTATTACATTTATGACTGCATGGCGGCAAAATGCATGCTATCCGCACGCTTCTTGTCCTCATGCAAGGCCTGGGTTGTTGTGTCTCAAAGCGTGGCCTTCTCCTCCTGCGCCTCCTCCTGTTCCATCACGTGTGCTGCTGCTGGGTTAGCGTTGCCGGTCCCTGTTTATGGAACCTCTTATCTTTATTACATTTATGACTGCATGGCGGCAAAATGCATGCTACCTGTGCAAAGAAAACAGACATTTCCCGCATTTAAAAGACAGTTTTCCCTTTGAAACTTTAAAATCGATTTTCTCAAAAACTATAAGCTCTTTTTGCTAATTTTTTTCCCTCTTGTACCCACTCCCAAGGTGCACATACCCTGTAAATTTGAGGTATGTAGCATGTAAGGAGGCTTTACAAAGCACGAAAGTTCGGGTCCCCATTGACTTCCATTATGTTCGGAGTTCGGCGCGAACACCCGAACATCGCGGCCATGTTCGGCAAACGTTCGCGAACCCGAACATCCAGGTGTTCGCCCAACACTAGCTAGGGCTCAAAACAAGAGCAATTATATGGTAGAGGAAGAAAGCCCTTAAAAATAGCACCTCCCACAGCAAAATTTGAAAAAGTATAACAAAAATCTTTATTCACCATTGGGTATATTAATAATCACAGTACTGATGATTCAATTAAGAATAAAACCATTTAAAAACCAAGCAAATATTCCAACATGATCCCTGCTGCATATGAAACAATCACTCTAAATGCAATATATTGTATAACGACACAATGCTGCTGTCAGATATAAAACCCCACAGTAGGCTCAATATTGAGCCCAACAGGGGGAGAACCCGGGTTCAGTATACAACCTAATGTGATGCAGGACCAATAAACACCTGTGCAATAAAAAAAAAAAAAAACACACACAAACAAATATCGCATATATAAGATTATGAAATAAAGTGCACAATTGCCATCCAAGTATACAGTATTACTAGTGATAAGATGCCTAGTAAAATATTAAGGCAAAGGAGCAGCCCATAGGAAAAAGAGCATAAAGTGGAGTAGTGCAAAAAGTAGGAGATACTTAGCCCAGAAATGTTGAAGTCAATCTCAGAAGCACAGCAGGGAACAAGGAATCCCCTCAGAGGACAAAATCCCACTAGTTCCGCGAGAGTCACCTCGCTTTATCAAGGAGAGAGGATGGTTTTATTCTTAATTGAATCATCAGTACTGTGATTATTAATATACCCAATGTTGAATAAAGATTTTTGTTATACTTTTTCAAATTTTGCTGTGGGAGGTGCTATTTTTTAAGGGCTTTCTTCCTCTACCATATAATTGCTAAGGAGCCCTTTAGTCCACAGCCTCGCCAACATTGATCGGAAGACCCTGAGTAGATCTGTGATAAAACTGACGGAGTTAAGTACCATCTAAATAGTATCTTGTAGATATTCTCCTTAATCTGAACACACATAGAGGAATCTTTAGCGTTTTGACAGATAGAATCCCAATCTTTAGATGAGATAGATTGAGAGAGAGCTTGTTCCCATTTTTTCATATAATCATGAGAGGGAGTTGTAGTATAAGAGTGTGTGCAGAGAAGGAGATAGATCAGGGAAATTAAATTTTTATGGCCTTTTGATAAACACAAGTTCTCAAAGAGTGTATTCCTAGTAATATCCACAGATTTAGGGAGTAAAGAGCGGAGGAAGTGGGTTATTTGGTTAAATTCCATTAGGAGCCCAGGTGAATGGGGAATTTTCTCACATATACTGTATGCTCATATGTGATAAAGGAGGTGGAGCCTGGTTGGAGCCAGTCTTGGAGCCTAAAATAACCGTGGGAGAACCATCTATCCATAAAATCAGGGTCCATACCAGGTGGAAAACAAGCATTACCCAAGAAGGGTTGTAACCTAGAAAAAGAAGATTTCAGTTTTGTTTTCTTAGCTATAGCATTCCATAATTTCAGAGTAAATCTAGAAGTAGGTAAACCCAAGGAAGATGGGAGTGGGTTCGGTTTGGCTGGCCAAACAATTGATGCTAAGGAATGTGGAAGTAAATGAGTAGCTTCAATTAACGCCATTTAGTTCTAGCCCTGAAATCAGACCATTCAGTAATTTGGCAAAGATTGTAATAGAGGGAAAAGTTACACAGTCCTAACCCCCCTTGATCCCTCAGAGCTAGTAGAACCAATCTTGAGACTCTAGGTCTAGAGTAATTCCATATAAATGTATTAACTTCTTTTTGTAGAAGAGCCAATTGAGAAGGTGGGACAGCTATGGGTAAGGTTTCAAACAGGTAAAGAATGAAGGACATTCATTTTGACTGAATAAAGGCGGCCTTTCCAAGATATCTTGAACTTAGTCCATTTTCGAAAGGTCTTGTAGGATAGCTGAAATAACTCGGGGGTAATTATGTTTGTAAAGGGTGGAGTAGGAAGCCGTTAGAAATATCCCTAGATATTTGAACGTCTGTTTCTTCCATTGATAATTATAGAAATGTTGTAATTGTTCAAGCAAAGTATGTGATAAGTTGATAGGAAGTGCTTCAGTTTTATCTTGGTTCAATTTATACCTCGATAGTCGCCCATATTCAATCAAAAGCTTATGTAGGGAGGGAAGAGATGTTAGTGGGGACGTTAATGTGAGTAGTACATCATCCGCAAAAAGGGAAATTTTGTGTTCCCATCAACCCTGAATAACTCCCTTTATGTCTGGATTCCTTCTAACGGCACTAGCCAAGGGCTTGTTGCTAATTACAAAAAGCAAGGGAAACTGTGGACATTCTTGTCTAGTGCCATTTCTAATGGGGAAAAAAGATACTGGAGCTGACGGTAACTTAATCATAGTGGAGGGGTTAGAGTATAAAAACTAAATCATGGTCAGATATGGGCTTGAAAATTCTTGATGTTCCAAAAAAAGGAATGGCCCTGATAACCTGTCGAAGGCCTTCTCTGCATCCAAACTAAGAAGCAGAGAAGGCCTTCCCGAGGTACGCATTAGCTCAATAAGGTCAATAGCTTTCCTTGTATTGTCCTCTGCTTGGCGACCTTGAATAAAGCCCACCTAATTGTTATTTAAAAGAGAGGACAAAATAGGGTTGAGTCTATTAGCCAATCGCTTTAGTTATTAATTTAAGGTCCGAGTTCAATAGTGATATAGGTCGGTAGCTCTATGGGATCAAGGGATCTTTTCCCAATTTAGGAATCATAGTAATTGTCACGGACGATTGCGGGGACGCAGGCGCGTCCTGGAACCGCCCGTGAAGAAAAGAACGATCGCACTCGATTCCTGCATCGATTGCGCTTCAAAACGGTACAATCTGGATTTATTGTGTAGGAGGTCTGCAGTCCCTTCTTAGCAGAGGAATAGCATCACCTTAACTGCAGGATGGCTCTTTTGATATGCTAATGAGCCTGGGCCCAGAGAGTCCCTGGCTTCAAGCTGTGCTGATGGCCCATCCATCAGGTATAAGGTGACAAGCAGCTGGCAGGAAGACTGGCCCTGTGACTGCTGATCAAGCCAGAGGTGTAAACTCAAAGTTGTCTAAGCAGATTTCACATTCAGATGTTAATTGAAGGAGCCAACAGGGCCTTTTCATAGACAAGAAGCAGACACAGCTGGACTCCAGTCAGGCTGACTCCGGCCTTAGCAGGAAGAAATGAATGTACAATATAATCTTTTGCCCATTTACAGAATACAATAAATAGGGTGGTTATGAGAGCGGTATCATTGGATCCGTAGGGTCATGCTGGATCTCTTGATACCAGTCGAGAGGGGCCCGGGGCCCCTACCACCCAGGTATGAATCTACTCAGGACCCTGATCTGATGCACTAGCCATGTCAGGTATCATATTAATCTGTATTTTCCTCCAAGTATGAAGCTGTTACCCCCCTAAATGTAACGTGTATGGTTCAGGAGTTACAGCAATTCATAAGTTTAGCTCTAAAATCTCTCAGAGGGAATGAACTGTCATTTGCTGGTAGCTCAGAGGGGGCTGGCATTGCCACACCCCCAAACCAGCTTCATCAAAAGCACAGAGCCAGCAGGCGGGCTGTGTCCTCCACACTGAAACATCTTGCACTCATCAGATGCCAGCTTGAGGATATGCTGGCATCCACCTGGTCTGAACTCTGAACTCTGGACTTTGAAACCAAGGACTTTATGATTCTTCCCACAATAAGGACATCTTTCCAGGAACTAAGTATTTTTTCTCCCTTCTTTTATTTTTCATACTGGCTATTACTGTTTTCATAATTGTTGATTTTCATAATTGTCTGTATATATTAATTATTTATATTGCGTGAATAAACGACTTTCTCCAAGTCATTCACTTTCCGCTACCCTGCTTATCAGCACACACAGAAATGATCCCGGGTCTCTGAAGATACGCTACTGTTTGTTTGTTGTTGGCTAGACAGAATATCGTGTGTTTAACCGTTTTATTCGCAGGATTAGTCAGTCAGTTAGTGGGCCCCACGGTCCCATAGTAACCGCGGTGGTGGCAGTTTACTCTGAACCAGTAGGTGACGTTGTAATCACCCGTGTCTCACAGGCTCCCTTCTGAGTTGTCTGCGGCTAATTCTTAACGGTTCCTGCGCATTGACTGCGACCAGAGTTCGCACGATCTGTGCGCTGGCACCGTTTAGAAGGCTAAGTGCGGTCAGCCACTGAGGGCTCTTGTGACAGTAATCATACATATTAACATGGATTCTGGGGCTGATTTTCCTGACATAAGTTGGTTAGCTAGGGAGACTAGGTGCGGGAGTAAAATGGGTTGGAATACTTTATAGTATTTATAGGGAAGACCGTCAGGCCCGGGAGTTTTAGAAGATGGTAAATGTTTAAAGACTTCCTGAAATTCTTCAGTTGTAAAGGGGGAATTAAGTACTGTTAGCTGGGGTTCAGATAGGTTTGGGAGGTTCAAGCCGTTTAAGAAGGTCTGTATGTGAGGGATAGATGATTGGCTGCCTAGGTGGTCTGATAAATTATATAACTTTTTATAGTAGTCTGTGAATCTGTGATCTGAGCGATCTGAAGAGGATTATAATGTATAGTTCCATTAAGATCTTTCATGGCATAGATTTGGGTCTGTGAACCTTTAGGATTCAATTTTCGAGCTAAAATGATGTGAGGTTTGTTTCCTCTCTCGAAAAATAATTGCCTTGCCCATCGAAGACTCTTTTCTAATTGATGATACTGCAGGTGTTTAATTTCCATTTTGATTGTATGAATGTTAGTGTAATTTTCAGAGGTAGAAGAAAGTTTAAATTTTTCCTGCGCCTCTGAAAGTTTTTTATACAGATCTCTGAGTTTTTGGCTAGACTGTCTCTTCCTCTTAGAGCCCTCAGAATTAAAAAGACCCATAACAAAAGCTTTATGGGCCTCCCATGCAACACCCAATGTCTCTACTGATGGTATATTTTCCTTAAAATATATCTTTAAGCTCTCTGTGATCTGTGAAACAGATGTTTTATCCTGCAATAGTGATTCATTTAACCTCCAGTGCATAGGTTTATAGGGAGTATAAAACCAATTCAAGCCAATTGTTACTCCTAGATGGTCAGACCAGGAAATTAGATGAATGAAAGAATCTTCTAAAATGGAAACAACAGGGCTGTGAGCGAAAAAGTAATCTAATCTGGAGTGGGAAGCATGTTGGGAGGGGGGGGGGGGGGGGGAATAGAATATATATTCTACTTTCTGGGGATGGGCTATTCTCCAAAGATCCAGAAGACGATATTGTCTCATCAAGATACAGAATTGTCTAGAGTTTCTATCATGGGAAGGGGATGAACTATGCGGAGAAGATCTTTCCATGGAAGATGAAAAAGTTAAATTGGAGTCTCCTCCTAATAACAGTGAGCCTACAGCTACCCTTTGGAGTTTAGCTAAAACTGAGGCACGAAACGATATTGGAGTTAGGGGCGTAAATGGAAGCTATTGTGGTTTGTCTGCCAGCTAGTTCCCCGACCAAAATAAGGAATCTCCCTTGGGGATCTTTAATAGAACGTGTTAGTTTAAAGGGGGTACCCTTTTTAATCACAATTGCCACTCCTGCTTTTTTGTGGGGGCCAGAGGCCAAGTACACCTCAGGATAAAGCCTATTAAAGAGGCGTGGAGCGTCTGAATTCTTGAAATGACTCTCTTGTATAAGAGCCACATCTATTTCCAGACGCTTCAGGTCTCTGAACAAAGCAAAACATTTCTGAGGTGTATTGAGCCCTTTCGCATTAATTGTGAAAAATGTAACCATTATCTAGGTACGAGGATAGGATTTTATTAAAGCATCCAAACCGACCGGACCTATTTCCCAAAACCCAACCCCAAAGAAAAGTAATTGAAAACATAACACATTGGAATAGTATAGAGCCACTGTAAAGTATGTGGCTGGCTACAAGTAGGGGCAGCAAAATCAAGCTGCCGTGGTGAGATAACCCAGTGGTCTACATCCCATAATAATGGGATGCAGAGCTGACTGAGGAATCTCCTGAGGTGCATACCAGGCATGTAAGAGACCGCCATGGAGCTAAAGCCATAGTCTGATTACTTAATTCCCCCCTAGAGAAAGTGAATCGTACAGTATTAAATGACATCAAAAATAGATGTAAACTAGTAGCATAGTAGAAAAGTATAACATAATGTATAATTATGTAAATAGAAACATCTAAATGGTTCAGATCATGAAAAAGCTAAATTCTCCTGGGGTGTTATATTGCTAAAATAAAACAAGAATGTAGAGCATAAGAAAAAAGTTAGAGCACTAGAAGAAGAACCATAGGAGAGTTCCAAAATTAAGATGGCTGTGAATCCATTTCTTCAGAACTAGTTGAAGAAGTGAGACTGCGTAGGGGGACCTTAGTCCACTCTGATACATGTCTAATCTTCCTCAGTGGGGATGCCACAGGGGATCGACGACTTGAAGACGAGTCAAGGTGAAGGATTCTCAAGCCCAGTTGTTTTAAGAAGAGGTCAGCATCATCGATGTCAGTTAAGGAGAAAGACATGCGTTTGTTTAGGACTATGAGTCTAAAGGGGAATCCCCATTTATAGAGGATGTTAGCTTCCCTTAGCTTTTGAGTAACAGGCCTCAGGGATCTCCTTTTAGCCAGTGTGATCAGAGAAAGATCTTTATAGATTGAGACAGAGACCCCTTTAAATTCAAGTACAGGAGTGTTTCAGGTAGCTTTGAAGAGAGCTTCCTTGGCCTCATAATAATGTAAGCTAATGACAATGTCGTTAGGACTACCTTTCTGCAATTGTCACTCGCCCAAGGCCCTATGGGCTCTGTCCATTCTCCATAATTCATTAGGGAGATCGGGAACCGTTCCAGTAAGTGAGGCTTTAGTTGGTCGTTGGTAACTTGAGAGGAGACCGCTTTAACTCTTATGTTATGTCGTCTGTCCCTATTTTCCTGATCTTCCTGTGCAGTACGTAGGCCCTTTAGATCCGATAGGATAATATATTGGGTATCCTCAAAATCAGCTTGTTTCTGGGCTATTTCGTCCGTCTTTTTTTCTAGTGCGTCAGTGTGTCACCCTATATCAGCGATTTCGGCTTTCAGATCCTTAACTGCAGAGAGGATTAGAGCCTCCAATGAAGAAAACATTGTCTGGTTGTGTCTGTGCAGCGCTGCTTCTAAAACTGCAGCTGTGACTAGAGTTGGGCCGAACCTCCGATTTCGCGAACTTCCGCGGAACGTTCGGTTCACGGAAAATTTCGCGAACCGCAATAGACTTCAATGGGGAGGCGAACTTTGGAAAAAAAAAATTCTGCTGGCCACAAAAGTGATGGAAAAGATGTTTCAAGGGGTCTAACACCTGGAGGGGGTCATGGCGGAGTGGGATACATGCCAAAAGTCCCCGGTAAAAATCTGGATTTGACGCAAAGCAGCGTTTTAAGGGCAGAAATCACATTGAATGCTAAATGACAGGCCTAAAGTGCTTTAAAACATCTTGCATGGGTATACATCAATCAGGTAGTGTAATTAAGGTACTGCTTCACACTGACACACCAAACTCACCGTGTAACGCACCGCAAACAGCTGTTTGTGTAGTGACGGCCGTGCTGGACTGGTGCACACCATGGCGAGAGTGCAGGTTTTGGTGGCTTTACAGCCCATATGGTCGCCTGGCTGATGTAGCTGAATGGTATGCAGTGGCAGGTTCACTGAACACAACAGGTATGCAGTGGCGGGTTCACTGAACAGGTATACAGTGGCGGGTCCACTGAACAGAACAGGTATGCAGTGGCAGGTTCACTGAACACAACAGGTATGCAGTGGCGGGTTCACTGAACAGGTATACAGTGGCGGGTCCACTGAACAGAACAGGTATGCAGTGGCGGGTTCACTGAACACAACAGGTATGCAGTGGTGGGTTCACTGAACAGGTATGCAGTGGTGGGTTCACAGAACAGGTATGCAGTGGTGGGTTCACAGAACAGGTATGCAGTGGCAGGTTCACTGAACAGGTATGCAGTGGTGGGTTCACTGAACAGGTATGCAGTGGTGGGTTCACTGAACAGGTATGCAGTGGTGGGTTCACTGAACAGGTATGCAGTGGTGGGTTCACAGTACAGGTATGCAGTGGTGGGTTCACAGAACAGGTATGCAGTGGCGGGTTCACAGAACAGGTATGCAGTGGCAGGTTCACTGAACACAACAGGTATGCAGTGGCGGGTTCACTGAACAGGTATACAGTGGCGGGTCCACTGAACAGAACAGGTATGCAGTGGCGGGTTCACTGAACACAACAGGTATGCAGTGGTGGGTTCACTGAACAGGTATGCAGTGGTGGGTTCGCAGAACAGGTATGCAGTGGTGGGTTCACAGAACAGGTATGCAGTGGCAGGTTCACTGAACATGTATGCAGTGGTGGGTTCACTGAACAGGTATGCAGTGGTGGGTTCACAGAACAGGTATGCAGTGGTGGGTTCACAGTACAGGTATGCAGTGGTGGGTTCACAGAACAGGTATGCAGTGGCAGGTTCACTGAACAGGTATGCAGTGGGCTCACTGAACAGAACAGGTATGGTGGGCTCACTGAACAGAACAGGTATGCAGCCAGGAACAAGCTAAGCCTAACTAATCTTTCCCTATGAGAGACAGTCTGCAGCAGCTCGCCCTACTCTCACTAATGCAGGCACACGAGTGACCGTAATGGCCGCCGCTGCCTGCCTTATATAAGGGGGGTGGGGCTAGTGTAGCCTAATTGGCTACACTGGGCCTGCTGACTGTGATGTAGAGGGTCAAAGTTGACCCTCCATGGTGCATTATGGGGCGAACCGAACTTCCGCAAACGTTCGCCTGCGGGACGCGAACGCGAACCACGGAAGTTCGCATGGAACCGTTCGCAGGCGAACCGTTCGGCCCAACTCTAGCTGTGACAGGCTCCGATGTGGAGACAGGCTCTGAGTGCGTGATGCCGTCTGAGGAGGCCTGTAGAGATGGATCAGCGCCATCTTGGGTGGAGGCAGGGCAGAGAATTCTGTCTATGGTGCCTGCTGCAGTCCCAGGTTTAGGTAGCTGCTTACCGTCCATTTCGCCAGGTGCCCGGAGGTGTCTGCTGCTGGATCGGGGGAAAGATGCGCTACAAAAGCTGCTGTGGTGCGGAGTGCGGCTGAATTTGTGATCGGCGGTGACAGAGCTCTCGCTTCAGGCAGCCATTTTACCAAAGCCCGCGCATGCGCCTCTAACCCCTCCACCATGCGTCATTTTCGATATGCACCATTTTTGACTGGACCCCTTTCATTGGCTTTGGGAACACATTCACCAATTACAAACCGGCAGGATATATTGCGGTTTAGCCACTGGGTTTCTCAGTACTTAAATTCACAGTTTTTTTTTTAAATAATTTGTACAAGAGAGAAAGAAAACTATCTGCACAAAAGCAAACATCCTTAGCAATGGAGTGCTGCCTGTTCACACCCTACTAGGTTATAACACTCCCCACTCTCCATCAGCATGAACAGGTATCGGTGATGATTGCTCTGACAGCTGAAGCGTTGCCTCCATACTGACTGACAGCCTATCATGGGTTAGGAGGAAATGAGGAGGTGCAAATTGATGCTGAAGGTGTTTCCTGTTTTATTGTAAAAAAACCTGATTATTTATTTTTATTTTTTACATTTTTTCAATGCATGTATATGAACTTAGCCCTAACTTCTCCCTTAAAATGAGTCACGCAGGGATATAAAATAATTTCTTTTTATTGCTTTTCACAATGTCATGAAGCAGATAAAAGTACACAAATCAAAAGTTTTTAAAATGATTATAAAATGAATACTGAAACATGATAATACATAAAAGAGAGACAAAGTCCTTGAATGTAGGTGTTTCTTGACTCAGAGCCAAAAAAGTGGTAAAATTCAAATTGTAGCAGGGAGCAGGTAAATACATTCCAGCATTGTGGCCACCTCACTGTGTGAGTGTGTGCAACAAGTCTCAGTCATTTCTACAATGTGCCCCCAGTCTCAGTCAGTATCAAAATGTGCCCCAAGTCTCAGTCAGTATCACAGTGTGCCCCAAGTCTCAGTCAGTATCACAGTGTGCCCCAAGTCTCAGTCAGTATCAAAATGTGCCCCAAGTCTCAGTCAGTATCACAGTGTGCCCCAAGTCTCAGTCAGTATCACAGTGTGCCCCAAGTCTCAGTCAGTATACAGTGTGCCAGAAGTCTCAGTCAGTATCACAGTGTGCCCCAAATCTCAGTCAGTACTCAGTATACGTTAGTAGAAAGATACAGAGCGGCACACTTGTCCTTGTAGTCCTCCGGGTGCCGGACCTTGGGTGCTAAGCAACAGCCCAACGTAATCCAAGTAATGAAGATGATTGATCAGCACACCAGTTTCTCAACTACGCTCATTGAGAAGCTGGTGTGCTGACCGATCATCTTCATTACTTGGAGTACTCAGTATACAGTGTGCCCCAAGGCTCAGTCAGTATACAGCGTGCCTCAAGTCTCAGTCAGTATCACAGTGTGCCCAAAGTCTCAGTCAGTATACAGTGTGCCCCAAGTCTCAGTCAGTATACAGTGTGACCCAAGTCTCAGTCAGCATCACAGTGTGCCCCAAGTCTCAGTCAGTATACAGTGTGCCTAAAGTCTCAGTCAGTATCACAGTGTGCCCCAAGTCTCAGTCAGTATCACAGTGTGCCACACATCTCTGTCAGTATTGCACAGTATTGCAGTGTGCCCTAAGTCTCAGTCAGTATCACAGTGTGCCCCAAGTCTCAGTCAGTATCACAGTGTGCCCCAAGTCTCAGTCAGTATCACAGTGTGCCACACATCTCTGTCAGTATTGCAGTGTGCCCCAAGTCTCAGTCAGTATCACAGTGTGCCCCAAGTCTAAGTCAGTATCACAGTGTGCCCCAAGTCTCAGTCAGCATCATAGTGTGCCATAAATCTCTGTCAGTATACAGTGTGTCCAGGGGCAGACTGACAACTCATGGGGCCCCCGGGCAATTGGAGATTATGGGCCCCATACCAGTGTCACCCACATTTTTAATGTTATTTTCGTTACAGAGTAAGATCTAATAATTTACTGACAACAGATATTTCATACTGATAAAAAAAAAAGTCCTGCGCCGAAAAATGGGTGTGGTCACGCAACAGGATGGGGGCGTGGTCATGGGTGAGGCAAAATATACATGACCTTAGCAGTGGTGTAAAAGGTCTCCCGGGGAAGTTTAAACTCTGCCTTAGTGTTTTCCCCCAAAACACATGTAATCTGACAGCATTTCACCAAAAATCCACGCCATTTGGCAGAGGTTTCTCCAAAATACAGATAATATGGCAATCGTTCCCCCAAAATAGACGTAATCTGGCAGCAACAGTTTACCTGACATACACATAATTTGGTTTGGCAGCAGTTGCCCAAAATATGCATAATCTGGCAGCGGATCACCCAAAATACATGTAATCTTGCAGCAGTGGTTCCCCCAAAATACACATAATCTGGAAGCAGCGGTTCCCCCAACATACACAATCTGGCAGCGGTTTCCCAAAAATACACATAATCTGGCAGCAGTGGTTCCCCAAAAATAGTTAATCTGGCAGCAGTTCCCCCAAACTAGGTGCCCCCAGTATAGGTAACAGGTCTAAAGGTATCCCCAGTGGAAGTAACCAGGTGTACTGATGTTCCCAGCACAGGTATCCAGGTCTATAGGTATCACCAGTATAAGTAGCCAGGTCAATAGGTGTCCCCAGAATAGATAACCAGGTCTATAGGTGTCCCCAGAATAGGTAGCCAAGACTATAGGTGTCCCCAGGTCTATGGGTGTCCCCAGTATAGATAGCCAAGTCTATAGGTGTCTCCAGTATAGATAGCCAGGTCTATAGGTGTTCCCAGAATATGTAGCCAGGTGTATAGGTGTTCCCAGTATATGTAGCAAGGTGTATAGGTGTCTCCAGTATGTACAGTTGGTCATTGGGTGACTGGGGTTCAAATTCAGAAAAGGGGGTGGAGACACAAACGGCCAATCAGATTTGTTTCATTTCAGTGCAAACTATTGATGCCAAAGACTGCAAAGCTCACAAACTAGGTCATTGACGAATTGAGTAGCCAGCCAAATACATACCCGGGCAACGCTGGGCCATCAGCCACTTGGAAATAAAGGTGTATTTTTTATGTTTTATTTTACTTGTTTTCCCACGGCACCCTCTTAATAATTACAATTACAAGCCCTTAGGTAACTATTTATGTTTGTTTGTTTTTTAAAGCAGTCACTTTTTTTTATAAGAGTTTTATTTTGATAACTATGGTGGAAGTGTAAGAAGGGATTAAAAAATATTGTATTTTTTGTCCACGAGATGTCGCTACACGCTTTATCCTGTGTAAATGGTTTTACTTTACTTTTAATGATTGAACACAGCTTCTGGCTGAAGCCATGATCATTCATTCACAGGCACTTTTATTGGCTTTTGGAACATATGTTCCAAGAGCGGCAGAGCACATACAGTAGCCTACTGATTAACAGGACTCACCTGTACATTCTGTGAGGCAAGAGACAGTGAACTGGATGCACATATATGTCCAGTTTGCAGCAAGAAGTTAAAATAAAGTATTAGAATACAATATTTATTACCGTACAAATAATATAAGAAAATATTTTCATATGCCACCTTCTTTTCCCATGTCCTATGTCCTCTGCTGTATTCTTCTTCCTTCTTCTGTGTACTTACATCCTATGACATTATGCGCTTCAGTGTACATCTGCCTTCTTCCTACATTCTCATCTCACAACTTCTACTTCTTTTCCTCAAGTCTTCTATTTTTCTCTTGCTCTTTTCTTCTGTTCTGCTTTCTTTCTGCTTCTTCTTCTTTTTTTCCCCCCAACATTTTGGTTGAAGAGCCATCTCCACACATTTGTCCCTATCATACTGCTACTGTAATACTAACATTAGTATTAATCTTCCATCAGGGTTAGTATTAATTTTTCATGGGTCCATTTATCTGGACCAATGAGAACACAGGTGGAGGGTTCCAACTGGTCAGTTCAGTAGACCAATAGGAAAACTTGGCAGGAGATTTAAATATGTTTTTGCTGAACTTCCTTAGTGGTGTATATTGCAGACTCTAGGAACCCATCTTCAAAAATATTGTTAGCTCAATGGGGAGGAAAGGGCAGCATTTAACGTGCAAAAGGGGTACCCGCAGCAAAAGCCCCTCAGTCAATCTGTTTGTACCTGCCTGCTTGAGAAAGAGTTGAAAAACATTTCATATTTCAAAACTAAGGTAAACTGCTGCCAAAAATCCTTGCAATGTATAGAAATGTTGAAAAAAGAAAAAGATAACCGATAGCTAAAGTTATCTGTGCTTCCAGCAAACTGAAAATGCATTGCAACGCAGGTATCAATCAGGGACAAAACAGAAACCATTGGAATCCACACCTGCATCTCAGGGAAGTTCAAATTTGAGCTGAAGGATATTCATCCAACACTGTGCTCCAAGTTCCTGTCTGTACTGTGTCACAGGTCTCTATTATTGTGACAGTATGCTGCAAGTCTCTATCAGTGTCAGTGTGCCCCAATACCCTATGTGCATGATTCAGTATGACCTGAACTTTGTGTGAGAAAATTACGTTTTTGTAACATTTTATTTATTTGCTCTGAAATGTGCATCATGTTTAAGGTCAGTTTGAGCCTTTTAGATGGCTACTAGGAAAACATAACCTCCAAGGGTTTTTAAAAATAATGAAAATGTATTTCATTTTTCTATGGGAAGGTGTATAATAGGGTATTTGGATGTGGTTTTACTTTTTGGCCACAAGATGGAGATACAGAGTTAGTGTGTTCTAAAAATGGAAACAGAACCAAGTGTTTATTATTTGTTTATACAGGATCTTCTCAAAAAATTAGCATATTGTGATAAAGTTCATTATTTTCTGTAATGTACTGATAAACATTAGACTTTCATATATTTTAGATTCAAATACACTCAACTGAAGTAGTTCAAGCCTTTTATTGTTTTAATATTGATGATTTTGGCATACAGCTCATGAAAACCCAAAATTCCTATCTCAAAAAATTAGCATATTTCATCTGACCAATAAAAGAAAAGTGTTTTTGAAACAAAAAAAATCAACCTTCAAATAATTATGTTCAGTTATGCACTCAATACTTGGTCGGGAATCCTTTTGCAGAAATGACTGCTTCAATGCGCCGTGGCATGGAGGCAATCAGCCTGTGGCACTGCTCAGGTGTTATGGAGGCCCAGGATGCTTCAATAACGGCCTTAAGCTCATCCAGAGTGTTGGGTCTTGCGTCTCTCAACTTTCTCTTCAAGTACCAGGTGCCCCCCAGAAACAAGAAGTAAATAGCAAACTGTCTCTAGATAAAGTAATTAAGTAGCCATTTGCCAACAGGTATGAGAATTAGGTAGCCATGTATGCCTACTGATAAAAAGGCTTAGGTGGCCATTTAGCCCAGGTAACCATATGTGCTCAATCCACCCCACCCCCTATATTAGCAACCGTTGTTCCCTCAGTATTAGGTGGCCATGTGTACGCTCAGATATCAGAATTAGGTAGCCTTATGTGCTTCTCCCCCCAGATATTAGCTCTAGGCAACTGTTGTCCACTCAGATATCAGTATTAGGTAGCCATGAGTGTCCTCAAGTATCACTATAAGTTAGCTATTGAGCTCCTACAATTCAGTATTACGTAGCCATGCATGTCTCTCAGATATAAAAATTTGGTAGTGTCGTGGAAGCAGATATCACAGTTAGGTGGCTACGTGTACCCACTAGTTATGAGTTATACATAGACATGAACAAACTGATGTCACATGCTGGAAGTATGCGGAAGCAGTGGCAAAGCTGCAGGGTGCCATGGAGACTGGATATGCATGTTGTCCCTCTGAGTCTATAGACTCTATAGACAGATCCCCACTCTATAACAGACGCATCACTAACCTGCAGGCCAGTGAGGTGTCTGTTGAGCATCAAGCCCCGGTTTAACTGAGAACAGTTTTATTTTTGAACTGACACCATAGATGACACAGCACACAATTGTAACTCATGTACAAATTATGTATTTGCATTTATTAAAAAAAAAAGCAAACTGAAAAACCACAGAGCAGAAGCCAGGTAGAGCTCATGCACACACATCAAATATCTGTCATCACCCAGATTGCCTGCAAGACTATCCCAGACAACCACAGATGGAAAATCTTATTATCTAGATTAGGGTTTATAGCCAATAGCCTATGTAGAAGCTTCCTGTTGGATCAGAGGTTACAGCAATGCCAAGGTGTCTGCTGGTTACTAGGATACTAGTATTTGTATGTTATGTGGAAATGTGTTGATGGTTTAGTTATGAGCTATGAGTTATACAAACAATCACCATCCATTTATGGGGGATTTTCCTCTCTGTAGATAGCTCTCACGCTATATGCAGGAAAACGTGTTCTACAGGTTTTTTGCCTTTTGTTTGTATCTCATCTCTAAGAACCCTTTGCCTTTTTGTGTTTACAAAATATTAAACATTCTATAATGTATTTTATATGGTGCTGCCCTTAGGGACTCCGAGCAGTGCAGAAACTATGGAAAGATGCATATCATTTTAAAGCTCTCTTTCTCCTCTTTCCAATAATATATAAACCGCCTCCCTACGCCTTTTAGTTTTCGTTATTTTCACGATTGAAATTGCAGCGGCCGCGATTTCGATCGCGAAAATAGGAAAAACTAAAAGGCGTAGGGCGACGATTTAGGTGTCGTCAGGAAGAGGAGAAAGAGAGCTTTAAAATGATATCCATCTTTCCATAGTTACATTGTATTACACAGGGCGACTTTTTCTGCTGAATGGAGCTGCTGACTTTGAGAAAAATTCGCCCTGTGTAATACAATGTAACTATGGAAAGATGGATATCATTTTAAAGCTCTCTTTCTCCTCTTCCTGACGACACCTAAATCGTCGCCCTACGCCTTTTAGTTTTCTCTATTTTCGCGATCGAAATCGCGGCCGCTGCAATTTCAATCGTTAAAATAGCGAAAACTGAAAGGCGTAGGGCGGCGGTTTATATATTATTGGAAAGAGGAGAAAGAGAGCTTTAAAATGATATGCATCTTTCCATAGTTTCTGCACTGCTCGAAGTCCCTTTAACCTTCCTGGCGGTAAGCCCGAGCTGAGCTCGGGCTATGCCGCCGGAAGGCACCGCTCAGGCCCCGCTGGGCCGATTTGCATAATTTTTTTTTTGCTGCACGCAGCTAGCACTTTGCTAGCTGCGTGCAGTGCCCGATCGCCGCCGCTACCCGCCGATCCGCCGCTATCAATCGCGCCGCAGCCGCCCCCCCCCCCAGACCCCGTGCGCTGCCTGGCCAATCAGTGCCAGGCAGCTCTATGGGGTGGATAGGAATCCCCTTTGACGTCACGACGTCGATGACGTCGGTGACGTCATCCCGCCCCGTCGCCATGGCGACGGGGGAAGCCCTCCAGGAGATCCCGTTCTTTGAACGGGATCTCCTGATCGCCGGCGGCGATCGGAGGGGCTGGGGGGATATCATGTAGCGAGACTTTGATCAAGAAACAAGGTCTTGATCAATAATTTAATACTTGTGTTTTTTATTATACCCTCTATTTAAGATATTGACCTGTTACCTCCAATATATTGTATTGATACCAATTGCAGTAAGTACTGAGCCTTGTTATTCTCACTTCTCTATAGTTATCCCCTTTCTCCTCCCCTGGCTGTGAACTGTCTGTCTCCTCTCATTCCTCTGCAGATGATATCAGCACTTTAGCAAACACTAATGAGTCATTTTTGTAATGCAAACAATAGGCGTCACATACTCGAATTTTAAAACAGGGATAAAATCATTTATGAAAGTCCTTGACATTATTTAACAGAGCCTGATTTTAAACGGAACCTGAAGCAATAAGTAAATGGAGGCTGACATATTTATTTCCTTTTAAACAATACCAGTTGCCTTGCTATCATGCTGATCTATCTGGCTGCAGTAGTGTCTGAATCCCATCAGAAGCAAGTAGCAACTAATCTGTCAGATTTGAAAATAATGTCAGAAACCTCTGATCTGCTGCATGTTTGCTCAGGGTCTATGGCTAAAAGTATTAGCAGCAGAGGATCAGCAGGATAGTCAGGCAACTGGTATTGCTTAAAAGGAAATACGTATGGCAGCCTCCATATCCCTCTCAATTTTTTAAGTTAACCACTTTGGGACCAAGGACGTTACAGATACGTCCACTGTATGGCTGTATACTGCTGACAGGACATAACTTGATCCACACTATAAGCGCTTTTTTGAGTGCTTTGTGATTGATTAGTGTTTTCTAAAAATTTCTCCCATTCACTCTTAAAATCTCATAAAAATCATTGAGACTTCTCGCGTACGCGATCGCTGCGATTTTTACTGCAATTTTAATGAACGTGAATGGGAGAAATTTTTAAAAAGTGCTCAGAAAGCGCTAATCAATCACAAGGCGCTCAGAAAAGCGCTTATAGTGTGGATCTTGCTTTCTCAGCCTCTTAGTCCCGACATGATCGTACGCAACCTAAGGGGGTGAATAAAGATGTCATATGACAGATGACATCTCCCCTCACTGATCAGGAGCCATGGCCATTGGCTCCCGATCCTGTGATCACTACAATCACTGCCAATCATAGTGATGACTGAAGCAGGGGCAGCGGCAGAAGAAGAGGACCCGGACTCACCTCTCCTGATGTTCCTCTGGCAATCATCACACACTCTCTGCTCTGCCCGCCGTCCAGACACGCACTGCCTTTAGTGCCGGGTCAGTCTTGATGACGTCATCAAGCCGGGACCCAGAACTTAGCTGCAGTCTCTCAGGCTGGACAGTGGGGAGAGAGGAGGTGGGGAGAATCGCTCCTCGCTGGATCTGGGGAGTTGAGTAATGCCTGCTCTCTATATTGGGGACATATATCTATACAGGGGGCACCCATGCCTGGCTATTTATACTGGGGATACTTCTGCCTGGCTATCTATATTGGGAACACACTAAAAACCTCAAAACTACTCTGGTCTTTAAAGAGACTCTGTAACATTAAAAAGATCCCCTGGGGGGTACTCACCTCGGGTGGGGGAAGCCTCCGGATCCTAATGAGGCTTCCCACGCTGTCCTCTGTCCCACGGGGGTCTCGCCGCAGCCCTCCGAACAGCCGGCGACTGTGCCGACTGTCAGTTCAATATTTACCTTTGCTGGCTCCAGCGGGGGCGCTGTGGCGACTTTCGGCACGGAAATAGATGGAAATACCCGATCTCCGTCGGGTCCGCTCTACTGCGCAGGCGCCGGAAACTTGCGCCTGCGCAGTAGAGCAGACCCGACGGCGATCGGGTATTTCCGCCTACTTCGGCGCCGACAGCTGTCAGAGCGCCTGCGCAGGAGCCAGGAAGGTAAATATTACGTCACCGCTGCACGGAGGGCTGCAGCGAGACCCCTGACGGATGGAGGACGGCGTGGGAAGCCTCATTAGGATCCGGAGGCTTCCCCCACCCGAGGTGAGTACCCCCCAGGGGCCGTTTTGTCGTTACAGTTCCTCTTTAAGGGGGGTTTACATGCCGGTCCCAAAGTGGATAATTATCGCACACTGAAATATAAGGACACTTGCACTTTAACAGTAGTGAATATAACAAGTGCATTGTGCCATGCTGATCACAGAGCAAAAAGTTCCCTACGTGCTACTGCTATGATTTTATTGCTGAACTTTGTTCATACTAAAATACCTGTATTTTTTTTATGTTTGACCTTTTAAAGCTGAGCAAACTTATTTAAATACCTAAGAATATACAAGCTGTCATTCATGGAAGGGAGTGTGTTTATTAGTTGTAAAAGAGGATCCTGTGCAGCCACTGGTTTAGGTTTGTTTTCTCAGTACTCTATGGGGCCCCTCCCAGTGCCCCTCTTTTGTTATAAATCAAACAGTACATCTCCCAGAGCTGTCAAAAGATTTGGCTGATCATCGCCACTAAGAGGTAGGTGTACAGACTGCAAGAGTGCATGAGCTGTGCTGGTTATTGAGTTGCATGTTTAATAATTGAATAATGTCCCCTCTATTAACAACTTTGACCGGACCTGTTTATGTTATATTACAGTTTATGCTATGTTAGCATAACAGTTGCTATTATTTCTACATTTCTTAGATTAAAAGAGGTTAATATAAAATTGATTTTTTAGGCTATTGACACACCTATGGAATATTGTTTTCTTGACACTTGGTCAAATAGGACATTGCTACCCTAAACTCCAGTTTATGTATCAGATCAGAGATCAGCCAAGTGCAGTGATTGGCCAGAATGGCAGAGCCTGCTCCCGTCCTCAAGACCATCGGCCTCCACCTCATTGGCTGGCGCGTTTGATAGGGACATGTGGATGCAGAAGCCCGGAGAGAGAGTGCGTGATCCCGCTGTTGCGATGGACGGCAGGGATCAGCGTGTTTGGCCGTGGCTGACAGCTCAATAGGGGTACATTTCAGGACAAGCGAGCCAGCCCTCTGGAGGGAAAGACTTGTTAGAAATGCACATGCAGCCGACCGTGACCCCGGAAGCATCAGGCCAAGTGGAAGTGTGATGGCAGGGGTCAGCATGTCTGGCCGCACCAGCGGCCATGATTGACAGCGCCCCCACATGATTGGCTGGCATCTGAAGCAAGAATATGGGAGCTGAGGCCACATGGAAATTACAATTAAAGTGAGTGACCCGCTGGGGCATTGGTGCGGTGGGTGGTGATCTGATTGGCCGGCGGGCATCTGAAGGGGGCCATGTGGGAGATGCAGTAACAGGCCACCAGAAAGACAGGACATCCACAGGACACAGAGGGGGACACAGAACAAACACAGGAAGGAAATAGGGGGACACAGGACAGACATAGGAGGACAAAACAAGGGCTGAGTAGCACAAGGAGGGACACAAAAGGTACAATGTAAACATAATTTGGGGGGATTGGAGGAAAAGGTCCATAAGATGCCCCTGTGCCATGGACGCACCAGGATAAGTATAGATTTTTTTTCCCTGATTTTTGTCCACAAAACCTAGGAGCGTCTTATGGTCCGGAGTGTCTTATGGTCCGAAAAATACGGTAACGTAAAAAGGTGAAACTAATTACTCATTACATGCAAAGTGAGATATTTCAAGCCTTTATTTGTTATATTTTGGATGGTTATGGCTTACAGCTTATGAAAACCCTAAAATCAAAATCTCAGACCATTAGAATATTGTTAAAATGTTTAATGTTCTAGGCTCAAAGTGTCAGACTCTAATCAGCTAATTCATCCAAGACACCTGCAAAGGGCTCCTATTTAATATACTAGTTTAACCTGTTAAGTTGAATTACTGAAATAAAGGAACTTTTGCACAATATTCAAATTTTTTCAAGTTTTACCTGTAGTTTATGGGGAATCTGAAGTGAAAATAAACTTATGATATAATGAATTGTATGTACAGTACAGCTAATAAATAGAACTTTAGTAGCAAAGGTATGAGTCTCATATTGTTTCCAGTACAGGAAGAGTTAGGAAATGGCAGTTGTTATCTATGCAAAAGAGCTTCTCTGAGCTCTCTCACAAAACTTGGTGGCTATAGTGCTGTTTTCTGAAGCACTTACACATCAAATAAGCAGTGAAAGGCAATTTCAGATAAGATTTTACTGCAGAGAAGTTCAAAGGTTCATTATCGCTGCTCTGTTTAACCATTTTAGCCTTTTGGATGTGATTATGATGTCCAAAAGGCTGCTGCTGCAAGCTCCCACACACGATTGCACGCAAGCCCACGTGCTCCCATGCTGCCCCCCATTAGCCCGGAGATCAATGAATGGGAACATAGTTCCCATCCACTGATCTAAGTCCCCGGTAGAAAGACTAACAGCTTCTTGTGAGAAGCCGCGGTCTTTCAGAACCAAAAAAAAAAAAAAAATCACATCCTCCTTATACTTCCTGTAAACAAGAGTGCTCACTTACAGGATGGAATTTAAAAAAAAATATTTTTGGCTAAATAGTAAAATTACATGTATATAATTTTTTTTTTTTCACACAAAACACAATAAATTACATTTAAATTTAACTCTAACTCCCACACCCAAAAAATACCCAAATACAATTTTTAACAAAAAAAAAAATAATAATGAAAAAATTACAATTTAAAAACAAAAAAACAGCAACAAATAGTTACCTAAGGGTCTGAACTTTTTTTATATGCATGTCAAGAGGGTATATTACTAATATTTTTTAAATTATAATCTTGTACAGTAAATAGTGATAGATGCAAAACTAAAAAAAATGCACCTTTATTTCCAAATAAAATATTGGCGCCATACATTGTGATAGGGACGTAATTTAAATGGTGTAATAACCGGGATAAATTGGCAAATAAAATATGTGGGTTTTAATTATGGTAGCATGTATTATTTTAAAGCTATAATGGCCGAAATCTGAGAAATAATGAATTTTTTTCATTTCTTTCCTAATATTCCTGTTAAAATGCATTTAGAAAAAATAATTCTTAGCAAAATGTACCACCCAAAGAAAGCCTAATTGGTTGCGGTAAAAATAAGATATAGATCAATTCATTGTGATAATTAGTGATAAAATTATTGGCGAATAAGTGGGAGGGGGAAATTGCTCGGATGCATAAGGTGAAAAACGACTGAAGACTGAAGTGGTTAATAGCTTAAAATGCAGAGTGTAGTGCGTAAACTGCAAATATTACAGAATGATGCAATGTTATACAAGCTATATAACTGAAAATAAAAATATGAGACTTTTCTTTGCTGCTAACGTTCTATTAATTATCCATGCAACACATACAATTCATTATATCATAAGTTTTTTTTCGCTTCAGTGTCACTTTAAGTGTAATTCTGCGCAAAGTCCAGATACCGAAGTTGCAATGTATGCCATCCATTTAAACGCAGAATATTTTTTTCTGTTATGATAGCAAATGTATATCTATCCTGAAAACATCCTGCCCATGCACTTGTTGTTGGCCACCAGATAAGATCATCAGATATATTCCTCCAGAGAGGGACCTATTAACTGCCAAATACTGCACAGAGATGAATCTATTGGAAATCTGTAAAGCAGGTTCAGCCTGCTGGGCCCCCCAGGACTCCCCCATCTATGTGCTCTTCTGGGCTGTGCAAAGGGTTGCAGCGCAGTGAACATCACCCATCCTTCAGCTCATCTCCTCCTGTGTCTTCTCTCCATCACCCCCAAGCAGCTGTACCCCCGCAGGCAGGGCCGGTTTAAGCAACAATGGGGCCCCAGGGCAAAATAAACCTGGGGGCCCCCCCCCCCCAACAGATACCCCGGAGCAAAAATCAAGGGACCTTTTTTGCAGCTGGTATAGTCAGGGTTTGAAGCCCCAGTCGGTCGGAGCTCCACATTCTGGCTACCCCAGCCTGCATGGGGGACAAGGGGTTAAAAAGTTTCAGGAGGGGGGACCCCACATAATTTTTTTTAAAAGAATTCCCACAATCTAAACATAAAAAAAAAATTGGGGAAAATAGAAAAAAAATGCCAGGGATCTTCATACAGTCATATTGCGGCTATATAGTGATCCCTGGCCAAAGCGCTGCAGCTGCGTATGGACCCCCTGGAAACCCCGTCAGGAAATGTATTGCTCTTTCTTTTGATGCATGTAAAATTACACTACCGTTAGGTTTGCTACTAAAAGTGACATTTACCGCATTTGAAAGTATACTTTTTTCCTTCGAAACTTTAAAATCTATTTTCTCAAAAACTATAAGGTCTTTTTGAAAAATTGTTTTTTCCTCTTATTCCCAATGATCTCCTTCACATATCCTGCAAATTTAGGGTTTCTAGAATTTAAGGTGGATTTGCTATTAACCATTAAAGTCGGCTGGTTTTTAAATGTGTATTTTTTTCCTTTGAAAATTTAAAATCGATTTTCTCAAGAACGATAAGGTCGATTTAAATTTTTTTTTTTCCTCTTGTAGCCACTGGGGGCCCCTACAAGCTCTGGGGCCCTGGGGCAGCTGCCTTCTTTGCCTTAATGGTAGCGCTGGCCCTGCCCGCAGGCGTTGAAATCTGCTCTTGGTCAGCAGGGGCCTCTATTTAGAGAAAAAAGTACTATTTTCCTCATCTGTTCAGTGAGCCAACACCTATTAGTCCTAGATGTGGTAGTGGAATTTGCCCAGCTCTAATCAACACCACAAATGTATGAGATGCACAGTAGAATTGCATCCCCTGTGTGGATGTTGAATTTATCAAAATTTGTGGTTGCTTTTCTTCTGAATTATCTCAGCTTATATGTCTCTTCACTTATTCATGTAAAACCTTTTAAAGTATACCTGACCTGTGGAGGCATAGTTGCCTAAGGAGAGCACTGAGTTATGTTCATGCTGAATCCATATACCTCTGCACATTGACTGTGAAAGGAAAAGGCGGGCTTGCCACGATGTTCTCTCGTAGCACCCTTGTGAATGGGGCAGAGAAGAGCAGGGATTCGAAGGGTGAAAGTCACATTTTTCAAGTGAACACGGGGACCAGGGGAACGAGGAGAGGAATGGACAATGCACAGAGGTATGTGGGCCCAGCATGAACATACCTCTGTGCTCACCTTAGGTAGATTTGATTCAGGTCAGCAGACAAAAATAAAGTGAGAAAATATCGAATTTTAACAACTTTTAGTTAATCGTGTACTGCTACTTGATTTTTTTTTCCTGCTTGGAAAGTGCTGAAAGGCTATTATAAAAAAAAGGTTAAAATGGGCAAAGTGGTTGAATGATTTTCATATTTGTCCTCTGTTTTCAGAAACTTGCACAATGCATCATCCAAATCCTGGTAAGTACACCTTGTTCCTTTTATAAGGAAGCTGTGTCATTTGTATTACAGGAATCACTATGTCATCTCATTTGATTAGTCCAGTTGTATTCCAGTATGTTTAATTCTCTACTCCATTCTCTTCCCACCTTTTCTCTGTTGTTTAACACAAAGATATTGCCATGTGTGGTGCAATCCTTATTAACATTCTGACTTTAATTGCAATGAAAATGCTAAACGGTGTGCTATCAAGTACTCACTGTTGTATTTAAAACGGAGCTCCAGAAAATCAGCTAAATGTATGGTTAAAATTTGCTACATATCATCAGTAAGAAGGGTGCTTTGCTTCGACTTAGCAATAGTAATGGGAACTATAGTACCAGCAAGGGCCACACCCCTTTTCTCCCAGAACCCCCAATGGACACAATCAAGTGATCAGAACCAGTCAAGCAAAGAAGTAAAATATCCTGATAAATCAGTCATGCCCTTCCCTATGAATTCTTGTTTTATAAGAAAGTCTTCTAGGAGAATTGATTATATCTTTAAACCAACCTCTGAGATTACAGACCACAACTACCCAGGGCCTCAGCTAGAGATCTTTCAGCATTAGACCATCAACCGCTTCCGGACCGAGGCAGTTGAAATCTACGCTCTGTTTACAGGCTGTTTTCCCTGCTGGGGCGTAGATTTTAACTGCTCCCAAACGGTCTTATCACTCTCGGCGCTCTTGTTGTTCCGTCGCTGCTGCAGTCAGCTTGCTCAGCAATCCTAGTGACAGCTGAGCTCCATATGCCAGTCAGGAGCCAATTTCATTAGCTCCAAACCCTGTGATCATGGTTAGCCCATCAAAATGATCACAGTACATCAAAAGACATCTCTGGTCCTTAAGGGACCGGGGAAGTGTGGTACACAAAGGGCAATATATAAGTCATAAATATCTTCAGCAGCAGTGGCAGTTGCTTTCTGTTCACTTTTAGAGGGTAATAAGTACAGTATCTAAATTCTATGTACAATATATTCAACATAATGTAATATTCAAGTTGGGTCTTTGAACGCTGTTTAACTATAACATTGCAATTAGCTGGGCTGCTTTCATTATGATGTTTTAATTCAAGTTAAGTTCAATGACATAAACTAATGTCTGCTTTCTCATTTAAATTACAGTAGCACTTTACTATACTGCTCAATCAAAGCCATATATTAATTTTATTGCATTAAAGGACAAACCTGGAGAATCTGCAACATCTGTTTCAAAATAATATATTAACAGAGATTTTCAGTAACTGTGAAAAAAAATTATACCATGTTCTCTTATAGGACAACATGGCCATCCTCCAGGCCACCCACACCATGACCCACACCACCACCCAGGCCATGCTCCACCACACCATGGTGGTCATCCTCAGCATGGACACCATGATCCTCATGGACATCCAGGCCCTCATGGACATCATGATCCTCATGGACACCATCATCCACCTGGCCATCATGGACCACCACCACCCCATGGCCACCATGGAAAACATTAACCATTTTCAAATATAGGTGAGCTTGGTAAATATAAATTGGTTAAACTTTTAAATAATAAAAAACAGCATCTTAGGTTTAGAGCAAACCTACAAATAGGAAATAACAATACATGCTTGAAAGAGCATGCGCCATAAATTGTCTGTCCATACCTCTTATTTTGTAGTGCAGTCCTACAGAGGGCCACTAGGGCCTCTTTTTCCCAGATTCTTAAAGTAAATACTAACTTTGTGAGAACTGGATTATGCAGTTCAGTGTTTGGTGCCTCAGTGACATATTGGCATATGTACTATGAAGTGAAACTGCCAACATTTATAACAACTTTTTCCTAATAGTACTCAAAGCACATTGACAGAAATGAGAACAGCAGACACTTAGGGTGCACTCTGAAAATGATCCTTAGTGTGTGTATGTTTGTGTGTGTATGCTATAAGTGTAAGTAAGAGAGAGTGTGTGTACCTGTAATCTGCTACTATTGCCATATTTTAGTATCAGTTTCTTAGGGGGTAGCCAGTTAAACTACTGATATGGTTTTGGTATATGGTAGGAGTCTAGAGTCCCTGGAGGAAACCTGGACTACAGGTCAGTGTTGTTTTATAGGGTTGGGTGGAGAGTATTTTTGATGGCTTCTTTTTGATTGGTATTTGGTACTGGTTTCTGATTGGCTTTGCTCTTGTTTTCTGTGCTTCGTGATGGCACTTGGCGTGACTTATTGTGTATATTTTGTTGTGTGCTGCTCTGCCGATTTGGCCATTCTGCTTGCACTCAGCTCTGATGAAAATGTTATATAAGATTAAGCAAAGGGAGGCTGAGCATTCATAATAAAGCTATAAGTATTGCTAATTATTTCAATCAGTGAAATGGGGATGGGGGGGGGGGGGGTGTAAGGTCATCGACCCAACGCATATGCATTAAACAGAAGAAAGAAAAGACCCCCTAATATGATAAGGTAATGACTGAGGAGCAAAATATTGAAAATAAATACACCAGCCAATTTGCAATACAAAAATCTGCTAATTTTTATTGAACCAACTGCATAAATAAAAACAAAGGCCAGGCCATCCCAAGCCACAAAAAGCCCCTATGTTCATCTATAGTTATGTATAATAAGCTCCCTAGAAAAAAAAAATATCTTACAATATTTAAATGGACACCAAAAGTGTCCATTTAAGTAAAATACAATATATTCTCATGAATCTCAGAATTGCTGCGGTCCAGCATCACACATACAGTATGTGTATGTTTGATGCTGGACCACCTCTCATTATTGGTTTGTGGTCCAGCATCACACATAACACATATATTTGATTGTTAGATATTAACTGGTGTTATGCTGCAGATTGTTAGACCGCAGCAATTATGAGATTGGTGAGAATATATTGTATTCAACTTATAGTCATATTTTTGGTGCCCATTTAAATATTGGAATACAGTATATATTTTTTCTACAGAGCTTATTATACATAACTATATATGACCATAGGGGCTTTTTTGCAGCTTGGGATGGCCTGGCCTTGTTTTTAATTGTTTTTATGTATGCAGCAGTTGGCTCAATAAAAATTATCAGAATTTTGTTTTGCAAATTAAAACAAGGAACACCAAGAGCCCCAACAGTGTAATATGTACTGGTAAATGGTTACTAGATAGAGTAAATATTAATACTCACAAACCAGGGTTACCATTAGGCAACCACTGTAAAGGCAGGTGGGGAGATTTTCCTGACCCCACTCAGGAATAAGAAGTCGCTCTCTGTAGATGAGAAAAAAGGGGGTTCAACCCTCCACCCAGGGTGGACTCAATATTATGCAGGAGAACAGAGGTGCCAAAAGGATAAAAGGAAGCTAAATGAGCTTAAAAACCAAAATTCTTGGTAAATAGAGGAGGTAGTGGTGGACTTACCTCCTCCAAGTAGACACACAACGACTGTAGAAAAGACAGTCAATATATTTTATTTAAGAACTCCAAATATGCAACGCCTTTCGCAGGTTTGATCCCGCTTCATCAGGCAATAACAACGGAGCAATAGCATATGTGGTCAGTAGAAGAGCCAGGCACCTCTGACCTTGACAGAGGTGCATATTTGAAGTTCATAAATAAAATATATTGACTGTCTTTACTACATTAGTTGTGTGTCTACTTGGAGGCGGTAAGTCCACCACTACCTCCTCTATTTACCAAGAATTTGGTTTTTAAGCTCATTTAGCTTCCTTTTATCCTTTTGGTGCCTCTGTTCTCCTGCATAATTGTTTTGCAAATTGGCTGGTGTATATATATTTTCCATATTTTGCTCCTCATTACCTTATCATATTATTGGGTATTTTCTGTCTTCTGTTGTTGAATGAAAATGTTAAATATTGGAGAGTGTGTGGGAGAATTGTGTGGCTTTATCAGTGGGTAAGTATTGAGTGTGTGGGTGGTTACACAGTGTTGTTGTAGAGTGTGTGAGTTGTGTGAATGCGTGGGGGGTGGAGTGTGGGAGGACTTCCTTCATCAATCATCATGTGTCCAATACCTTCTTTCGATCCACAGTCTAGTGCAGGGGTCTCAAACTCGCGGCCCGCGGGCCATTTGCGGCCCTCGATGCAATATTTTGTGGCCCTCGCCAGCAAAAGCTTTCTTATAGTTCGCTTCAGTGCTCCCAAGTAATCCGCCGCATCCCCACCGCTAAACGAGGGCTGCAGAGCCCCCACATTGCCCGGGGGGCAATCCGCCGGCATTTCCTGGAAGGGGCAGAGCTTTCAGCTCTGCCCCTCCTGACGTCAATCGCCGCACAGATCGCCGCCTCTCCCCGCCCCTCTCTGTGAAGGAAGAGTGAGAGGGGCGGGCAGAGGCCGCGATGCGCCGCGATTGTGAAATTCCTTATGCGGCCCAGCCTCATCCTGACTTTGCCTCCTGCGGCCCCCAGGTAAATTGAGTTTGAGACCCCTGGTCTAGTGACATAATTTGAGGTTGCCAACCAGTGCTTACTTCAGCTTTTACAAAGTATTGTGGATGGATTTAACTGTGAATTTCTATCAACAGGGGATACATACTGTGTGCTTGAATTAGAGTTTTTGTTTCTGTATTATTTCACTTTCCTCTAAATTGCCAGATGGCCACAATCATCATACAGTTGAGTGAATTAAAGGATTAAGTTTAGTAAATTAAAGGATTAAATGCATACGATATTATAACTCCCTCAATATTTCATTCTGAAAAATTAGCATATTTATCAAAGTGACTATGTGGAGAATTAACTAGGGTGATCACTGATGAGTAACAACCAAGCTGATCCAGGTTTTAAATAAGAAAAATAGCATGAGTGTTACATTTCTTTATTGTACAAGACAATATAGACATTCGGAAGTCCTGACACTTTGATAAATGTGGCCTCTATGTCATGCTGCATTCATTGCTATCATGTGATGGTTTGTTTATTAAACATGAATGCCAGACACCCTTCAGGAATGACTCATGCTAGCTATGATTCATAATAGAGGAAGCAGATGGTTTATAAAAAGATACGTTTATTGAAAATGGTCTTTCCCACAGCTTCCTAAACAAAGTCCATTATGCAACAGAAATCGTGTTTAATGTGGAAGTGGAATGGCTAAGCACGTCTGTGACTTTGTGAATCAACATTCCTTAAAGAGCCATCTTACCAAAAACTGATATTTCAAGCAGTAAATGTTCACTAGTCCATTGTACAATTCAGATGATAAACATGTACTTGCCAAATTTTTTTATGGTGGTCTTGGATGAATCTGTACTTATTTATTAGATGAATGTTGCTCATAATGGCCTCTTTTCAACTTGAGGCTAATACATCTGAAAAGGTAAATATTTTCTTTAGATGGAAGGTCCTCAAATTCAAAAAGCATTGAAATCAATTGGAAAATAATTCTGGTATATTTGCCGTCCTCCCTGGTGGCCCTGTAATAGCCCCGGGTAATAGGGCTTAAGTTGTGCTAGTTGGGTTGCTTGCGCACCCACATCGCAGGCATTGAATGCTCCTGGCAATGGGAGCCTGGCCACGTATGTGCAGACTGGCCCAGCTGGTGCGTCTGAAGCTTTATTACTCGGGGCATTACAGAGGAATGTAGCCGCCGGGGTGGATGGTGAGGAAGGCAACAGAGTTCACCGGACTGGAGGATGACCCAGGTAAGTATGTCTCTTCATATTTGATGGGATCCTCCAGTTGAGTAATAAAACCTAGGAGGTCCCCTTAGTAGCACTGCGTGACTCAGAACTGCATGAGCACAGCAAAAGCAAGCGCTCATGCATGAGCTCTTTTTTTCACTGCACAGGTAAAGTTCAGAATTGCTCTGCACCTGTCGGAGGAACTTTTGGGAGACTGTGGAGATGAGGGGACTGGAAAGGAGGGGGCTGACTGTTTTAGGGGTACTTTAATGCCGTGTACACTGTTTTAAAATCTTTAAGGTTGCTTTCAAGAACTCCCAGCAGCAACACTAGGTCAGATTTATCAAAACCAAGCCAAGAAAAACTTGAGCAGACCTGGTGCAAAAATGGAGCAGATGTCCAGATCCTGGATTCTGATTAGTCGATGTGAGCTACTGCTCCATTTCTGCACCTGCACAGGTATTGTTAAATATGCCCCACTGTACATGAGCCTACTTTGCTACGTTTGTCAAATTGTTATCTCCAGTATTTTTGTTTGTACACAAAATCAGCAGCACCACGAAACGTTTAATAGAAAATGACTATTACATTCTTCAAAGGCTCTTGGAGAAGTAATTATTAAAAAAAAAAACAATTTTTTGCCATTGTTTTGATGTCTGTAAATTCCCACTGTGTGTCTCTTTGTAACATATTCTGTTATCCCTGATATACCCGTATCTTGAATCTTCTACACTGACCAGAGAAGGGCCCTTATTCAATTCACTTTTTCTCCTACATCTTCTCCTAGGTTATACTTTGACACCATATCAATAAAATGCCCTGTAAGCCAGGGGTCCCCAACCTTTTTGAGCCCGGGGCCCCCTATACCGACCAAACTTTTCTCTGGGGCCCGGGGGAGGGGGGCGGGGATTTGGGGGTCGTGGTTAGTGGCGGCGGCAGTCCCCCTCCTGCCTTTTTTCCCCCGATTGTGAGTGTAGTATATACACTCGGCCCCTCAGAAAAACTGCCCAGGGACCACCAAGGGGGCCGCGGCCCCCAGGTTGGGGACCCCTGCTGTAAGCCACCAGGAAACAAGAAAATACTTGGAATAATTTTTACAGTACCTTTTCACCTAATTTTTGGTACTTTTTCAGTTGTAGCGTGCTGTAAAGTTAGGTTAAACAGGAGACGTTTTCTCCTAGGAGAAAAATTTAATAAAAGAAAAAGTGAATTGAATAAGCATCACGGTGTTATAATACTTAAAGAGAACCCGAGGTGGGGTTCTAACAATGAAATCTGCGCTCAGAGGCTGGGTCTGCTTATATTGCCCAGCCTCTGTTGCTATTTCAATCCCGCTAAGTTCCCCCTGCGCTCTGCTATCCCCCATAAATCACAGCCGCTGTGTTTACCTTTGTCCTGTCACTCTCCGCCGCTCCCCTGCCTCCTCCATAGCTCCGGTCCCTGCCTGCATCCCTTCCCTCCCCACTGATTGGAGGGAAGGGACGTGGGCGGGGACCGGTGCTATGGAGGAGGCGGGGGAGTGCCAGAGAGTGACAGGACAAAGGTAAACACAGCCCGCTGTGACATGCTGTGTGTCGGCAGCGCGGCTGTAATTTATGGGGGAGATCGGAGCACAGGGGGAACTTAGAGGGGATTGAGATAGCAACAGAGGCTGGGCAATATAAGCAGACCCAGCCTCTTAGCACAGATTTCTTTCTTGGAACCGCACCTCGGGTTCTCTTTAAAGATACTTAAAGGGACTTGTAATAAAATATTTTACACTATTATTATTATTGAAACTTACCTTAGAAGTGGGATATCCCTAAATGGTCCAGACACTTCCAGGATCTTTCTACAGTCCACCATTTCAACACAGGGTCCCTCTATACCTCTCTGACAAAGCGCGTTAAAGAAGTTTCTTCTGGCCATCAGCGTGGCTGTGGACGAGTGCATCCAGACTGGTCATGTCTGAGTGCACAATTGGCTTTATTGTACTGAGCAAGTGCAGACCTTACTCGCACATGCTTGGTCTAGATGTGCTCTTCCACAGCTGAGAAGGCATCCAGAAGATGAAGCAGGACCCTGTGCTGAGATGGTGGGCTCTACCAAGATTTAGGGAGCCCCTGGACCATCGAGAGGCTTCCAGCTACTGATGTAAGTATCTAAATCCGTATTTATGATGTGAAGTGAGTATCACGGGGAAACAACATTCTTTAGAGAGTTCTTGCCCCATGGGTGTGCATTGATCAAAAATCGGTGTAGGATTCCAGAGATATGACCAAATGGCTAGTAGACATTTCATTTTTACTTTTGACAATTACAATACAAGCATCACTTTTTTTTTTAAGTGTAACTAACCAAACCTTCTGTTTCCTCTTGCAGACTGATAATGCCTTTGCTGTTCTATACAAGATGAGAAAGACGTCTTCACATATGGTTTTACTGACTTGTATAAATGATTAAAGGTTAACTCTGTTCAAACTATTATGGAATATCTTTATGTATCACCAATGGTGCAGTTTCCTTATAATTCACCCTATCTGGCAAAACCATAATAAAGGTTTCATATACGTTTCATATAATCTCATATAAGTGGATTAAACAGTAATATTTTATAAATTATGAAGAAAATATTTGAAAAGTGTGACAGAACCATCTTGAATGATTTGACTGTGTCTGCCAGTAAACTGCTATACAAAAATTGTGACTGTTAACTATGAGAGTCTGTGATGACACAACTACAAGAAACTGTGATGACACAGCTACAAGAGACTGTGATGACACTACAAAAGATTGTGATGACACAACTACAAGAGACTGTGATGACACAACTACAAGAGACTGTGATGACACAACTACAAGATAATGTGATGACACAACTACAAGAGACTGTGATGACACAACTACAAGAGACTGTGATGACACAACTACAAGATAATGTGATGACACAACTACAAGAGACTGTGATGATACAACTACAAGAGACTGTGATGACACAACTACAAGAGACTGTAATCACACAACTACAAGATACTGTGATGACACAATTACAAGAGACTGTGAGGACTTATACCATAGCCGGACACTGGTTTTCAAATTTAACGTTGGGGAGACAGGATAGACAGGGTAGGGGCGATAGTAGCAATAATAAAACTGCAGCTATGTCGGGCGATGGAGGTCCAATATATTATAGCCAAACTCTGGCTTTCAAAATTAGCGTTATTATTGTTAGGTGGGGGATGGGGAAGAGTTTAATGTGAGAGTTAGGTTAAGATATGTGATAGCAGAACAAAGTAATCAGTAGAGTAACTGACATAGTACAATAAAGTTATCTATATTCTACTATTTCGTAAATCTGCACCAGCTTTAATTTGCGTCTGTACGCAAATGGGATAGCCATGGCATTCATAGTGACTCAGTGAGACTGCCCCCTACTGAGACCCCACTGGGATCTATGACAGATGCCTGGTGCCACACTGTGGCTTCTGGCTGGAGACTGAGGCCACTTTGGGCCTATGACATATGCCTGGTGCCACACTGTGACTGCTGACTAGTGACTGGGACCACACTGGGACCTGTGACAGATTCCTGGTGCCACACTGTGACTGCTGACAGTGACTGGGACCTATGACAGATTCCTGGTTCAACACTGTGACTTCTGACTAGTGACTGGGACCACATTGGGATCTATGACAAATGCCTGGTGCCACACTGTGACTGCTGACTAGTGACTGGGACCACACTGGGACATATGACAGATTCCTGGTGCCACACTGTGACTTCTGACTAGTAACTGGGGCCACACTGGGGCCTATGACAGATTCCTGGTGCCACACTGTTACTGCTGACTGGGACCACACTGGGACCTATGACAGATTCCTGGTGCCACACTGTGACTGCTGACTAGTGACTGGGACCTATGACAGATTTCTGGTGCCACACTGTGACTTTTGATTAGTGACTGGGACTACACTGGGGCCTATGACAGATGCCGGGTGCCACAGTGTGACTTCTGACTAGTGACTGGGACCACATTGGGATCTATGACAAATGCCTGGTGCCACACTGTGACTGCTGACTAGTGACTGGGACCACACTGGGACCTATGACAGATTCCTGGTGCCACACTGTAACTTCTGACTAGTAACTGGGACCACACTGGGGCCTATGACAGATTTCTGGTGCCACACTGTTACTGCTGACTGGGACCACACTGGGACCTATGACAGATTCCTGGTGCCACACTGTGACTGCTGACTAGTGACTGGGACCTATGACAGATTTCTGGTGCCACACTGTGACTTCTGACTAGTTACTGGGACTACACTGGGGCCTATGACAGATGCCGGGTGCCACAGTGTGACTTCTGACTAGTGACTGACATCACACTGGGATCTATGACAGATGCCGGGTGCCACAGTGGGACCTCTGACTGGTGACCACAGACCACACTGGGACCTATGTCAGAAAACCATCATGTAATTCAGCTTGACACAGGGGCGTAACTAGACATCACTGGGCCCCCCTTCGAAACTTTGGATGCCCCCCCCCCCGCAAATCTTTGGATGGGGCCCCCACACCCCCACCTCCCCTGCTTTCTGCACAGGAAAACTGAGGACCAATGTGTCTTCCCCATGCAGTTTACCCCTAGATCTACTTACCCGTGGCTTCCTCCAGCCCCTTGAAGCCAACAAGTCCCTCGTCACAGCTCTGCTTCCAGTACATACATACACACACACACACACAGCCATATTATTTTACTACATGAGAGCACATGCTATATGAAGGAACAACAATGACATGCTGAACATAAGATATAGTATTCAATGTAACTTTGGCAAAACATTCAGAATGTCACTGATTGATACTGTTATTACAGGATCTTGGACTCGTGTGACACAACAAGCTCTCAATGAGGCAGTAACAGTCAGAC